>NC_086197.1:28206590-28566086 GCF_035770615.1 Melospiza melodia melodia
TTGATAGTACCATGTGGCTCCTGCAATCTGCCATCCAGAAGCGGGGCTGCTTACTTTTGTTTGCCAGGGAAACGGGCCGAGATATTTGTCTGGGGGCCTATGGCTGGGAGTGAGCGGCTGGCTCCTGAAAAGCTACGATAGGCAGGATGGTGACCAGACCCATGGTGGCACCAGTGCCAAGTTGGGCTGGTTTGATAGTACCAAGTGGCTCCTGCAATCTGCCATCAAAAAGTTGTCAGGCGACTTTTGTTTTCCAGGGAAAAGCGCCGTTGTTCTTGTTTAGAGGCCTGTGTCTGGGAGTGGCCGGCTGCCTCCTTTGAACCCAGGATACGCAGGATGGTTCCCAGAGCCAAGGTGGCACCAGTGCCAAGTTGGGCTGGTTTGATAGTACCAAGTGGCTCCTGCAATCTGCCATCCAGAAGCGGGTCAGCTTACTTTGGTTTCCCAGGGAAACGGGCCGAGGTTTGTGTCTGGGGGCCTATGGCTGGGAGTGACCGGCTGGCTACTGAAAAGCTACGATAGGCAGGATGGTTACCAGACTCATGGTGGCACCAGTGCCAAGTCGGGCTGGTTTGATAATACTAAATAGCTCCTGAAATCTGCCATTCAGACGCGGGGCAGCGGATTTTTGTTTGCTGGAGAAAAGTTCCGTGGTTTTTTTTTGGGGGTATATGGCTGGACGTGGCCGGCTGGCTCCTTAAAAAATCGATACGCAGGATTTTTCCCAGACCCAAGGTGGCACCAGTGCCAAGTCGGGCTGGTTTGATGGTGCAAAGTGGCTCCTGCAATCTGCCATCCAGACGCGGGGCAGCGGATTTTTGTTTCCATGAGAAATGGTCCGTGGTTTGTTTTTGGGGGTATATGGCTGGGCCTGGCCGGCTGGCTCCTTAAAAAGCTCGATATGCAGGATGGTTCCCTGACACAAGGTGGCACCAGTGCCACGTCGGGCGGTTTTCGTAGTACAAAGTGCGTCCTAAAATTTGCCATCCAGAAGAGGGGCAGTTGAGTTTTGTTTGCCAGAGAAAAGGTCCGTGGTTTGTTTTTGGGGGCATATGGCTGAGAGTGGCTGGCTGGCCCCTGAAAATCCACGATACACAGGATGGTTCCCAGATCCAAGGTGGCACCTGTGCCAAGTCGGGCTGATTTGATAGTACTAAGTAGCTCCTGTAATCTGCCATCCAGAAGCGGGGCAGCTTACTTTTGTTTGCCAGGGAAACGGGCCGAGGTTTGTGTTTGGGGGCCTATGGCTGAGAGTGACCGGCTGGCTCCTGAAAAGCTACAATAGGCAGGATGGTGACCAGACCCATGGTGGCACCAGTGCCAAGTTGGGCTGGTTTGATAGTACCAAGTGGTTCCTGCAATCTGCCATCCAGAAGCAGGGCAGCTGAGTTTTGTTTGCCAGAGAAAAGGGCCTTGGTTTGTGTTTGGGGGCATATGGCTGGGTGTGGCCAGCTGGCTCCTTAAAATGCACGATATGCAACATGGCTCCCAGACCCAAGGTGGCACCAGTGCCAAGTTGGGCTGGTTTGATAGTACCAAGTGGCTCCTGCAATCTTCCATGATCACGTGGAGAAATACTTTCTGGTTTCAGCCTCATGCTCTTTCTTCTCTCCCTCAACTTCTCTATCACCTCTCATCTGGTTCACATGCGCTGTCTTCAAGGTCCACAGGCTACTTTTCACAGAATCTTCTGGCCTGATGAAGTAAGAATGATGAATAGAACAGAGCTGGGATCTATTTTCCAGTTTGGATAAAATGCATTCTGCACACAAATCCAAGGAGAACGGGCTGCCCCAATGCCCAGAAAATCTTTCACTCCTGCTAGTGTTCTACGTCAACCGCAACTTAGTCTGAAAGAAAAGCTTTTTCTCTGAGAGCATCTGAGAGGTTTGCATGAAGCACTGATATCTGACATATGCAATTTTGAATAGGAGAGGAAAAAGAAAATGGCAAGGAGTTTTTAATTTTAGTGGTTTCAATTTTAATTTCCGTGCACTTTTTCAAAACTTGTCAGCTCAAATGCCCATCAACATCTTTTAGTCATCTGTAAGTCAGTATTCATATAAAATGTGCTTCAAATCCAAAGAATTTCAAATTTGCACTCCAAGCTTCTATGCCTAGATTTATGATTTCCTACACATATTAGATGAAAGGAAGGCCTTTTTTACTGTGGGAGTGCTGGAACACTGGAACAGGTTGCCCAGAGAAGTTGTGGGTGTCCCATCCCTGAAAGTATTCAAGGTCACCTTGGACGGGGCTTGGAGCAGCAACAAAGGAGAAGCTTGATGGTAGAGAAACAAAGTCGGACTATAGAAGAAACTCGGATTGAAGTATAGGATCAAGTTTTCTCTCAGCTCTTGGGGTAAATTCAAAGTTGTACAAAATGACATTTATCTGTGCTATTCACTACTGTAACAGAAAGTTTCATGAAAACTGTACAGAAGATAGTAAATTTTAAAAGAGATAAGAATTACAGCATAAAATCCATGGGATAGGTTACAACATGAGACACTCTCTAAGAGAAAATCTCTTTGTTTCAGCACTTCATCGGGGTAAGATTTCATGAAGTGCCAAAGAAGGCGGCAAAATATCATTCGGGACATTATTTACTGGAATTCAGCCTGGCCATTAGTAGGAACTGCCTTTGAACATATCATGTAGATATACCACACACACTTTCCCTTCACTGAAAAATTACTGTTTACAACAAATAAGCAATTGACGATCAAAATTGATTGAAAGCATCTTAAACATGTCAAGTATTTCATTGTAGATGATCTGTGATCCAAATGCTTCTTCCACCTTCGAGAGGGACAGAAGAATTCTTCCATATCATGATGGTTTAAAATTGTATCAACCAATGTTTTCTGCTGAAAAGATATCATCTATTTTTTTCTATTTTTGGAAGAAAATATTCCTAGACATACAACAGGTGAGAACTAAGTAATTTTAAAGAAACAAATGAAATGAAAATATTCTGTAAATAGAATGAAATGAAAAGCTGTGTTTTAAATAGGAGCTAAATATTAAACAGAATTTTTGTACCAGGCATTTGAATTACTGCACCAGCTCTTTTGCCCATCAAGAGAGGCATTTAGCATTTCAGTCTTTTCCAAGGTGTTCATGATCTGCTATGCTGATCTCTGTGTGTGCCTAGGTGTGTGTGGAGGGGGGGCATATGAAGGGGAGTGTGTATGTTTGCTTTACAATTGTTGTGGCAGATTCATGCCTCAGCTCCACATTTTGTTTTAAAAAGGTCACACCGAGTGGATATGAAGTTTACTATCAACAAGAGATCGATTCCCAAATCATCCATTTGACTCTCCCTTATAAATCATGTGCTTTGTTGCATATTTTATCAAATATACTTTCAAGCCAGATGGAGGAAGGAGGATGTGGGAATCCCTCCACCATCTTGCAACTTTTATGTAAGTAGGTTTTCAAGAAAATCATCATTTCTCTTTTAAATATGTCTGGAACAGGCATGATGGTAGTGTCAACCTGTTGGAGTTTTTGTTGCTGGAAGAAGTTGTACAAAAGGATTGGTTTTTACATTGACCAGTTACTGAATCAAGCGCAGGAATACATTGGAAATTTAGCTGGGGGTTCCTTTTCCCAGCAGACTACTTCTAGAACGAGCTTGTACACTGAAGCTGACTCTTTTGCTCTCTTTTTGTTTCTTTCCTATTTTCTTGGCTTCTTTGCCACTATCTAGACAATTTTGGAACTTTGTTCCCAACTAAAATGGTTTCAATAGTCTGATTGTGATCATACATTTTTACAAGGAATTTTTAAAATCTTTCCTCGAGTCCAGAAAGTCAAGGACTTAGATCTTTTTCTTCCCTTATCAATATTGCCATGAAATTGATAAATAAAGACCAACTCTTTATTTTTGTTTTTAACCCACGTAGATAATTCCCATCCATTAATCCATTTTGTGGACCAATAGCTGCCATTCTGATGGAAGCTGTCACTTCTTAACAATAGGCATTCTGTGACTATGTTGACTGCACTTTGGGTGAAGATCCTAACTGGTCTTAGATATACACAGGGAGAAATTTGCTCAGCCAGTGTCAGTCTTAAGCATGCGTATCAGAAGATCTTTCTAGAGCTGGGAATTTTCCCATGAAAGGGATTCAGTTAGGGAAGAGACACTTGTGCCAGAGTTTTACATTCTTCTTGAACACTGCTTAAGGAACTTAGATGCCATGTCCATTTGGATCTCTGTCTGCACAGAACTTTGTCATGCCAGCGCTTTGAAATGCATCTTGAAGAGAATTCACTAGCACAGAATGAAAGAGAGTGGAAGGGGTTGGTGGGGCTAACCAGGCCCAACCCCCCTGCCTAAACCAGGATACCTAGAGCCTCTTGCCCAGGATTCTATCTGGGTGTACTTTTAATGTCTTCAAAGATCCAGGCTCCACAATCTTTCTGGGCAGTCTGTGCCGTGGTTCAGTCACCCTGACAGTAAAGAAACATTTACTGATGTTCAAAGGCAATCTCCTGTATTTCAGTGTGTGCCCACTGCCTCTTGTCTTTTCCCTCAGCATCACTGAAAAGACACTGATTCCCTCCCCTTTGCACTATTGCTTCCATATGTATGTGTGATGCCATGTAGAGGTATGTCAAAAACCTCCCTGAAGCCCAGGCAGATAATATTCCCTTCATCTACCAGTCAAGTTGATTCATCAGAGGAGTTTAAAGTGATGTTCAGCATGAAATTCCCCTGAAAAATCATGCTAACTACATTATTTGGTCATCTGTCATGTGCCTGGCAAGGATTTCCAGGAAGAGCTGCTTCATCAACTTCCTGGGGATAAAAAAGAGGCTGGCTGGTTTGTACTATGGCGAGTCCTCTTAATTGCCTTTTTTGAAGATGGGTGTCATTTGCTAACATCCACTCTTTAGCTCCTCTTCTCATCTACACCTCGGCAAAACGCTTTTCCACTATGTCTGGCTAGGAAAAACTGTGCCAGCACAGAAAACATCTCCCATCGTGTTCTAGAAGTTGCACGGATGTCTGCCAAGTGTTTGGCAGGAAGAAAAGAAAAGTTGTCCAAAACAGCTTCCAATCGAATGTTCATGTGATTGGAAAAGTCAGGAGAGTGCAAAGGTACTGTTTTCTATCAGTTGGCAAGGTGCGCACACAATCCCAGTGTTGTACAGCTTGCTTCTTCACCTTCCCGAAGCTGCCGCTCTCGCCGGCTGCCGGAGCCCAAGAAGCGGCTTCTTCGCGCAAAGACGATTGTGCCGCTCACAGGGCTCTCCTTAGCGCGGCTTCTGCCGAAAGACGCCCGGCAGCGGCTCTTACCTCCGGAGAGCATCCTACCTTCGTCTTTCGCGTCTTTTGTAGTCTACATCTTAGCAAAACGCTTTTCCACTATGTCTGGCTAGGAAAAACTGTGCCAGCACAGAAAACATCTCCCATCGTGTTCTAGAAGTTGCACGGATGTCTGCCAAGTGTTTGGCAGGAAGAAAAGAAAAGTTGTCCAAAACAGCTTCCAATCGAATGTTCCTGTGATTGGAAAAGTCAGGAGAGTGCAAAGGTACTGTTTTCTATCAGTTGGCAAGGTGCGCACACAATCCCAGTGTTGTACAGCTTGCTTCTTCACCTTCCCGAAGCTGCCGCTCTCGCCGGCTCCCGGAACCGAAGAAGCGGCTTCTTCGCGCAAAGACGATTGTGCCGCTCACAGGGCTCTCCTTAGCGCGGCTTCTGCCGAAAGACGCCCGGCAGCGGCTCTTACCTCCGGAGAGCATCCTACCTTCGTCTTTCGCGTCTTTTGTAGTCTACATCTTAGCAAAACGCTTCTCCACAATGTCTGGCTAGGAAAAACTGTGCCAGCACAGAAAACATCTCCCATCGTGTTCTAGAAGTTGCACGGATGTCTGCCAAGTGTTTGGCAGGAAGAAAAGAAAAGTTGTCCAAAACAGCTTCCAATCGAATGTTCCTGTGATTGGAAAAGTCAGGAGAGTGCAAAGGTACTGTTTTCTATCAGTTGGCAAGGTGCGCACACAATCCCAGTGTTGTACAGCTTGCTTCTTCACCTTCCCGAAGCTGCCGCTCTCGCCGGCTGCCGGAACCGAAGAAGCGGCTTCTTCGCGCAAAGACGATTGTGCCGCTCACAGTGCTCTCCTTAGCGCGGCTTCTGCCGAAAGACGCCCGGCAGCGGCTCTTACCTCCGGAGAGCATCCTACCTTCGTCTTTCGCGTCTTATGTAGTCTACACCTCGGCAAAAAGCTTTTCCACTATGTCTGGCTAGGAAAAACTGTGCCAGCACAGAAAACATCTCCCATCGTGTTCTAGAAGTTGCACGGATGTCTGCCAAGTGTTTGGCAGGAAGAAAAGAAAAGTTGTCCAAAACAGCTTCCAATCGAATGTTCCTGTGATTGGAAAAGTCAGGAGAGTGCAAAGGTACTGTTTTCTATCAGTTGGCAAGGTGCGCACACAATCCCAGTGTTGTACAGCTTGCTTCTTCACCTTCCCGAAGCTGCCGCTCTCGCCGGCTGCCGGAGCCCAAGAAGCGGCTTCTTCGCGCAAAGACGATTGTGCCGCTCACAGTGCTCTCCTTAGCGCGGCTTCTGCTGAAAGACGCCCGGCAGCGGCTCTTACCTCCGGAGAGCATCCTACCTTCGTCTTTCGCGTCTTATGTAGTCTACACCTCGGCAAAAAGCTTTTCCACTATGTCTGGCTAGGAAAAACTGTGCCAGCACAGAAAACATCTCCCATCGTGTTCTAGAAGTTGCACGGATGTCTGCCAAGTGTTTGGCAGGAAGAAAAGAAAAGTTGTCCAAAACAGCTTCCAATCGAATGTTCCTGTGATTGGAAAAGTCAGGAGAGTGCAAAGGTACTGTTTTCTATCAGTTGGCAAGGTGCGCACACAATCCCAGTGTTGTACAGCTTGCTTCTTCACCTTCCCGAAGCTGCCGCTCTCGCCGGCTGCCGGAGCCCAAGAAGCGGCTTCTTCGCGCAAAAGACGATTGTGCCGCTCACAGTGCTCTCCTTAGCGCGGCTTCTGCCGAAAGAAGCCCGGCAGCGGCTCTTATCTCCTGAGAGTGGCAGCTTCGGGAAGGTGAAGAAGCAAGCTGTACAACACTGGGATTGTGTGCGCACCTTGCCAACTGATAGAAAACAGTACCTTTGCACTCTCCTGACTCTTCCAATCACAGGAACATTCGATTGGAAGCTGTTTTGGACAACTTTTCTTTTCTTCCTCCCAAACACTTGGCAGACATATCTGCAACTTCTAGAAAACGATGGGAGATGTTTTCTGGGCTGGCACGGTTTTTCCTAGCCAGACATAGTGGAAAAGCGTTTTGCTAAGATGTAGACTACATAAGACGCGAAAGACGAAGGTAGGATGCTCTCCGGAGTTAAGAGCCGCTGCCGGGCGTCTTTCGGCAGAAGCCGCGCTAAGGAGAGCCCTGTGAGCGGCACAATCGTCTTTGCGCGAAGAAGCCGATTCTTCGGTTCCGGGAGCCGGCGAGAGCGGCAGCTTCGGGAAGGTGAAGAAGCAAGCTGTACAACACTGGGATTGTGTGCGCACCTTGCCAACTGATAGAAAACAGTACCTTTGCACTCTCCTGACTTTTCCAATCACAGGAACATTCGATTGGAAGCTGTTTTGGACAACTTTTCTTTTCTTCCTGCCAAACACTTGGCAGACATCCGTGCAACTTCTAGAACACGATGGGAGATGTTTTCTGTGCTGGCACAGTTTTTCCTAGCCAGACATAGTGGAAAAGCGTTTTGCTAAGATGTAGACTACAAAAGACGCGAAAGACGAAGGTAGGATGCTCTCCGGAGGTAAGAGCCGCTGCCGGGCGTCTTTCGGCAGAAGCCGCGCTAAGGAGAGCACTGTGAGCGGCACAATCGTCTTTGCGCGAAGAAGCCGCTTCTTGGGCTCCGGCAGCCGGCGAGAGCGGCAGCTTCGGGAAGGTGAAGAAGCAAGCTGTACAACACTGGGATTGTGTGCGCACCTTGCCAACTGATAGAAAACAGTACCTTTGCACTCTCCTGACTTTTCCAATCACATGAACATTCGATTGGAAGCTGTTTTGAACAACTTTTCTTTTCTTCCTGCCAAACACTTGGCAGACATCCGTGCAACTTCTAGAACACGATGGGAGATGTTTTCTGTGCTGGCACAGTTTTTCCTAGCCAGACATTGTGGAGAAGCGTTTTGCTAAGATGTAGACTACAAAAGACGCGAAAGACGAAGGTAGGATGCTCTCCGGAGGTAAGAGCCGCTGCCGGGCGTCTTTCGGCAGAAGCCGCGCTAAGGAGAGCCCTGTGAGCGGCACAATCGTCTTTGCGCGAAGAAGCCGCTTCTTGGGCTCCGGCAGCCGGCGAGAGCGGCAGCTTCGGGAAGGTGAAGAAGCAAGCTGTACAACACTGGGATTGTGTGCGCACCTTGCCAACTGATAGAAAACAGTACCTTTGCACTCTCCTGACTTTTCCAATCACAGGAACATTCGATTGGAAGCTGTTTTGGACAACTTTTCTTTTCTTCCTGCCAAACACTTGGCAGACATCCGTGCAACTTCTAGAACACGATGGGAGATGTTTTCTGTGCTGGCACAGTTTTTCCTAGCCAGACATAGTGGAAAAGCTTTTTGCCGAGGTGTAGACTACATAAGACGCGAAAGACGAAGGTAGGATGCTCTCCGGAGGTAAGAGCCGCTGCCGGGCGTCTTTCAGCAGAAGCCGCGCTAAGGAGAGCACTGTGAGCGGCACAATCGTCTTTGCGCGAAGAAGCCGCTTCTTGGGCTCCGGCAGCCGGCGAGAGCGGCAGCTTCGGGAAGGTGAAGAAGCAAGCTGTACAACACTGGGATTGTGTGCGCACCTTGCCAACTGATAGAAAACAGTACCTTTGCACTCTCCTGACTTTTCCAATCACAGGAACATTCGATTGGAAGCTGTTCTGGACAACTTTTCTTTTCTTCCTGCCAAACACTTGGCAGACATCCGTGCAACTTCTAGAACACGATGGGAGATGTTTTCTGTGCTGGCACAGTTTTTCCTAGCCAGACATAGTGGAGAAGCGTTTTGCTAAGATGTAGACTACAAAAGACGCGAAAGACGAAGGTAGGATGCTCTCCGGAGGTAAGAGCCGCTGCCGGGCGTCTTTCGGCAGAAGCTGCGCTAAGGAGAGCACTGTGAGCGGCACAATCGTCTTTGCGCGAAGAAGCCGCTTCTTGGGCTCCGGCAGCCGGCGAGAGCGGCAGCTTCGGGAAGGTGAAGAAGCAAGCTGTACAACACTGGGATTGTGTGCGCACCTTGCCAACTGATAGAAAACAGTACCTTTGCACTCTCCTGACTTTTCCAATCACAGGAACATTCGATTGGAAGCTGTTTTGGACAACTTTTCTTTTCTTCCTGCCAAACACTTGGCAGACATCCGTGCAACTTCGAGAACACGATGGGAGATGTTTTCTGTGCTGGCACAGTTTTTCCTAGCCAGACATAGTGGAAAAGCGTTTTGCCGAGGTGTAGGTGAGAAGAGGAGCTAAAGACGAAGGTAGGATGCTCTCCGGAGGTAAGAGCCGCTGCCGGGCGTCTTTCGGCAGAAGCCGCGCTAAGGAGAGCACTGTGAGCGGCACAATCGTCTTTGCGCGAAGAAGCCGCTTCTTGGGCTCCGGCAGCCGGCGAGAGCGGCAGCTTCGGGAAGGTGAAGAAGCAAGCTGTACAACACTGGGATTGTGTGCGCACCTTGCCAACTGATAGAAAACAGTACCTTTGCACTCTCCTGACTTTTCCAATCACAGGAACATTCGATTGGAAGCTGTTTTGGACAACTTTTCTTTTCTTCCTGCCAAACACTTGGCAGACATCCGTGCAACTTCTAGAACACGATGGGAGATGTTTTCTGTGCTGGCACAGTTTTTCCTAGCCAGACATAGTGGAAAAGCGTTTTGCCGAGGTGTAGATGAGAAGAGGAGCTAAAGGGTGGATGTTAGCAAATGACACCCATCTTCAAAAAAGGCAATTAAGAGGACTCGCCATAGTACAAACCAGCCAGCCTCTTTTTTATCCCCAGGAAGTTGATGAAGCAGCTCTTCCTGGAAATCCTTGCCAGGCACATGACAGATGACCAAATAATGTAGTTAGCATGATTTTTCAGGGGAATTTCATGCTGAACATCACTTTAAACTCCTCTGATGAATCAACTTGACTGGTAGATGAAGGGAATATTATCTGCCTGGGCTTCAGGGAGGTTTTTGACATACCTCTACATGGCATCACACATACATATGGAAGCAATAGTGCAAAGGGGAGGGAATCAGTGTCTTTTCAGTGATGCTGAGGGAAAAGACAAGAGGCAGTGGGCACACACTGAAATACAGGAGATTGCCTTTGAACATCAGTAAATGTTTCTTTACTGTCAGGGTGACTGAACCACGGCACAGACTGCCCAGAAAGATTGTGGAGCCTGGATCTTTGAAGACATTAAAAGTACACCCAGATAGAATCCTGGGCAAGAGGCTCTAGGTATCCTGGTTTAGGCAGGGGGGTTGGGCCTGGTTAGCCCCACCAACCCCTTCCACTCTCTTTCATTCTGTGCTAGTGAATTCTCTTCAAGATGCATTTCAAAGCACTGGCATGACAAAGTTCTGTGCAGACAGAGATCCAAATGGACATGGCATCTAAGTTCCTTAAGCAGTGTTCAAGAAGAATGTAAAACTCTGGCACAAGTGTCTCTTCCCTAACTGAATCCCTTTCATGGGAAAATTCCCAGCTCTAGAAAGATCTTCTGATACGCATGCTTAAGACTGACACTGGCTGAGCAAATTTCTCCCTATGTATATCTAAGACCAGTTAGGATCTTCACCCAAAGTGCAGTCAACATAGTCACAGAATGCCTATTGTTAAGAAGTGACAGCTTCCATCAGAATGGCAGCTATTGGTCCACAAAATGGATTAATGGATGGGAATTATCTACGTGGGTTAAAAACAAAAATAAAGAGTTGGTCTTTATTTATCAATTTCATGGCAATATTGATAAGGGAAGAAAAAGATCTAAGTCCTTGACTTTCTGGACTCGAGGAAAGATTTTAAAAATTCCTTGTAAAAATGTATGATCACAATCAGACTATTGAAACCATTTTAGTTGGGAACAAAGTTCCAAAATTGTCTAGATAGTGGCAAAGAAGCCAAGAAAATAGGAAAGAAACAAAAAGAGAGCAAAAGAGTCAGCTTCAGTATACAAGCTCGTTCTAGAAGTAGTCTGCTGGGAAAAGGAACCCCCAGCTAAATTTCCAATGTATTCCTGCGCTTGATTCAGTAACTGGTCAATGTAAAAACCAATCCTTTTGTACAACTTCTTCCAGCAACAAAAACTCCAACAGGTTGACACTACCATCATGCCTGTTCCAGACATATTTAAAAGAGAAATGATGATTTTCTTGAAAACCTACTTACATAAAAGTTGCAAGATGGTGGAGGGATTCCCACATCCTCCTTCCTCCATCTGGCTTGAAAGTATATTTGATAAAATATGCAACAAAGCACATGATTTATAAGGGAGAGTCAAATGGATGATTTGGGAATCGATCTCTTGTTGATAGTAAACTTCATATCCACTCGGTGTGACCTTTTTAAAACAAAATGTGGAGCTGAGGCATGAATCTGCCACAACAATTGTAAAGCAAACATACACACTCCCCTTCATATGCCCCCCCCTCCACACACACCTAGGCACACACAGAGATCAGCATAGCAGATCATGAACACCTTGGAAAAGACTGAAATGCTAAATGCCTCTCTTGATGGGCAAAAGAGCTGGTGCAGTAATTCAAATGCCTGGTACAAAAATTCTGTTTAATATTTAGCTCCTATTTAAAACACAGCTTTTCATTTCATTCTATTTACAGAATATTTTCATTTCATTTGTTTCTTTAAAATTACTTAGTTCTCACCTGTTGTATGTCTAGGAATATTTTCTTCCAAAAATAGAAAAAAATAGATGATATCTTTTCAGCAGAAAACATTGGTTGATACAATTTTAAACCATCATGATATGGAAGAATTCTTCTGTCCCTCTCGAAGGTGGAAGAAGCATTTGGATCACAGATCATCTACAATGAAATACTTGACATGTTTAAGATGCTTTCAATCAATTTTGATCGTCAATTGCTTATTTGTTGTAAACAGTAATTTTTCAGTGAAGGGAAAGTGTGTGTGGTATATCTACATGATATGTTCAAAGGCAGTTCCTACTAATGGCCAGGCTGAATTCCAGTAAATAATGTCCCGAATGATATTTTGCCGCCTTCTTTGGCACTTCATGAAATCTTACCCCGATGAAGTGCTGAAACAAAGAGATTTTCTCTTAGAGAGTGTCTCATGTTGTAACCTATCCCATGGATTTTATGCTGTAATTCTTATCTCTTTTAAAATTTACTATCTTCTGTACAGTTTTCATGAAACTTTCTGTTACAGTAGTGAATAGCACAGATAAATGTCATTTTGTACAACTTTGAATTTACCCCAAGAGCTGAGAGAAAACTTGATCCTATACTTCAATCTGAGTTTCTTCTATAGTCCGACTTTGTTTCTCTACCATCAAGCTTCTCCTTTGTTGCTGCTCCAAGCCCCGTCCAAGGTGACCTTGAATACTTTCAGGGATGGGACACCCACAACTTCTCTGGGCAACCTGTTCCAGTGTTCCAGCACTCCCACAGTAAAAAAGGCCTTCCTTTCATCTAATATGTGTAGGAAATCATAAATCTAGGCATAGAAGCTTGGAGTGCAAATTTGAAATTCTTTGGATTTGAAGCACATTTTATATGAATACTGACTTACAGATGACTAAAAGATGTTGATGGGCATTTGAGCTGACAAGTTTTGAAAAAGTGCACGGAAATTAAAATTGAAACCACTAAAATTAAAAACTCCTTGCCATTTTCTTTTTCCTCTCCTATTCAAAATTGCATATGTCAGATATCAGTGCTTCATGCAAACCTCTCAGATGCTCTCAGAGAAAAAGCTTTTCTTTCAGACTAAGTTGCGGTTGACGTAGAACACTAGCAGGAGTGAAAGATTTTCTGGGCATCGGGGCAGCCCGTTCTCCTTGGATTTGTGTGCAGAATGCATTTTATCCAAACTGGAAAATAGATCCCAGCTCTGTTCTATTCATCATTCTTACTTCATCAGGCCAGAAGATTCTGTGAAAAGTAGCCTGTGGACCTTGAAGACAGCGCATGTGAACCAGATGAGAGGTGATAGAGAAGTTGAGGGAGAGAAGAAAGAGCATGAGGCTGAAACCAGAAAGTATTTCTCCACGTGATCATGGAAGATTGCAGGAGCCACTTGGTACTATCAAACCAGCCCAACTTGGCACTGGTGCCACCTTGGGTCTGGGAGCCATGTTGCATATCGTGCATTTTAAGGAGCCAGCTGGCCACACCCAGCCATATGCCCCCAAACACAAACCAAGGCCCTTTTCTCTGGCAAACAAAACTCAGCTGCCCTGCTTCTGGATGGCAGATTGCAGGAACCACTTGGTACTATCAAACCAGCCCAACTTGGCACTGGTGCCACCATGGGTCTGGTCACCATCCTGCCTATTGTAGCTTTTCAGGAGCCAGCCGGTCACTCTCAGCCATAGGCCCCCAAACACAAACCTCGGCCCGTTTCCCTGGCAAACAAAAGTAAGCTGCCCCGCTTCTGGATGGCAGATTGCAGGAGCTACTTAGTACTATCAAATCAGCCCGACTTGGCACAGGTGCCACCTTGGATCTGGGAACCATCCTGTGTATCGTGGATTTTCAGGGGCCACCCAGCCACTCTCAGCCATATGCCCCCAAAAACAAACCACGGACCTTTTCTCTGGCAAACAAAACTCAACTGCCCCTCTTCTGGATGGCAAATTTTAGGACGCACTTTGTACTACGAAAACCGCCCGACGTGGCACTGGTGCCACCTTGTGTCAGGGAACCATCCTGCATATCGAGCTTTTTAAGGAGCCAGCCGGCCAGGCCCAGCCATATACCCCCAAAAACAAACCACGGACCATTTCTCATGGAAACAAAAATCCGCTGCCCCGCGTCTGGATGGCAGATTGCAGGAGCCACTTTGCACCATCAAACCAGCCCGACTTGGCACTGGTGCCACCTTGGGTCTGGGAACAATCCTGCGTATCGTACATATTCAGGAACCAGCCGAACACTCCCAGCCACAGGCCCCCAAACACAAACAACGGCCCATTTCCCTGGCAAACAAAACTCAGCTGCCCCGCTTCTGGATGGCAGTTTGCAGGAGCCACTTGGGACTATCAAACCAGCCCGACTTGGCACTGGTGCCACCTTGGGTCTGGGAACCATCCTGCGTATGGTGGATTCTAAGGAGCCAGCCGGCCACTCCCAGCCACAGGCCCCCAACAAAAACCACGGCCCTTTTTTCTGGCAAACAAAACTTAGCTGCCTCACTTCTGGATGGCAGATTGCAGGAGCCACTTGGTGTAATCAAACCAGCCCGACTTGGCACTGGTGCCACCTTGGGTCTGGGAACCATCCTGCGTATCGTGGATTCTAAGGAGCCAGCCGGCCACTCCCAGCCACAGGCCCCCAAACAAAATCAACGGCGCTGTTCCCTGGAAAACAAAACACGCCTGCCAACTTTTTGATGGAGTTTGCAGGAGCCACTTGGTACTATCAAACCAGCCCGACTTGGCACTGGTGCCACCTTGGGTCTGGGAAACATCCTGCGTATCGTGGATTCTTAGGAGCCAGCCGGCCACTCCTAGCCACAGGCCCCCAGACAAAAACCTAGGCCTATTTCTCTGGCAAACAAAAGTAAGCTGCCCCGCTTCTGGATGGCAGATTGCAGGAGACACTTGGTACTATCAAACCAGCCCAACTTGGCACTGGTGCCACCTTGGATCTGGGAACCATGCTGTGTATCGTGGATATTCAGGGGCCAGCCGGCCACTCTCAGCCATATGTCCCCAAACAGAAACCTCGGCCCGTTTCTCTGGCAAACAAAACTCAACTGCCCCTCTTCTGGATGGCAAATTGCAGGATGAACTTGATACTAAAACCGCAGGCCGACTTGGTAGTGGTGACACCTTGGACCTGGGAACCATCATGCGTATCGAGCATTTTAAGGAGCCAGCCGGCCACTCCCAGCAATATGCCCCCAAAAACAATCCACGGAATTTTTCTCTGGCAAACAAAAATCAGCTGCCCCGCTTCTGGATGGCAGATTGCAGGAGCCACTTTGCACCATCAAACCAGCCCGACTTGGCACTGGTGCCACCTTGCATCTGGGAACCATGCTGCCTAGCGTGGATTTTCAGGAGCCAGCCGGCCACTCTCAGCCATAGGCCCCCAAACAAAACCCACGGCCCGTTTCCCTGGCAAACAAAATTAAGCTGCCCCGCTTCTGGATGGCAGATTGCAGGACGAACTTGGTAGTATCAAACCAGCCCGACTTGGCACTGGTGCCACCTTGGGTCTGGGAACCATCCTGCGTATTGTGGGTTCAAAGGAGCCAGCCGTCCACTGCCAGCCACAGGCCCCCAAATACAAACAACGGCGCTTTTCCCTGGAAAACAAAACTCGCCTGACAACTTTTTGATGGCAGATTGCAGGAGCCACTTGGTACTATCAAATCAGCCCAACTTGGCACTGGTGCCACCATGGGTCTGGTCACCATCCTGCCTATCGTAGCTTTTCAGGAGCCAGCCGGTCACTCTCAGCCATAGGCCCCCAAACACAAACCTCGGCCCGTTTCCCTGGCAAACAAAAGTAAGCTGCCCCGCTTCTGGATGGCAGATTGCAGGAGCTACTTAGTACTATCAAATCAGCCCGACTTGGCACAGGTGCCACCTTGGATCTGGGAACCATCCTGTGTATCGTGGATTTTCAGGGGCCACCCAGCCACTCTCAGCCATATGCCCCCAAAAACAAACCACGGACCTTTTCTCTGGCAAACAAAACTCAACTGCCCCTCTTCTGGATGGCAAATTTTAGGACGCACTTTGTACTACGAAAACCGCCCGACGTGGCACTGGTGCCACCTTGTGTCAGGGAACCATCCTGCATATCGAGCTTTTTAAGGAGCCAGCCGGCCAGGCCCAGCCATATACCCCCAAAAACAAACCACGGACCATTTCTCATGGAAACAAAAATCCGCTGCCCCGCGTCTGGATGGCAGATTGCAGGAGCCACTTTGCACCATCAAACCAGCCCGACTTGGCACTGGTGCCACCTTGGGTCTGGGAACAATCCTGCGTATCGTACATATTCAGGAACCAGCCGAACACTCCCAGCCACAGGCCCCCAAACACAAACAACGGCCCATTTCCCTGGCAAACAAAACTCAGCTGCCCCGCTTCTGGATGGCAGTTTGCAGGAGCCACTTGGGACTATCAAACCAGCCCGACTTGGCACTGGTGCCACCTTGGGTCTGGGAACCATCCTGCGTATGGTGGATTCTAAGGAGCCAGCCGGCCACTCCCAGCCACAGGCCCCCAACAAAAACCACGGCCCTTTTTTCTGGCAAACAAAACTTAGCTGCCTCACTTCTGGATGGCAGATTGCAGGAGCCACTTGGTGTAATCAAACCAGCCCGACTTGGCACTGGTGCCACCTTGGGTCTGGGAACCATCCTGCGTATCGTGGATTCTAAGGAGCCAGCCGGCCACTCCCAGCCACAGGCCCCCAAACAAAATCAACGGCGCTGTTCCCTGGAAAACAAAACACGCCTGCCAACTTTTTGATGGAGTTTGCAGGAGCCACTTGGTACTATCAAACCAGCCCGACTTGGCACTGGTGTCACCTTGGGTCTGGGAAACATCCTGCGTATGGTGGATTCTTAGGAGCCAGCCGGCCACTCCTAGCCACAGGCCCCCAGACAAAAACCTAGGCCTATTTCTCTGGCAAACAAAAGTAAGCTGCCCCGCTTCTGGATGGCAGATTGCAGGAGACACTTGGTACTATCAAACCAGCCCAACTTGGCACTGGTGCCACCTTGGATCTGGGAACCATGCTGTGTATCGTGGATATTCAGGGGCCAGCCGGCCACTCTCAGCCATATGTCCCCAAACAGAAACCTCGGCCCGTTTCTCTGGCAAACAAAACTCAACTGCCCCTCTTCTGGATGGCAAATTGCAGGATGAACTTGATACTAAAACCGCAGGCCGACTTGGTAGTGGTGACACCTTGGACCTGGGAACCATCATGCGTATCGAGCATTTTAAGGAGCCAGCCGGCCACTCCCAGCAATATGCCCCCAAAAACAATCCACGGAATTTTTCTCTGGCAAACAAAAATCAGCTGCCCCGCTTCTGGATGGCAGATTGCAGGAGCCACTTTGCACCATCAAACCAGCCCGACTTGGCACTGGTGCCACCTTGCATCTGGGAACCATGCTGCCTAGCGTGGATTTTCAGGAGCCAGCCGGCCACTCTCAGCCATAGGCCCCCAAACAAAACCCACGGCCCGTTTCCCTGGCAAACAAAATTAAGCTGCCCCGCTTCTGGATGGCAGATTGCAGGACGCACTTGGTAGTATCAAACCAGCCCGACTTGGCACTGGTGCCACCTTGGGTCTGGGAACCATCCTGCGTATCGTGGATTCTAAGGAGCCAGCCGGCCACTCCCAGCCACAGGCCCCCAAACACACACAACGGCGCTTTTCCCTGGAAAACAAAACTCGCCTGACAACTTTTTGATGGCAGATTGCAGGAGCCACTTGGTACTATCAAATCAGCCCAACTTGGCACTGGTGCCACCATGGGTCTGGTCACCATCCTGCCTATCGTAGCTTTTCAGGAGCCAGCCGGTCACTCCCAGCCATAGGTCCCCAGTCACAAACCTCGGCCCGTTTCCCTGGCAAACAAAAGTAAGCTGCCCCGCTTCTGGATGGCAGATTGCAGGAGCCACTTGGTACTATCAAACCAGCCCAACTTGGCACTGGTGCCACCTCTGGTCTGGGAACCATGCTGCGTAACACAGATTCTAAGGCGCCAGTCGGCCACTCCCAGCCACAAGCCCCCAAACACAAACAACGGCGCTATTCTCTGGCAAACAAAACTCCACTGCCCCGCTTCTGGATGGCAAATTGCAGGACGCACTTGGTACTATAAAAACAGCCCGACTTGGCACTGGTGCCACCTTGGGTCTGGGAACCATCCTGCGTATCGATCTTTTTAATGAGACAGCCGGCCACTCCCAGCCATATGCCCCCAAACACAACCCACGGCCCTTTTCTCTGGCAAACAAAACTCAACTGCACCGCTTCTGGATGGCAGATTGCAGGAGCCACTTGGTACTATCAAACCAGCCCGACTTGGCACTGGTGCCACCTTGGGTCTGGGAACCATCCTGCGTATCGTGGATTCTAAGGAGCCAGCCGGCCACTCCCAGCCACAGGCCCCCAAACAAAATCAACGGCGCTGTTCGCTGGAAAACAAAACACGCCTGCCAACTTTTTGATGGAGTTTGCAGGAGCCACTTGGTACTATCAAACCAGCCCGACTTGGCACTGGTGCCACCTTGGGTCTGGGAAACATCCTGCGTATCGTGGATTCTTAGGAGCCAGCCGGCCACTCCTAGCCACAGGCCCCCAGAAAAAAACCTAGGCCTATTTCTATGGCAAACAAAAGTAAGCTGCCCCGCTTCTGGATGGCAGATTGCAGGAGACACTTGGTACTATCAAACCAGCCCAACTTGGCACTGGTGCCACCATGGGTCTGGTCACCATCCTGCCTATCGTAGCTTTTCAGGAGCCAGCCGGTCACTCCCAGCCATAGGTCCCCAGTCACAAACCTCGGCCCGTTTCCCTGGCAAACAAAAGTAAGCTGCCCCGCTTCTGGATGGCAGATTGCAGGAGCCACTTGGTACTATCAAACCAGCCCAACTTGGCACTGGTGCCACCTCTTGTCTGGGAACCATGCTGCGTAACACAGATTCTAAGGCGCCAGTCGGCCACTCCCAGCCACAAGCCCCCAAACACAAACAACGGCGCTATTCTCTGGCAAACAAAACTCCACTGCCCCTCTTCTGGATGGCAAATTGCAGGACGCACTTGGTACTATAAAAACAGCCCGACTTGGCACTGGTGCCACCTTGGGTCTGGGAACCATCCTGCGTATCGATCTTTTTAATGAGACAGCCGGCCACTCCCAGCCATATGCCCCCAAACACAACCCACGGCCCTTTTCTCTGGCAAACAAAACTCAACTGCACCGCTTCTGGATGGCAGATTGCAGGAGCCACTTGGTACTATCAAACCAGCCCGACTTGGCACTGGTGCCACCTTGGGTCTGGGAACCATCCAGCCTATCGTGGATTTTAAGGAGCCAGCCGGCTACTCCCAGCCACAGGCCCCCAACAAAAACCACGGCCCTTTTTTCTGGCAAACAAAACTTAGCTGCCTCACTTCTGGATGGCAGATTGCAGGAGCCACTTGGTACTATCAAACCAGCCCGACTTGGCACTGGTGCCACCTTGGGTCTGGGAACCATCCTGCGTATCGTGGATTCTAAGGAGCCAGCCGGCCACTCCCAGCCACAGGTCCCCAAACAAAATCAACGGCGCTGTTCCCTGGAAAACAAAACACGCCTGCCAACATTTTGATGGAGTTTGCAGGAGCCACTTGGTACTATCAAACCAGCCCGACTTGGCACTGGTGCCACCTTGGGTCTGGGAAACATCCTGCGTATCGTGGATTCTAAGGAGCCAGCCGGCCACTCCTAGCCACAGGCCCCCAGACAAAAACCTAGGCCTATTTCTCTGGCAAACAAAAGTAAGCTGCCCCGCTTCTGGATGGCAGATTGCAGGAGACACTTGGGACTATCAAACCAGCCCAACTTGGCACTGGTGCCACCTTGGATCTGGGAACCATGCTGTGTATCGTGGATATTCAGGGGCCACCCGGCCACTCTCAGCCATATGTCCCCAAACAGAAACCTCGGCCCGTTTCTCTGGCAAACGAAACTCAACTGCCCCTCTTCTGGATGGCAAATTGCAGGATGAACTTGATACTAAAACCGCAGGCCGACTTGGTAGTGGTGACACCTTGGGCCTGGGAACCATCATGCGTATCGAGCATTTTAAGGAGCCAGCCGGCCACTCCCAGCAATATGCCCCCAAAAACAATCCACGGAATTTTTCTCTGGCAAACAAAAATCAGCTGCCCCGCTTCTGGATGGCAGATTGCAGGAGCCACTTTGCACCATCAAACCAGCCCGACTTGGCACTGGTGCCACCTTGCATCTGGGAACCATGCTGCCTAGCGTGGATTTTCAGGAGCCAGCCGGCCACTCTCAGCCATAGGCCCCCATACAAAACCCACGGCCCGTTTCCCTGGCAAACAAAATTAAGCTGCCCCGCTTCTGGATGGCAGATTGCAGGACGCACTTGGTAATATCAAACCAGCCCGACTTGGCACTGGTGCCACCTTGGGTCTGGGAACCATGCTGCGTATCATGGATTTTCAGGAGCCAGCCGTCCACTGCCAGCCACAGGCCCCGAAACACAAACAACAGCCTTTTTCTCTGGCAAACAAAATTCAGCTGCCCCGCTTCTGGATGGCAGATTGCAGGAACCACTTGGTACTAACAAACCAGCCCGACTTGGCACTGGTGCCACCTTGGGTCTGGGAACCATCCTGCGTATCGTGGATTCTAAGGAGCCAGCTGGCCACTCCCAGCCACAGGCCCCCAAACACACACAACGGTGCTTTTCCCTGGAAAACAAAACTCGCCTGCCAAACATTTGATGGCAGATTGCAGGAGCCACTTTGCACCATCAAACCAGCCCAACTTGGCACTGGTGCCACCTCTGGTCTGGGAACCATCCTGCGTATCGTGGGTTCTAAGGAGCCAGCTGGCCACTCCCAGCCACAGGCCCCCAAACACAAACAACGGCGCTTTTCCCTGGAAAACAAAACTCGCCTGCCAACATTTTGATGGCAGATTGCCGGAGCCACTTGGTACTATCAAACCAGCCCAACTTGGCACTGGTGCCACCATGGGTCTGGTCACCATCCTGCCTATCATAGCTTTTCAGGAGCCAGTCGGTCACTCCCAGCCATAGGCCCCCAGACACAAACCTCGGCCCGTTTCCCTGGCAAACAAAAGTAAGCTGCCCCGCTTCTGCATGGCAGATTGCAGGAGCTATTTAGTACTATCAAACCAGCCCGACTTGGCACTGGTGACACCTCTGGTCTGGGAACCATCCTGCCTATCGTGGATTTTCAGGGGCCAGCCGGCCACTCTCAGCCATATGCCCCCAAAAACAAACCACGGCCCTTTTCTCTGGCAAACAAAACTCAACTGCCCCTCTTCTGGATGGCAAATTTTAGGACGCACTTTGTACTACGAAAACCGCCCGACGTGGCACTGGTGCCACCTTGTATCAGGGAACCATCCTGCATATCGAGCTTTTTAAGGGGCCAGCCGGCCACGCCCAGCCATATACCCCCAAAAACAAACCACGGACCATTTCTCATGGAAACAAAAATCCGCTGCCCCGCGTCTGGATGGCAGATTGCAGGAGCCACTTTGCACCATCAAACCAGCCCAACTTGGCACTGGTGCCACCTCTGGTCTGGGAACCATCCTGCGTATCGTGGGTTCTAAGGAGCCAGCTGGCCACTCCCAGCCACAGGCCCCCAAACACAAACAACGGCGCTTTTCCCTGGAAAACAAAACTCGCCTGCCAACATTTTGATGGCAGATTGCCGGAGCCACTTGGTACTATCAAACCAGCCCAACTTGGCACTGGTGCCACCATGGGTCTGGTCACCATCCTGCCTATCATAGCTTTTCAGGAGCCAGTCGGTCACTCCCAGCCATAGGCCCCCAGACACAAACCTCGGCCCGTTTCCCTGGCAAACAAAAGTAAGCTGCCCCGCTTCTGCATGGCAGATTGCAGGAGCTATTTAGTACTATCAAACCAGCCCGACTTGGCACTGGTGACACCTCTGGTCTGGGAACCATCCTGCCTATCGTGGATTTTCAGGGGCCAGCCGGCCACTCTCAGCCATATGCCCCCAAAAACAAACCACGGCCCTTTTCTCTGGCAAACAAAACTCAACTGCCCCTCTTCTGGATGGCAAATTTTAGGACGCACTTTGTACTACGAAAACCGCCCGACGTGGCACTGGTGCCACCTTGTATCAGGGAACCATCCTGCATATCGAGCTTTTTAAGGGGCCAGCCGGCCACGCCCAGCCATATACCCCCAAAAACAAACCACGGACCATTTCTCATGGAAACAAAAATCCGCTGCCCCGCGTCTGGATGGCAGATTGCAGGAGCCACTTTGCACCATCAAACCAGCCCGACTTGGCACTGGTGCCACCTTGGGTCTGGGAACCATGCTGCGTATCGTGGATTCTAAGGAGCCAGCCGGCCACTCCCAGCCACAGGCCCCCAAACACAAACAACGGCGCTTTTCCCTGGAAAACAAAACTCGCCTGCCAGCTTTTTGATGGCAGATTGCAGGAGCCACTTGGTACTATCAAATCATCCCAACTTGGCACTGGTGCCACTATGGGTCTGGGAAACATCCTGCCTATTGTAGCATTTCAGGAGCCAGCCGGTCACTCCCAGCCATAGTCCCCCAGACACAAACCTCGGACCGTTTCCCTGGCAAACAAAATTTGGCTGCCCCGATTCTGGATGGCAGATTGCAGGAGCCACATGGTAGTGTCAAACCAGCCCGACTTGGCACTGGTGCCACCTTGGGTCTGGGAACCATCCTGCGTATCGTGGATTCTAAGCAGCCACCCGGCCACTCTGAGCCACAGGCGCCCAAACACAAACAACGGCGCTTTTCCCTGGAAAACAAAACTCGCCTGCCAACATTTTGATGGCAGATTGCAGGAGCCACTTGGTACTATCAAACCAGCCCAACTTGGCACTGGTGCCACCATGGGTCTGGTCACCATCCTGCCTATCGTAGCTTTTCAGGAGCCAGCCGGTCACTCCCAGCCATAGACCCCCAGACACAAACCTCGGCCCGTTTCCCTGGAAAACAAAAGTAAGCTGCCCCGATTCTGGATGGCAGATTGCAGGAGCCACTTGGTACTATCAAATCAGCCCAACTTGGCACTGGTGCCACCATGGGTCTGGTAAACATCCTGCCTATCGTAGCTTTTCAGGAGCCAGCCGGTCACTCCCTGCCATAGGCCCCCAGACACAAACCTCGGCCCGTTTCTCTGGCAAACAAAAGTAAACTGCCCCGCTTTTGGATGGCAGATTGCAGGATGCATTTGGTACTATCAAACCTGCCCGACTTGGCCCTCGTGCCACCTTGGCTCTGGGAACCATGCTGCGTAACGTAGATTCTACGAGGACAGGCGGCCACTACCAGCCACAGGCCTCTAAACAAAAACAACGGCGCTTTTCCCTGGAAAACAAAACTCGCCTGCCAAATTTTTGATGGCAGATTGCAGGAGCCACTTGGTACTATCAAACCAGCCCAACTTGGTACTGGTGCCACCATGGGTCTGGTAACCATCCTGCCTATCGTAGCTTTTCAGGAGCCAGCCGGTCACTCCCAGCCATAGGCCCCCAGACAAATATCTCGGCCCGTTTCCCTGGCAAACAAAAGTAAGCTGCCCCGCTTCTGGATGGCAGATTACAGCAGCCACATGGTACTATCAAACCAGGCCAACATGGCACTGGTGCCACCTTGGCTCTGGGAACCATCCTGCCTATCGTGGATTCTAAGGAGCCAGCCGGCCACTCCCAGCCACAGGCCCCCAAACACAAACAACGGCGCTTTTCCCTGGAAAACAAAACTCTCCTGCCAACTTTTTGATGGCAGATTGCAGGAGCCACTTGGTTTTATCAAATCAGCCCAACTTGGCACTGGTGCCACCATGGGTCTGGTCACCATCCTGCCTATCGTAGCTTTTCAAGAGCCAGCCGGTCACTCGCAGCCATAGGCCCCCAGACAAAAAGCTTGGCCCGTTTCCCTGGCAAACAAAAGTAAGCTACCCCGCTTCTGGATGGCAGATTGCAGGAGCCACTTTGCACCATCAAACTAGCCCGTCTTGGCACTGGTGCCACCTCTGGTCTGGGAACCATCCTGCGTATCGTGGATTTTAAGGAGCCAGTTGGCCACTCCCAGCCATACGCCTCCAAACACAAACAACGGTCCGTTTCCCTGGCAAAGAAAAGTAAGCTGCCCCGCTTCTGGATGTCAGATTGCAGGAACCACTTGTTGCCAAGTTGGGGTGGTTTGATAGTACCAAGTGGCTCCTGCAATCTTCCATCAAAAAGTTGGCAAGCAAGTTTTGTTTTCCAGGGAAAAGCGCCGTTGTTTGTGTTTAGGGGCCTGTGGCTGGGAGTGGCCAGCTGTCTCCTTAGAATCCACGATACGCAGGATGGGTCCCAGACCAGAGGTGGCACCAGTGCCAAGTCGGGCTGGTTTGATGGTGCAAAGTGACTCCTGCAATCTGCCATCCAGAAGCGGGGTAGCTTACTTTTGTTTGCCAGGGAAACGGGCAGAGCTTTGTGTCTGGGGGCCTATGGCTGGGAGTGACCGGCTGGCTCCTGAAAAGCTACGATAGGCAGGATGGTGACCAGACCCATGGTGGCACCAGTGCCAAGTTGGGCTGGTTTGATAGTACCAAGTGGCTCCTGCAATCTGCCATGAAAAAGTTGGCAGGTGAGTTTTGTTTTCCAGGGAAAAGCGCCGTTGTTTGTGTTTGGGGGCCTGTGGCTGGGAGTGGCCAGCTGGCTCCTTAGAATCCACGATACGCAGGATGGTTCCCAGACCAGAGGTGGCACCAGTGCCAAGTCGGGCTGGTTTGATGGTACAAAGTGGCTCCTGCAATCTGCCATCCAGACGGGGGGCAGCGGATTTTTGTTTGCTGGAGAAAAGTTCCGTGGTTTTTTTTTGGGGGTATATGGCTGGACGTGGCCGGCTGGCTCCTTAAAAGATCGATACGCAGGATTGTTCCCTGACCCAAGGTGGCATCAGTGCCAAGTCGGGCTGTTTTCGTAGTACCAAGTGCGTCCTGCAATTTGCCATCCAGAAGAGGGGCAGTTGAGTTTTGTTTGCCAGAGAAAAGGGCCGTGGTATATGTTTGGGGGCATATGGTTGAGAGTGGCCGGCTGGCCCCTGAAAATCCACGATAGGCAGGATGGTTCCCAGAACCAAGGTGGCACCAGTGCCATGTTGGCCTGGTTTGATAGTACCATGTGGCTCCTGCAATCTGCCATCCAGAAGCGGGACAGCTTACCTTTGTTTCCCAGGGAAACGGGCCGAGGTATTTGTCTGGGGGCCTATGGCTGGGAGTGACCGGCTGGCTACTGAAAAGCTACGATAGGCAGGATGGTTACCAGACTCATGGTGGCACCAGTGCCAAGTCGGGCTGGTTTGATAATACTAAATAGCTCCTGAAATCTGCCATTCAGACGCGGGGCAGCGGATTTTTGTTTGCTGGAGAAAAGTTCCGTGGTTTTTTTTTGGGTGTATATGGCTGGACGTGGCCGGCTGGCTCCTTAAAAAGATCGATACGCAGGATTGTTCCCTGACCCAAGGTGGCATCACGGCCAAGTCGGGCTGTTTTCGTAGTACCAAGTGCGTCCTGCAATTTGCCATCCAGAAGAGGGGCAGTTGAGTTTTGTTTGCCAGAGCAAAGGGCCGTGGTATGTGTTTGGGGGCATATGGCTGAGAGTGGCCGGCTGGCCCCTGAAAATCCACGATAGGCAGGATGGTTCCCAGAGCCAAGGTAGCACCAGTGCCATGTTGGCCTGGTTTGATAGTGCCATGTGGCTCCTGCAATCTGCCATCCAGAAGCGGGGCAGCTTACTTTTGTTTGCCAGGGAAACGGGCCGAGATATTTGTCTGGGGGCCTATGGCTGGGAGTGACCGGCTGGCTCCTGAAAAGCTACGATAGGCAGGATGGTGACCAGACCGAAAGTGGGACCAGTACCAAGTTGGGCTGGTTTGATAGTACCAAGTGGCTCCTGCAATCTGCCATCAAAAATTTGGCAGGCGAGTTTTGTTTTCCAGGGAAAAGCGCCGTTGTTTAGAGGCCTGTGGCTGGGAGTGGCCGCCTGTCCTCGTAGAATCTACGTTACGCAGCATGGTTCCCAGAGCCAAGGTGGCACCATGGCCAAGTCGGGCAGGTTTGATAGTACCAAATGCATCCTGCAATCTGCCATCCAAAAGCGGGTTAATTTACTTTTGTTTGCCAGGGAAACGGGCCGAGGTTTGTGTCTGGGGGCCTATGGCAGGGAGTGACCGTCTGGCTCCTGAAAAGCTACGATAGGCAGGATGTTTACCAGACCCATGGTGGCACCAGTGCCAAGTTGGGCTGATTTGATAGTACCAAGTGGCTCCTGCAATCTGCCATCCAGAATCGGGGCAGCTTACTTTTGTTTTCCAGGGAAACGGGCCGAGGTTTGTGTCTGGGGGTCTATGGCTGGGAGTGACCGGCTGGCTCCTGAAAAGCTACGATAGGCAGGATGGTGACCAGACCCATGGTGGCACCAGTGCCAAGTTGGGCTGGTTTGATAGCACCAAGTGGCTCCTGCAATCTGCCATCAAAATGTTGGCAGGCGATTTTTGTTTTCCAGGGAAAAGCGCCGTTGTTTGTGTTTGGGCGCCTGTGGCTCAGAGTGGCCGGGTGGCTGCTTAGAATCCACGATACGCCGGATGGTTCCCAGACCCAAGGTGGCACCAGTGCCAAGTTGGGCTGGTTTGACACTACCAAGTGGCTCCTGCAATCTGCCATCCAGAATCGGGGCAGCTTAATTTTGTTTGCCAGGGAAACGGTCCGAGGTTTGTGTCTGGGGGCCTATGGCTGGGAGTGACCGGGTGGCTCCTGAAATGCTACAATAGGCAGGATGGTTCCCAGACCCATAGTGGCACCAGTGCCAAGTTGGGATGATTTGATAGTACCAAGTGGCTCCTGCAATCTGCCATCAAAAAGCTGGCAGGCGAGTTTTGTTTTCCAGGGAAAAGCGACGTTGTTTGTGTTTGGGGGCCTGTGGCTGGGAGTGGCCGGCTGGCTCCTTAGAATCCACGATATGCAGGATTGTTCCCAGACCCAAGGTGGCACCAGTGCCAAGTCGGGCTGGTTTGATGGTGCAAAGTGGCTCCTGCAATCTGCCATCCAGACGCGGGGCAGCGGATTTTTGTTTCCATGAGAAATGGTCCGTGGTTTGTTTTTGGGGCTATATGGCTGGGCGTGGCCGGCTGGCTCCTTAAAAAGCTCGATATGCAGGATGGTTCCCTGACACAAGGTGGCACCAGTGCCACGTCGGGCGGTTTTCGTAGTACAAACTGCGTCCCAAAATTTGCCATCCAGAAGAGGGGCAGTTGAGTTTTGTTTGCCAGAGAAAAGGGCCGTGGTTTGTTTTTGGGGGCATATGGCTGATAGTGGCCGGCTGGCCCCTGAAAATCCACGATAAGCAGGATGGTTCCCACACCAGAGGTGTCACCAGTGCCAAGTCGGGGTGGTTTGATAGTACTAAATAGCTCCTGCAATCTGCCATGCAGAAGCGGGGCAGCTTACTTTTGTTTCCCAGGGAAACGGGCCGAGGTTTGTGACTGGGGGCCTATGGCTGCGAGTGACCGGCTGGCTCCTGAAGAGCTACGATAGGCAGGATGGTGACCAGACCCATGGTGGCACCAGTGCCAAGTTGGGCTGGTTTGATAGTACCAAGTGGCTCCGGCAATCTGCCATCAAAAAGTTGGCAGGCGAGTTTTTTTTTCCAGGGAAAAGCGCCGTTGTTTGTCTTTGGGGGCCTGTGGCTGGGAGTGGCTAGCTGGCTCCTTAGAACCCACGATACGCAGGATGGTTCCCAGACCAGAGGTGGCACCAGTGCCAAGTTGGGCTGGTTTGATGGTGCAAAGTGGCTCCTGCAATCTGCCATCCAGAAGCGGGGTAGCTTACTTTTGTTTGCCAGGGAAACGGGCCGAAATATTTGATAAGGGGCCTCTGGCTGGGGGTGACTGGGTGGCACCTGAAAAGCTACGATAGGCAGGATGGTGACCAGACCCATGGTGGCACCAGTGCCAAGTTGGGCTTATTTGATAAAACCAAGTTGCTCCTGCAATCTGCCATCAAATATTTGGCAGGCGAGTTTTGTTTTCCAGGGAAAAGCACCGTTGTGTGTGTTTTGGGGCCTGTGGCTGGGAGTGACCGGCTGGCTCCTTAGAATCCACGATACGCAGGATGGTTCCCAGACCCAAGGTGGCACCAGTGCCAAGTCGGGCTGGTTTGATAGTACCAAGTGGTTCCTGCAATCTGCCATCCAGAAGCGGGGCAGCTGAATTTTGTTTGCCAGAGAAAAAGGCTGTTGTTTGTGTTTCGGGGCCTGTGGCTGGCAGTGGCCGGCTGGCTCCTGAAAATCCATGATACGCAGCATGGTTCCCAGACCCAAGGTGGCACCAGTGCCAAGTAGGGCTGGTTTCATAGTACCCAGTGGCTCCTGCAATCTCCCATCCAGAAGAGGGGCAGTTGAGTTTTGTTTTCCAGAGAAAAGGGCCGTGGTTTGTGTTTGGGGCCTATGGCTGAGAGTGACCGGCTGGCCCCTGAAAATCCACGATAGGAAGGATGGTTCCCAGATCCAAGGTGGCAGCAGTGCCATGTTGTGCTGGTGTGATAGTCCCAAGTGGCTCCTGCAATCTGCCATCCAGAAGCGGGGCAGCTGAATTTTGTTTGCCAGAGAAAAATGCTGTGGTTTGTGTTTGGGGGCCTGTGGCTGGGAGTGGCCGGCTGGCTCCTGAAAATCCATGATACGCAGCATGGTTCCCAGACCCAAGGTGGCACCAGTGCCAAGTCGGGCTGGTTTCACAGTGTCAAGTGCCTCCTGCAATCTCCCATCCAGAAGCGGGGCAGCTGAGTTTTGTTTGCCTGTTAAACGGGCCGTTGTTTTTGATTGGGGTCTGTGGCCGAGAGTGTTCGGCTGGCTCCTGACAACCCACAATACGCAGGATGTTTCCCAGACCCAAGGTGGCACCAGTGCCAAGTCGTGCTGGTTTGATAGTACCAAGTGGCTCCTGCAATCTGCCATCCAGAAGCGGTGCAGTTGAGTTTTGTTTGCCAGAGTAAAGGGCCGTGGGTTGTGTTTGGGGGCATATGGCTGGGAGTGGCCGGCTGTCTCATTAAAAAGATCGATACGCAGGATGGTTCCCAGACCCAAGGTGGCACCAGTGCCAAGTAGGGCTGTTTTTATAGTACCAAGTGCGTCCTGCAATTTGCCATCCAGAAGAGGGGCAGTTGAGTTTTGTTTGCCAGAGAATAGCGCCGTTGTTTGTGTTTGGGGGCTTGTGGCTGGGAGTGTCCAACTGGCGCCTTAGAATCTGTGTTACGCAGCATGGTTCCCAGACCAGAGGTGGCACCAGTGCCAAGTTGGGCTGGTTTGATAGTACCAAGTGGCTCCTGCAATCTGCCATCCAGAAACGGGGCAGCTTACTTTTGTTTGCCAGTGAAACGGGCCGAGGTTTGTGACTTGGGACCTATGGCTGGGAGTGGCCGGCTGGCTCCTTTGAACCCACGATACGCAGGATGGTTCCCAGACCCAAGGTGGCACCAGTGCCAAGTCGGGCTGGTTTGATACTACCAAGTGCGTCCTGCAATCTGCCATCCAGAAGCGGGGCAGCTTAATTTTGTTTGCCAGGGAATCGGGCCGTGGGTTTTGTATGGGGGCCTATGGCTGAGAGTGGCCCGCTGGCTCCTGAAAATCCACGCTAGGCAGCATGGTTCCCAGATGCAAGCTGGCACCAGTGCCAAGTCGGGCTGGTTTGATGGTGCAAAGTGGCTCCTGCAATCTGCCATCCAGAAGCGGGGCAGCTGATTTTTGTTTGCCAGAGAAAAATTCCGTGGATTGTTTTTGGGGGCATATTGCTGGGAGTGGCCGGCTGGCTCCTTAAAATGCTCGATACGCATGATGGTTCCCAGGCCCAAGGTGTCACCACTACCAAGTCGGCCTGCGGTTTTAGTATCAAGTTCATCCTGCAATTTGCCATCCAGAAGAGGGGCAGTTGAGTTTTGTTTGCCAGAGAAACGGGCCGAGGTTTCTGTTTGGGGACATATGGCTGAGAGTGGCCGGGTGGCCCCTGAATATCCACGATACACGGCATGGTTCCCAGATCCAAGGTGGCACCAGTGCCAAGTTGGGCTGGTTTGATAGTACCAAGTGTCTCCTGCAATCTGCCATCCAGAAGCGGGGCAGCTTACTTTTGTTTGCCAGAGAAATAGGCCTAGGTTTTTGTCTGGGGGCCTGTGGCTAGGAGTGGCCGGCTGGCTCCTAAGAATCCACGATACGCAGGATGTTTCCCAGACCCAAGGTGGCACCAGTGCCAAGTCGGGCTGGTTTGATAGTACCAAGTGGCTCCTGCAAACTCCATCAAAATGTTGGCAGACGTGTTTTGTTTTCCAGGGAACAGCGCCGTTGATTTTGTTTGGGGGCCTGTGGCTGGGAGTGGCCGGCTGGCTCCTTAGAATCCACGATACGCAGGATGGTTCCCAGACCCAAGGTGGCACCAGTGCCAAGTCGGGCTGGTTTGATTACACCAAGTGGCTCCTGCAATCTGCCATCCAGAAGTGAGGCAGCTGAGTTTTGTTTGCCAGAAAAAAGGGCCGTGGTTTTTGTTGGGGGCCTGTGGCTGGGAGTAGCCGGCTGGCTCCTTAAAATCCACGATAGGCTGGATGGTTCCCAGACCCAAGGTGGCACCAGTGCCAAGTCGGGCTGGTTTGATAGTACCAAGTGGCTCCTGCAATCTGCCATCCAGAAGCGGTGCAGTTGAGTTTTGTTTGCCAGAGAAAAGGGCCGTGGGTTGTGTTTGGGGGCATATGGCTGGGAGTGGCCGGCTGTCTCATTAAAAAGATCGATACGCAGGATGGTTCCCAGACCCAAGGTGGCACCAGTGCCAAGTAGGGCTGTTTTTATAGTACCAAGTGCGTCCTGCAATTTGCCATCCAGAAGAGGGGCAGTGGAGTTTTGTTTGCCAGAGAATAGCGCCGTTGTTTGTGTTTGGGGGCTTGTGACTGGGAGTGGCCGACTGGCGCCTTAGAATCTGTCTTACGCAGCATGGTTCCCAGACCAGAGGTGGCACCAGTGCCAAGTTGGGCTGGTTTGATAGTACCAAGTGGCTCCTGCAATCTGCCATCCAGAAGCGGGGCAGCTTACTTTTGTTTGCCAGGTAATCGGGCCGAGGTTTGTGACTGGGGACGTATGGCTGGGAGTGACCGGCTGGCTCCTGGAAAGCTACAATAGGCAGGATGGTGACCAGACCCATGGTGGCACCAGTGCCAAGTTGGGCTGGTTTGATAGTACCAAGTGGCTCCTGCAATCTGCCATCAAAAAGTTGGCAGGCGAGTTTTGTTTTCCAGGGAAAAGCGCCGTTGTTTGTATTTGGGGGCCTGTGGCTGGGAGTGGCCTGCTGGCTCCTTTGAACCCACGATACGCAGGATGGTTCCCAGAACCAAGGTGGCACCAGTGCCAAGTCGGGCTGGTTTGATACTACCAAGTGCGTCCTGCAATCTGCCATCCAGAAGCGGGGCAGCTTAATTTTGTTTGCCAGGGAAACGGGCCGTGGGTTTTGTTTGGGGGCCTATGGCTGAGAGTGGCCGGCTGGCTCCTGAAAATCCACGCTAGGCAGCATGGTTCCCAGATGCAAGGTGGCACCAGTGCCAAGTCGGGCTGGTTTGATGGTGCAAAGTGGCTCCTGCAATCTGCCATCCAGAAGCGGGGCAGCTGATTTTTGTTTGCCAGAGAAAAATTCCGTGGATTGTTTTTGGGGGCATATTGCTGGGAGTGGCCGGCTGGCTCCTTAAAATTCTCGATACGCATGATGGTTCCCAGGTCCAAGGTGTCACCACTACCAAGTCGCCCTGCGGTTTTAGTATCAAGTTCATCCTGCAATTTGCCATCCAGAAGAGGGGCAGTTGAGTTTTGTTTGCCAGAGAAACGGGCCGAGGTTTCTGTTTGGGGACATATGGCTGAGAGTGGCCGGCTGGCCCCTGAATATCCACGATACACAGCATGGTTCCCAGATCCAAGGTGGCACCAGTGCCAAGTTGGGCTGGTTTGATAGTACCAAGTGTCTCCTGCAATCTGCCATCCAGAAGCGGGGCAGCTTACTTTTGTTTGCCAGAGAAATAGGCCTAGGTTTTTGTTTGGGGGCCTGTGGCTAGGAGTGGCCGGCTGGCTCCTAAGAATCCACGATACGCAGGATGTTTCCCAGACCCAAGGTGGCACCAGTGCCAAGTCGGGCTGGTTTGATAGTACCAAGTGGCTCCTGCAAACTCCATCAAAATGTTGGCAGGCGTGTTTTGTTTTCCAGGGAACAGCGCCGTTGATTTTGTTTGGGGGCCTGTGGCTGGGAGTGGCCGGCTGGCTCCTTAGAATCCACGATACGCAGGATGGTTCCCAGACCCGAGGTGGCACCAGTGCCAAGTCGGGCTGGTTTGATTACACCAAGTGGCTCCTGCAATCTGCCATCCAGAAGTGAGGCAGCTAAGTTTTGTTTGCCAGAAAAAAGGGCCGTGGTTTTTGTTGGGGGCCTGTGGCTGGGAGTGGCCGGCTGGCTCCTTAGAATCCACGATACGCAGGATGGTTCCCAGACCCAAGGTGGCACCAGTGCCAAGTCGGGCTGGTTTGATACTCCCAAGTGGCTCCTGCAAACTGCCATCCAGAAGCGGGGCCGCTGAGTTTTGTTTGCCAGGGAAATGGGCCGTTGTTTGTGTTTGGGGGCCTGTGGCTGGGAGTGTTCGGCTGGTTCCTGAATATGTACGATACGCAGGATTGTTCCCAGACCCATGGTGGCACCAGTGCCAAGTCGGGCTGGTTTGATGGTGCAAAGTGGCTCCTGCAATCTGCCATCCAGACGCGGGGCAGCGGATTTTTGTTTCCATGAGTAATGGTCCGTGGTTTGTTTTTGGGGGTATATGGCTGGGCCTGGCCGGCTGGCTCCTTAAAAAGCTCGATATGCAGGATGGTTCCCTGACACAAGGTGGCACCAGTGCCACGTCGGGCGGTTTTCGAAGTACAAAGTGCGTCCTAAAATTTGCCATCCAGAAGAGGGGCAGTTGAGTTTTGTTTGCCAGAGAAAAGGTCCGTGGTTTGTTTTTGGGGGCATATGGCTGAGAGTGGCTGGCTGGCCCCTGAAAATCCACGATACACAGGATGGTTCCCAGATCCAAGGTGGCACCTGTGCCAAGTCGGGCTGATTTGATAGTACTAAGTAGCTCCTGCAATCTGCCATCCAGAAGCGGGGCAGCTTACTTTTGTTTGCCAGGGAAACGGGCCGAGGTTTGTGTTTGGGGGCCTATGGCTGAGAGTGACCGGCTGGCTCCTGAAAAGCTACAATAGGCAGGATGGTGACCAGACCCATGGTGGCACCAGTGCCAAGTTGGGCTGGTTTGATAGTACCAAGTGGTTCCTGCAATCTGCCATCCAGAAGCAGGGCAGCTGAGTTTTGTTTGCCAGAGAAAAGGGCCTTGGTTTGTGTTTGGGGGCATATGGCTGGGTGTGGCCAGCTGGCTCCTTAAAATGCACGATATGCAACATGGCTCCCAGACCCAAGGTGGCACCAGTGCCAAGTTGGGCTGGTTTGATAGTACCAAGTGGCTCCTGCAATCTTCCATGATCACGTGGAGAAATACTTTCTGGTTTCAGCCTCATGCTCTTTCTTCTCTCCCTCAACTTCTCTATCACCTCTCATCTGGTTCACATGCGCTGTCTTCAAGGTCCACAGGCTACTTTTCACAGAATCTTCTGGCCTGATGAAGTAAGAATGATGAATAGAACAGAGCTGGGATCTATTTTCCAGTTTGGATAAAATGCATTCTGCACACAAATCCAAGGAGAACGGGCTGCCCCGATGCCCAGAAAATCTTTCACTCCTGCTAGTGTTCTACGTCAACCGCAACTTAGTCTGAAAGAAAAGCTTTTTCTCTGAGAGCATCTGAGAGGTTTGCATGAAGCACTGATATCTGACATATGCAATTTTGAATAGGAGAGGAAAAAGAAAATGGCAAGGAGTTTTTAATTTTAGTGGTTTCAATTTTAATTTCCGTGCACTTTTTCAAAACTTGTCAGCTCAAATGCCCATCAACATCTTTTAGTCATCTGTAAGTCAGTATTCATATAAAATGTGCTTCAAATCCAAAGAATTTCAAATTTGCACTCCAAGCTTCTATGCCTAGATTTATGATTTCCTACACATATTAGATGAAAGGAAGGCCTTTTTTACTGTGGGAGTGCTGGAACACTGGAACAGGTTGCCCAGAGAAGTTGTGGGTGTCCCATCCCTGAAAGTATTCAAGGTCACCTTGGACGGGGCTTGGAGCAGCAACAAAGGAGAAGCTTGATGGTAGAGAAACAAAGTCGGACTATAGAAGAAACTCGGATTGAAGTATAGGATCAAGTTTTCTCTCAGCTCTTGGGGTAAATTCAAAGTTGTACAAAATGACATTTATCTGTGCTATTCACTACTGTAACAGAAAGTTTCATGAAAACTGTACAGAAGATAGTAAATTTTAAAAGAGATAAGAATTACAGCATAAAATCCATGGGATAGGTTACAACATGAGACACTCTCTAAGAGAAAATCTCTTTGTTTCAGCACTTCATCGGGGTAAGATTTCATGAAGTGCCAAAGAAGGCGGCAAAATATCATTCGGGACATTATTTACTGGAATTCAGCCTGGCCATTAGTAGGAACTGCCTTTGAACATATCATGTAGATATACCACACACACTTTCCCTTCACTGAAAAATTACTGTTTACAACAAATAAGCAATTGACGATCAAAATTGATTGAAAGCATCTTAAACATGTCAAGTATTTCATTGTAGATGATCTGTGATCCAAATGCTTCTTCCACCTTCGAGAGGGACAGAAGAATTCTTCCATATCATGATGGTTTAAAATTGTATCAACCAATGTTTTCTGCTGAAAAGATATCATCTATTTTTTTCTATTTTTGGAAGAAAATATTCCTAGACATACAACAGGTGAGAACTAAGTAATTTTAAAGAAACAAATGAAATGAAAATATTCTGTAAATAGAATGAAATGAAAAGCTGTGTTTTAAATAGGAGCTAAATATTAAACAGAATTTTTGTACCAGGCATTTGAATTACTGCACCAGCTCTTTTGCCCATCAAGAGAGGCATTTAGCATTTCAGTCTTTTCCAAGGTGTTCATGATCTGCTATGCTGATCTCTGTGTGTGCCTAGGTGTGTGTGGAGGGGGGGGCATATGAAGGGGAGTGTGTATGTTTGCTTTACAATTGTTGTGGCAGATTCATGCCTCAGCTCCACATTTTGTTTTAAAAAGGTCACACCGAGTGGATATGAAGTTTACTATCAACAAGAGATCGATTCCCAAATCATCCATTTGACTCTCCCTTATAAATCATGTGCTTTGTTGCATATTTTATCAAATATACTTTCAAGCCAGATGGAGGAAGGAGGATGTGGGAATCCCTCCACCATCTTGCAACTTTTATGTAAGTAGGTTTTCAAGAAAATCATCATTTCTCTTTTAAATATGTCTGGAACAGGCATGATGGTAGTGTCAACCTGTTGGAGTTTTTGTTGCTGGAAGAAGTTGTACAAAAGGATTGGTTTTTACATTGACCAGTTACTGAATCAAGCGCAGGAATACATTGGAAATTTAGCTGGGGGTTCCTTTTCCCAGCAGACTACTTCTAGAACGAGCTTGTATACTGAAGCTGACTCTTTTGCTCTCTTTTTGTTTCTTTCCTATTTTCTTGGCTTCTTTGCCACTATCTAGACAATTTTGGAACTTTGTTCCCAACTAAAATGGTTTCAATAGTCTGATTGTGATCATACATTTTTACAAGGAATTTTTAAAATCTTTCCTCGAGTCCAGAAAGTCAAGGACTTAGATCTTTTTCTTCCCTTATCAATATTGCCATGAAATTGATAAATAAAGACCAACTCTTTATTTTTGTTTTTAACCCACGTAGATAATTCCCATCCATTAATCCATTTTGTGGACCAATAGCTGCCATTCTGATGGAAGCTGTCACTTCTTAACAATAGGCATTCTGTGACTATGTTGACTGCACTTTGGGTGAAGATCCTAACTGGTCTTAGATATACATAGGGAGAAATTTGCTCAGCCAGTGTCAGTCTTAAGCATGCGTATCAGAAGATCTTTCTAGAGCTGGGAATTTTCCCATGAAAGGGATTCAGTTAGGGAAGAGACACTTGTGCCAGAGTTTTACATTCTTCTTGAACACTGCTTAAGGAACTTAGATGCCATGTCCATTTGGATCTCTGTCTGCACAGAACTTTGTCATGCCAGTGCTTTGAAATGCATCTTGAAGAGAATTCACTAGCACAGAATGAAAGAGAGTGGAAGGGGTTGGTGGGGCTAACCAGGCCCAACCCCCCTGCCTAAACCAGGATACCTAGAGCCTCTTGCCCAGGATTCTATCTGGGTGTACTTTTAATGTCTTCAAAGATCCAGGCTCCACAATCTTTCTGGGCAGTCTGTGCCGTGGTTCAGTCACCCTGACAGTAAAGAAACATTTACTGATGTTCAAAGGCAATCTCCTGTATTTCAGTGTGTGCCCACTGCCTCTTGTCTTTTCCCTCAGCATCACTGAAAAGACACTGATTCCCTCCCCTTTGCACTATTGCTTCCATATGTATGTGTGATGCCATGTAGAGGTATGTCAAAAACCTCCCTGAAGCCCAGGCAGATAATATTCCCTTCATCTACCAGTCAAGTTGATTCATCAGAGGAGTTTAAAGTGATGTTCAGCATGAAATTCCCCTGAAAAATCATGCTAACTACATTATTTGGTCATCTGTCATGTGCCTGGCAAGGATTTCCAGGAAGAGCTGCTTCATCAACTTCCTGGGGATAAAAAAGAGGCTGGCTGGTTTGTACTATGGCGAGTCCTCTTAATTGCCTTTTTTGAAGATGGGTGTCATTTGCTAACATCCACCCTTTAGCTCCTCTTCTCATCTACACCTCGGCAAAACGCTTTTCCACTATGTCTGGCTAGGAAAAACTGTGCCAGCACAGAAAACATCTCCCATCGTGTTCTAGAAGTTGCACGGATGTCTGCCAAGTGTTTGGCAGGAAGAAAAGAAAAGTTGTCCAAAACAGCTTCCAATCGAATGTTCCTGTGATTGGAAAAGTCAGGAGAGTGCAAAGGTACTGTTTTCTATCAGTTGGCAAGGTGCGCACACAATCCCAGTGTTGTACAGCTTGCTTCTTCACCTTCCCGAAGCTGCCGCTCTCGCCGGCTGCCGGAGCCCAAGAAGCGGCTTCTTCGCGCAAAGACGATTGTGCCGCTCACAGTGCTCTCCTTAGCGCGGCTTCTGCCGAAAGACGCCCGGCAGCGGCTCTTACCTCCGGAGAGCATCCTACCTTCGTCTTTAGCTCCTCTTCTCACCTACACCTCGGCAAAAAGCTTTTCCACTATGTCTGGCTAGGAAAAACTGTGCCAGCACAGAAAACATCTCCCATCGTGTTCTAGAAGTTGCACGGATGTCTGCCAAGTGTTTGGCAGGAAGAAAAGAAAAGTTGTCCAAAACAGCTTCCAATCGAATGTTCCTGTGATTGGAAAAGTCAGGAGAGTGCAAAGGTACTGTTTTCTATCAGTTGGCAAGGTGCGCACACAATCCCAGTGTTGTACAGCTTGCTTCTTCACCTTCCCGAAGCTGCCGCTCTCGCCGGCTGCCGGAGCCCAAGAAGCGGCTTCTTCGCGCAAAGACGATTGTGCCGCTCACAGTGCTCTCCTTAGCGCAGCTTCTGCCGAAAGACGCCCGGCAGCGGCTCTTACCTCCGGAGAGCATCCTACCTTCGTCTTTCGCGTCTTTTGTAGTCTACATCTTAGCAAAACGCTTCTCCACTATGTCTGGCTAGGAAAAACTGTGCCAGCACAGAAAACATCTCCCATCGTGTTCTAGAAGTTGCACGGATGTCTGCCAAGTGTTTGGCAGGAAGAAAAGAAAAGTTGTCCAGAACAGCTTCCAATCGAATGTTCCTGTGATTGGAAAAGTCAGGAGAGTGCAAAGGTACTGTTTTCTATCAGTTGGCAAGGTGCGCACACAATCCCAGTGTTGTACAGCTTGCTTCTTCACCTTCCCGAAGCTGCCGCTCTCGCCGGCTGCCGGAGCCCAAGAAGCGGCTTCTTCGCGCAAAGACGATTGTGCCGCTCACAGTGCTCTCCTTAGCGCGGCTTCTGCTGAAAGACGCCCGGCAGCGGCTCTTACCTCCGGAGAGCATCCTACCTTCGTCTTTCGCGTCTTATGTAGTCTACACCTCGGCAAAAAGCTTTTCCACTATGTCTGGCTAGGAAAAACTGTGCCAGCACAGAAAACATCTCCCATCGTGTTCTAGAAGTTGCACGGATGTCTGCCAAGTGTTTGGCAGGAAGAAAAGAAAAGTTGTCCAAAACAGCTTCCAATCGAATGTTCCTGTGATTGGAAAAGTCAGGAGAGTGCAAAGGTACTGTTTTCTATCAGTTGGCAAGGTGCGCACACAATCCCAGTGTTGTACAGCTTGCTTCTTCACCTTCCCGAAGCTGCCGCTCTCGCCGGCTGCCGGAGCCCAAGAAGCGGCTTCTTCGCGCAAAGACGATTGTGCCGCTCACAGGGCTCTCCTTAGCGCGGCTTCTGCCGAAAGACGCCCGGCAGCGGCTCTTACCTCCGGAGAGCATCCTACCTTCGTCTTTCGCGTCTTTTGTAGTCTACATCTTAGCAAAACGCTTCTCCACAATGTCTGGCTAGGAAAAACTGTGCCAGCACAGAAAACATCTCCCATCGTGTTCTAGAAGTTGCACGGATGTCTGCCAAGTGTTTGGCAGGAAGAAAAGAAAAGTTGTTCAAAACAGCTTCCAATCGAATGTTCATGTGATTGGAAAAGTCAGGAGAGTGCAAAGGTACTGTTTTCTATCAGTTGGCAAGGTGCGCACACAATCCCAGTGTTGTACAGCTTGCTTCTTCACCTTCCCGAAGCTGCCGCTCTCGCCGGCTGCCGGAGCCCAAGAAGCGGCTTCTTCGCGCAAAGACGATTGTGCCGCTCACAGTGCTCTCCTTAGCGCGGCTTCTGCCGAAAGACGCCCGGCAGCGGCTCTTACCTCCGGAGAGCATCCTACCTTCGTCTTTCGCGTCTTTTGTAGTCTACATCTTAGCAAAACGCTTTTCCACTATGTCTGGCTAGGAAAAACTGTGCCAGCACAGAAAACATCTCCCATCGTGTTCTAGAAGTTGCACGGATGTCTGCCAAGTGTTTGGCAGGAAGAAAAGAAAAGTTGTCCAAAACAGCTTCCAATCGAATGTTCCTGTGATTGGAAAAGTCAGGAGAGTGCAAAGGTACTGTTTTCTATCAGTTGGCAAGGTGCGCACACAATCCCAGTGTTGTACAGCTTGCTTCTTCACCTTCCCGAAGCTGCCGCTCTCGCCGGCTCCCGGAACCGAAGAATCGGCTTCTTCGCGCAAAGACGATTGTGCCGCTCACAGGGCTCTCCTTAGCGCGGCTTCTGCCGAAAGACGCCCGGCAGCGGCTCTTAACTCCGGAGAGCATCCTACCTTCGTCTTTCGCGTCTTTTGTAGTCTACATCTTAGCAAAACGCTTTTCCACTATGTCTGGCTAGGAAAAACCGTGCCAGCCCAGAAAACATCTCCCATCGTTTTCTAGAAGTTGCAGATATGTCTGCCAAGTGTTTGGGAGGAAGAAAAGAAAAGTTGTCCAAAACAGCTTCCAATCGAATGTTCCTGTGATTGGAAGAGTCAGGAGAGTGCAAAGGTACTGTTTTCTATCAGTTGGCAAGGTGCGCACACAATCCCAGTGTTGTACAGCTTGCTTCTTCACCTTCCCGAAGCTGCCACTCTCAGGAGATAAGAGCCGCTGCCGGGCTTCTTTCGGCAGAAGCCGCGCTAAGGAGAGCACTGTGAGCGGCACAATCGTCTTTGCGCGAAGAAGCCGCTTCTTGGGCTCCGGCAGCCGGCGAGAGCGGCAGCTTCGGGAAGGTGAAGAAGCAAGCTGTACAACACTGGGATTGTGTGCGCACCTTGCCAACTGATAGAAAACAGTACCTTTGCACTCTCCTGACTTTTCCAATCACAGGAACATTCGATTGGAAGCTGTTTTGGACAACTTTTCTTTTCTTCCTGCCAAACACTTGGCAGACATCCGTGCAACTTCTAGAACACGATGGGAGATGTTTTCTGTGCTGGCACAGTTTTTCCTAGCCAGACATAGTGGAAAAGCTTTTTGCCGAGGTGTAGACTACATAAGACGCGAAAGACGAAGGTAGGATGCTCTCCGGAGGTAAGAGCCGCTGCCGGGCGTCTTTCAGCAGAAGCCGCGCTAAGGAGAGCACTGTGAGCGGCACAATCGTCTTTGCGCGAAGAAGCCGCTTCTTGGTCTCCGGCAGCCGGCGAGAGCGGCAGCTTCGGGAAGGTGAAGAAGCAAGCTGTACAACACTGGGATTGTGTGCGCACCTTGCCAACTGATAGAAAACAGTACCTTTGCACTCTCCTGACTTTTCCAATCACAGGAACATTCGATTGGAAGCTGTTTTGGACAACTTTTCTTTTCTTCCTGCCAAACACTTGGCAGACATCCGTGCAACTTCTAGAACACGATGGGAGATGTTTTCTGTGCTGGCACAGTTTTTCCTAGCCAGACATAGTGGAAAAGCTTTTTGCCGAGGTGTAGACTACATAAGACGCGAAAGACGAAGGTAGGATGCTCTCCGGAGGTAAGAGCCGCTGCCGGGCGTCTTTCGGCAGAAGCCGCGCTAAGGAGAGCACTGTGAGCGGCACAATCGTCTTTGCGCGAAGAAGCCGCTTCTTCGGTTCCGGCAGCCGGCGAGAGCGGCAGCTTCGGGAAGGTGAAGAAGCAAGCTGTACAACACTGGGATTGTGTGCGCACCTTGCCAACTGATAGAAAACAGTACCTTTGCACTCTCCTGACTTTTCCAATCACAGGAACATTCGATTGGAAGCTGTTTTGGACAACTTTTCTTTTCTTCCTGCCAAACACTTGGCAGACATCCGTGCAACTTCTAGAACACGATGGGAGATGTTTTCTGTGCTGGCACAGTTTTTCCTAGCCAGACATTGTGGAGAAGCGTTTTGCTAAGATGTAGACTACAAAAGACGCGAAAGACGAAGGTAGGATGCTCTCCGGAGGTAAGAGCCGCTGCCGGGCGTCTTTCGGCAGAAGCCGCGCTAAGGAGAGCCCTGTGAGCGGCACAATCGTCTTTGCGCGAAGAAGCCGCTTCTTCGGTTCCGGGAGCCGGCGAGAGCGGCAGCTTCGGGAAGGTGAAGAAGCAAGCTGTACAACACTGGGATTGTGTGCGCACCTTGCCAACTGATAGAAAACAGTACCTTTGCACTCTCCTGACTTTTCCAATCACAGGAACATTCGATTGGAAGCTGTTTTGGACAACTTTTCTTTTCTTCCTGCCAAACACTTGGCAGACATCCGTGCAACTTCTAGAACACGATGGGAGATGTTTTCTGTGCTGGCACAGTTTTTCCTAGCCAGACATAGTGGAAAAGCGTTTTGCTAAGATGTAGACTACAAAAGACGCGAAAGACGAAGGTAGGATGCTCTCCGGAGGTAAGAGCCGCTGCCGGGCGTCTTTCGGCAGAAGCCGCGCTAAGGAGAGCCCTGTGAGCGGCACAATCGTCTTTGCGCGAAGAAGCCGCTTCTTGGGCTCCGGCAGCCGGCGAGAGCGGCAGCTTCGGGAAGGTGAAGAAGCAAGCTGTACAACACTGGGATTGTGTGCGCACCTTGCCAACTGATAGAAAACAGTACCTTTGCACTCTCCTGACTTTTCCAATCACATGAACATTCGATTGGAAGCTGTTTTGGACAACTTTTCTTTTCTTCCTGCCAAACACTTGGCAGACATCCGTGCAACTTCTAGAACACGATGGGAGATGTTTTCTGTGCTGGCACAGTTTTTCCTAGCCAGACATAGTGGAAAAGCGTTTTGCCGAGGTGTAGATGAGAAGAGGAGCTAAAGAGTGGATGTTAGCAAATGACACCCATCTTCAAAAAAGGCAATTAAGAGGACTCGCCATAGTACAAACCAGCCAGCCTCTTTTTTATCCCCAGGAAGTTGATGAAGCAGCTCTTCCTGGAAATCCTTGCCAGGCACATGACAGATGACCAAATAATGTAGTTAGCATGATTTTTCAGGGGAATTTCATGCTGAACATCACTTTAAACTCCTCTGATGAATCAACTTGACTGGTAGATGAAGGGAATATTATCTGCCTGGGCTTCAGGGAGGTTTTTGACATACCTCTACATGGCATCACACATACATATGGAAGCAATAGTGCAAAGGGGAGGGAATCAGTGTCTTTTCAGTGATGCTGAGGGAAAAGACAAGAGGCAGTGGGCACACACTGAAATACAGGAGATTGCCTTTGAACATCAGTAAATGTTTCTTTACTGTCAGGGTGACTGAACCACGGCACAGACTGCCCAGAAAGATTGTGGAGCCTGGATCTTTGAAGACATTAAAAGTACACCCAGATAGAATCCTGGGCAAGAGGCTCTAGGTATCCTGGTTTAGGCAGGGGGGTTGGGCCTGGTTAGCCCCACCAACCCCTTCCACTCTCTTTCATTCTGTGCTAGTGAATTCTCTTCAAGATGCATTTCAAAGCGCTGGCATGACAAAGTTCTGTGCAGACAGAGATCCAAATGGACATGGCATCTAAGTTCCTTAAGCAGTGTTCAAGAAGAATGTAAAACTCTGGCACAAGTGTCTCTTCCCTAACTGAATCCCTTTCATGGGAAAATTCCCAGCTCTAGAAAGATCTTCTGATACGCATGCTTAAGACTGACACTGGCTGAGCAAATTTCTCCCTGTGTATATCTAAGACCAGTTAGGATCTTCACCCAAAGTGCAGTCAACATAGTCACAGAATGCCTATTGTTAAGAAGTGACAGCTTCCATCAGAATGGCAGCTATTGGTCCACAAAATGGATTAATGGATGGGAATTATCTACGTGGGTTAAAAACAAAAATAAAGAGTTGGTCTTTATTTATCAATTTCATGGCAATATTGATAAGGGAAGAAAAAGATCTAAGTCCTTGACTTTCTGGACTCGAGGAAAGATTTTAAAAATTCCTTGTAAAAATGTATGATCACAATCAGACTATTGAAACCATTTTAGTTGGGAACAAAGTTCCAAAATTGTCTAGATAGTGGCAAAGAAGCCAAGAAAATAGGAAAGAAACAAAAAGAGAGCAAAAGAGTCAGCTTCAGTGTACAAGCTCGTTCTAGAAGTAGTCTGCTGGGAAAAGGAACCCCCAGCTAAATTTCCAATGTATTCCTGCGCTTGATTCAGTAACTGGTCAATGTAAAAACCAATCCTTTTGTACAACTTCTTCCAGCAACAAAAACTCCAACAGGTTGACACTACCATCATGCCTGTTCCAGACATATTTAAAAGAGAAATGATGATTTTCTTGAAAACCTACTTACATAAAAGTTGCAAGATGGTGGAGGGATTCCCACATCCTCCTTCCTCCATCTGGCTTGAAAGTATATTTGATAAAATATGCAACAAAGCACATGATTTATAAGGGAGAGTCAAATGGATGATTTGGGAATCGATCTCTTGTTGATAGTAAACTTCATATCCACTCGGTGTGACCTTTTTAAAACAAAATGTGGAGCTGAGGCATGAATCTGCCACAACAATTGTAAAGCAAACATACACACTCCCCTTCATATGCCCCCCCTCCACACACACCTAGGCACACACAGAGATCAGCATAGCAGATCATGAACACCTTGGAAAAGACTGAAATGCTAAATGCCTCTCTTGATGGGCAAAAGAGCTGGTGCAGTAATTCAAATGCCTGGTACAAAAATTCTGTTTAATATTTAGCTCCTATTTAAAACACAGCTTTTCATTTCATTCTATTTACAGAATATTTTCATTTCATTTGTTTCTTTAAAATTACTTAGTTCTCACCTGTTGTATGTCTAGGAATATTTTCTTCCAAAAATAGAAAAAAATAGATGATATCTTTTCAGCAGAAAACATTGGTTGATACAATTTTAAACCATCATGATATGGAAGAATTCTTCTGTCCCTCTCGAAGGTGGAAGAAGCATTTGGATCACAGATCATCTACAATGAAATACTTGACATGTTTAAGATGCTTTCAATCAATTTTGATCGTCAATTGCTTATTTGTTGTAAACAGTAATTTTTCAGTGAAGGGAAAGTGTGTGTGGTATATCTACATGATATGTTCAAAGGCAGTTCCTACTAATGGCCAGGCTGAATTCCAGTAAATAATGTCCCGAATGATATTTTGCCGCCTTCTTTGGCACTTCATGAAATCTTACCCCGATGAAGTGCTGAAACAAAGAGATTTTCTCTTAGAGAGTGTCTCATGTTGTAACCTATCCCATGGATTTTATGCTGTAATTCTTATCTCTTTTAAAATTTACTATCTTCTGTACAGTTTTCATGAAACTTTCTGTTACAGTAGTGAATAGCACAGATAAATGTCATTTTGTACAACTTTGAATTTACCCCAAGAGCTGAGAGAAAACTTGATCCTATACTTCAATCCGAGTTTCTTCTATAGTCCGACTTTGTTTCTCTACCATCAAGCTTCTCCTTTGTTGCTGCTCCAAGCCCCGTCCAAGGTGACCTTGAATACTTTCAGGGATGGGACACCCACAACTTCTCTGGGCAACCTGTTCCAGTGTTCCAGCACTCCCACAGTAAAAAAGGCCTTCCTTTCATCTAATATGTGTAGGAAATCATAAATCTAGGCATAGAAGCTTGGAGTGCAAATTTGAAATTCTTTGGATTTGAAGCACATTTTATATGAATACTGACTTACAGATGACTAAAAGATGTTGATGGGCATTTGAGCTGACAAGTTTTGAAAAAGTGCACGGAAATTAAAATTGAAACCACTAAAATTAAAAACTCCTTGCCATTTTCTTTTTCCTCTCCTATTCAAAATTGCATATGTCAGATATCAGTGCTTCATGCAAACCTCTCAGATGCTCTCAGAGAAAAAGCTTTTCTTTCAGACTAAGTTGCGGTTGACGTAGAACACTAGCAGGAGTGAAAGATTTTCTGGGCATTGGGGCAGCCCGTTCTCCTTGGATTTGTGTGCAGAATGCATTTTATCCAAACTGGAAAATAGATCCCAGCTCTGTTCTATTCATCATTCTTACTTCATCAGGCCAGAAGATTCTGTGAAAAGTAGCCTGTGGACCTTGAAGACAGCGCATGTGAACCAGATGAGAGGTGATAGAGAAGTTGAGGGAGAGAAGAAAGAGCATGAGGCTGAAACCAGAAAGTATTTCTCCACGTGATCATGGAAGATTGCAGGAGCCACTTGGTACTATCAAACCAGCCCAACTTGGCACTGGTGCCACCTTGGGTCTGGGAGCCATGTTGCATATCGTGCATTTTAAGGAGCCAGCTGGCCACACCCAGCCATATGCCCCCAAACACAAACCAAGGCCCTTTTCTCTGGCAAACAAAACTCAGCTGCCCTGCTTCTGGATGGCAGATTGCAGGAACCACTTGGTACTATCAAACCAGCCCAACTTGGCACTGGTGCCACCATGGGTCTGGTCACCATCCTGCCTATTGTAGCTTTTCAGGAGCCAGCCGGTCACTCTCAGCCATAGGCCCCCAAACACAAACCTCGGCCCGTTTCCCTGGCAAACAAAAGTAAGCTGCCCCGCTTCTGGATGGCAGATTACAGGAGCTACTTAGTACTATCAAATCAGCCCGACTTGGCACAGGTGCCACCTTGGATCTGGGAACCATCCTGTGTATCGTGGATTTTCAGGGGCCAGCCAGCCACTCTCAGCCATATGCCCCCAAAAACAAACCACGGACCTTTTCTCTGGCAAACAAAACTCAACTGCCCCTCTTCTGGATGGCAAATTTTAGGACGCACTTTGTACTACGAAAACCGCCCGACGTGGCACTGGTGCCACCTTGTGTCAGGGAACCATCCTGCATATCGAGCTTTTTAAGGAGCCAGCCGGCCAGGCCCAGCCATATACCCCCAAAAACAAACCACGGACCATTTCTCATGGAAACAAAAATCCGCTGCCCCGCGTCTGGATGGCAGATTGCAGGAGCCACTTTGCACCATCAAACCACCCCGACTTGGCACTGGTGCCACCTTGGGTCTGGGAAAAATCCTGCGTATCGATTTTTTAAGGAGCCAGCCGGCCACGTCCAGCCATATACCCCCAAAAAAAAACCACGGAACTTTTCTCCAGCAAACAAAAATCCGCTGCCGCGCGTCTGAATGGCAGATTTCAGGAGCTATTTAGTATTATCAAACCAGCCCGACTTGGCACTGGTGCCACCATGAGTCTGGTAACCATCCTGCCTATCGTAGCTTTTCAGTAGCCAGCCGGTCACTCCCAGCCATAGGCCCCCAGACACAAACCTCGGCCCGTTTCCCTGGGAAACCAAAGTAAGCTGACCCGCTTCTGGATGGCAGATTGCAGGAGCCACTTGGTACTATCAAACCAGCCCAACTTGGCACTGGTGCCACCTTGGCTCTGGGAACCATCCTGCGTATCCTGGGTTCAAAGGAGGCAGCCGGCCACTCCCAGACACAGGCCTCTAAACAAGAACAACGGCGCTTTTCCCTGGAAAACAAAAGTCGCCTGACAACTTTTTGATGGCAGATTGCAGGAGCCACTTGGTACTATCAAACCAGCCCAACTTGGCACTGGTGCCACCATGGGTCTGGTCACCATCCTGCCTATCGTAGCTTTTCAGGAGCCAGCCGCTCACTCCCAGCCATAGGCCCCCAGACAAATATCTCGGCCCGTTTCCCTGGCAAACAAAAGTAAGCAGCCCCGCTTCTGGATGGCAGATTGCAGGAGCCACATGGTACTATCAAACCAGGCCAACATGGCACTGGTGCCACCTCTGGTCTGGGAACCATCCTGCGTATCGTTGATTCTAAGGAGCCAGCTGGCCACTCCCAGCCACAGGCCCCCAAACACAAACAACGGTGCTTTTCCCTGGAAAACAAAACTCACCTGCCAACCTTTTGATGGCAGATTGCAGGAGCCACTTGGTACTATCAAACCAGCCCAACTTGGCACTGGTGCCACCATGGGTCTGGTCACCATCCTGCCTATCGTAGCTTTTCAGGAGCCAGCCGGTCACTCCCAGCCATAGGCCCCCAGACACAAAGCTCTACCCCTTTCCCTGGCAAACAAAAGTAAGCTACCCCGCTTCTGGATGGCAGATTGCAGGAGTCACTTTGCACCATCAAACCAGCCCGACTTGGCACTGGTGCCACCTCTGGTCTGGGTCCCATCCTGCGTATCGTGGATTCTAAGGAGACAGCTGGCCACTCCGAGCCACAGGCCCCCAAACACAAACAACGGCGCTTTTCCCTGGAAAACAAAACTCGCTTGCCAACTTTTTGATGGCAGATTGCAGGAGCCACTTGTTACTATCAAACCACCCCAACTTGGCAACAAGTGGTTCCTGCAATCTGACATCCAGAAGCGGGGCAGCTTACTTTTGTTTGCCAGGGAAATGGACCGTTGTTTGTGTTTGGAGGCGTATGGCTGGGAGTGGCCGACTGGCTCCTTAAAATCCACGATACGCAGCATGGTTCCCAGACCAGAGGTGGCACCAGTGCCAAGTCGGGCTGGTTTGATAGTACAAAGTGGCTCCTGCAATCTGCCATCCAGAAGCGGGGCAGCTTACTTTTGTTTGCCAGGGAAACGGGCCGGGCTTTCTGTCTCGGGGCCTATGGCAGGGAGTGACCGGCTGGCTCCTGAAAAGCTACGATATGCAGGATGGTGACCAGACCCATGGTGGAACCAGTGCCAAGTTGGGCTGGTTTGATAGTACCAAGTGGCTCCTGCAATCTGCCATCAAAAAGTTGGCAGGCGAGTTTTGTTTTCCAGGGAAAAGCGCCATTGTTTGTGTTTGGGGACCTGTGGTTGGGAGTGCCCGGCTGGCTCCTTAGAAACCACGATACGCAGCATGGTTACCAGACAAGAGGTGCCACCAGTGCCAAGTTGTGCTGGTTTGATACTACCAAGTGGTTCCTGCAATCTGCCATCCAGAAGCGGGGCAGCTTACTTTTGTTTGCCACGGAAACGGGCCGTTGTTTGTGTTTGGGGGCCTGTGGCTGGGAGTGGCCGACTGGCTCCTTAGAATCCACGATACGCAGGATGGGTCCCAGACCCAAGGTGGCACCAGTGCCAAGTCGGGCTGGTTTGATAGTACCAAGTGGCTCCTGCAATCTGCCATCCAGAAGCGGGGCAGCTTACTTTTGTTTGCCAGTGAAACGGGCCGAGGTTTGTGACTGGGGACCTATGGCTGGGAGTGACCGGCTGGCTCCTGAAAAGTTACGATAGGCAGGATTGTGACCAGACCCATGGTGGCACCAGTGCCAAGTTGGGCTGGTTTGATAGTACCAAGTGGCTCCTGTAATCTGCCATCAAATAGTTGGTAGGCGAGTTTTGTTTTCCAGGGAAAAGCGCCGTTGTTTGTGTTTGGGGGCCTGTGGTAGGGAGTGGCCGGCTGGCTAATTAGAATCCACGATACGCAGGATGGTTCCCAGACCAGAGGTGGCACCAGTGCCAAGACGGGCTAGTTTGATGGTGCAAAGTGGCTCCTGCAATCTGCCATCCAGAAGCGGGGTAGCTTACTTTTGTTTGCCAGGGAAACGGGCTGAGCTTTTTGTCTGGGGGCCTATGGCGGGGAGTGACCGGCTGGCTCCTGAAAAGCTACGATAGGCAGGATGGTGACCAGACCCATGGTGGCACCAGTGCCAAGTTGGGCTGATTTGATAAAACCAAGTGGCTCCTGCAATCTGCCATCAAAAAGTTGGCAGGAGAGTTTTGTTTTCCAGGGAAAAGCGCCGTTGTTTGTGTTTGGGGGCCTGTGGCTGGGAGTGGCCGGCTGGCTCCTTAGAATCCACGATACGCAGCATGGTATCCAGACCCAAGGTGGCACCAGTGCCAAGTTTTGCTGGTTTGATAGTACCAAGTGGTTCCTGCAATCTGCCATCCAGAAGCAGGGCAGCTTACTTTTGTTTGCCAGGGAAACGGGCCGAGGTTTTTGTCTGGGGGCCTATGGCGGGGAGTGACCGGCTGGCTCCTGAAAAGCTACGATAGGCAGGATGGTGACCAGACCCATGGTGGCACCAGTCCCAAGTTGGGCTGATTTGATAGTACCAAGTGGCTCCTGCAATCTGCCGTCAAAATTTGGCAGGCGAGTTTTTATTTTCCAGGGAAAAGCGCCGTTTTTTGTGTTTGGGGGCCTGTGGCTGGGAGTGGCCGGCTGGCTGCTTAGAATCCACGATATGCAGGATGGTTCCCAGACCCAAGGTGGCACCAGTGCCAAGTCGGGCTAGTATGATGGTGCAAAGTGGCTCCTGCAATCTGCCATCCAGAAGCGGGGCAGCTTACTTTTGTTTGCCAGGGAAACGGTCCGAGATTTGTGTCTCGGGGCCTATGGCTGGGAGTGACCGGCTGGCTCCTGAAAAGCTACGATAGGCAGGATGGTGACCAGACCCATGGTGGCACCAGTGCCAAGTTGGGCTGGTTTGATAGTACCAAGTGGCTCCGGCAATCTGCCATCAAAATGTCGGCAGGCGAGTTTTGTTTTCCAGGGAAAAGCGCCGTTGTTTGTGTTTGGGGGCCTGTGGCTGGGAGTGGCCGGCTGGCTCCTTAGAATCCACGATACGCAGGATGGTTCCCAGACCTGAGGTGGCACCAGTGCCAAGTCGGGCTGGTTTTATAGTACCAAGTGCGTCCTGCAATCTGCCATCCAGAAGCGGGGCAGCTTACTTTTGTTTGCCAGGGAAACGGGCCGAGCTTTGTGTCAGGGGGCCTATGGCTGGGAGTGACCGGCTGGCTCCTGAAAAGCTACGATAGGCAGGATGGTGACCAGACCCATGGTGGCACCAGTGCCATGTTCGACTGATTTGATAGTACCAAGTGGCTCCTGCAATCTGCCATCAAAAAGTTGTCAGGCGAGTTTTGTTTTCCAGGGAAAAGCGCCGTTGTTTGTGTCTGCGGGCCTGTGGCTGGAGAGACCGGCTGGCTCCTTAGAATCCACGATACGCAGCATGGTTCCCAGACCCAAGGTGGCACCAGTGCCAAGTCGGGCTGGTTTGATAGTACCAAGTGGTTCCTGCAATCTGCCATCAAAAAGTTGGCAGGCGAGTTTTGTTTTCCAGGGAAAAGCGTCGTTGTTTGTGTTTGGGGGCCTGTGGCTGGGAGTGGCCGGCTGGCTCCTTAGAATCCACGATACGCAGGATGGTTCCCAGACCCAAGGTGGCACCAGTCCCAAGTTGGGCTGGTTTGATAGTACCAAGTGGTTCCTGCAATCTGCCATCCAGAAGCGGGGCAGCTTACTTTTGTTTGCCAGGGAAACGGGCCGAGGTTTGTGTCTGGGGGCCTATGGCTGGGAGTGACCGGCTGGCTCCTGAAAGGCTACGATAGGCAGGATGGTGACCAGACCCATGGTGGCACCAGTGCCAAGTTGGGCTGGTTTGATAGTACCAAGTGGCTCCTGCAATCTGCCATCAAAAACTTGGCAGGCGAGTTTTGTTTCCCAGGGAAAAGCGCCGTTGTTTGTGTTTGGGGGTCTGTGGCTGGGAGTGGCCGGCTGGCTAATTAGAATCCACGACAGGCAGGATGGTTCCCAGACCAGAGGTGACACCAGTGCCAAGTCGGGCTAGTTTGATGGTGAAAAGTGGCTCCTGCAATCTGCCATCCAGAAGCGGGGCAGCTTACTTTTGTTTGCCAGGGAAAATGGCCGAGGTTTTTGTCTGGGGGCCTATGGCTGGGAGTGACCGGCTGTCTCCTGAAAAGCTACGATAGGCAGGATGGTGACCAGACCCATGGTGGCACCAGTGCCAAGTTGGGCTGGTTTGATAGTACCAAGAGGCTCCTGCAATCTGCCATCAAAAAGTTGGCAGGCGAGTTTGTTATCCAGGGAAAAGCGCCGTTGTTTTTGTTTGGGGGCCTGTGGCTGGGAGTGGCCGGATGGCTAATTAGAATCCACGATACGCAGCATGGTTCCCAGACCTGAGGTGGCACCAGTGCCAAGTTGGGCTGGTTTGATACTACCAAGTGCGTCCTGCAATCTGCCATCCAGAAGCGGGGCAGCTTACTTTTGTTTGCCAGGGAAACGGGCCGAGGTTTTGTCTGGGGGCCTATGGCAGGGAGTGACCGGCTGGCTCCTGAAAAACTACGATAGGCAGGATGGTGACCAGACCCATGGTGGCACCAGTGCCAAGTTGGGCTGGTTTGATAGTACCAAGTGGCTCCTGCAATCTGCCATCAAAATGTCGGCAGGCGAGTTTTGTTTTCCAGGGAAAAGCGCCGTTGTTTGTGTTTGGGGGCCTGTGGCTGGGAGTGGCCGGCTGGCTCCTTAGAATCCAAAATACGCAGGATGGTTCCCAGACCTGAGGTGGCACCAGTGCCAAGTTGGGCTGGTTTGATTGTAGCAAATGGTTCCTGCAATCTACCATCCAGAAGCGGGGCAGCTTACTTTTGTTTGCCAGGGAAACGGGCCGAGCTTTGTGTCTGGGGGCCTATGGCTGGGAGTGACCGGCTGGCTCCTGAAAAGCTACGATAGGCAGGATGGTGACCAGACCCATGGTGGCACCAGTGCCATGTTCGGCTGATTTCATAGTACCAAGTGGCTCCTGCAATCTGCCATCAAAAAGTTGGCAGGCGAGTTTTGTTTTCCAGGGAAAAGCGCCGTTGTTTGTGTCTGCGGGCCTGTGGCTGGAGTGGCCGGCTGGCTCCTTAGAATCCACAATACGCAGCATGGTTCCCAGACCCAAGGTGGCACCAGTGCCAAGTTGGGCTGGTTTGATAGTACCAAGTGGTTCCTGCAATCTGCCATCAAAAAGTTGTCAGGCGAGTTTTGTTTTCCAGGGAAAATCGCCGTTGTTTTTGTTTGGGGGCCTGTGGCTGGGAGTGGCCGGCTGGCTCCTTAGGATCCACGATACCCAGGATGGTTCCCAGACCAGAGGTGGCACCAGTACCAAGTCGGGCTGGTTTGATAATAACAAGTGGATCCAGCAATCTGCCATCCAGAAGCGGGGCAGCTTACTTTTGTTTGCCAGGGAAACGGGCCGAGCTTTGTGTCTGGGGGCCTATGGCTGGGAGTGACCGGCTGGCTCCTGAAAAGCTACGATAGGCAGGATGGTGACCAGACCCATGGTGGCACCAGTGCCAAGTTGGGCTGGTTTGATAGTACCAAGTGGCTCCTGCAATCTGCCATCAAAAAGTTGGCAGGCGAGTTTTGTTTTCCAGGGAAAAGCGCCGTTGTGTGTGTTTTGGGGCCTGTGGCTGGGAGTGGCCAGCTGGCTCCTTAGAATCCACGATACGCAGGATGGTTCCCAGACCCAAGGTGGCACCAGTGCCAAGTCGGGCTGGTTTGTTAGTACCAAGTGGTTCCTGCAATCTGCCATCCAGAAGCGGGGCAGCTGAATTTTGTTTGCCAGAGAAAAAGGCTGTTGTTTGTGTTTCGGGGCCTGTGGCTGGCAGTGGACGGCTGGCTCCTGAAAATCCATGATACGCAGCATGGTTCCCAGACCCAAGGTGGCACCAGTGCCAAGTCGGGCTGGTTTCATAGTACCCAGTGGCTCCTGCAATCTGCCATCCAGAAGAGGGGCAGTTCAATTTTGTTTTCCAGAGAAAAGGGCCGCGGTTTGTGTTTGGGGCCTATGGCTGAGAGTGACCGGCTGGCTCCTGAAAAGCTACGATAGGCAGGATGGTGACCAGACCGATGGTGGCACCAGTGCCAAGTCGGGCTGGTTTGATAATACTAAATAGCTCCTGCAATCTGCCATCCAGACGCGGGGCAGCGGATTTTTGCTTGCTGGAGAAAAGTTCCGTGGGTTTTTTTTGGGGGTATATGGCTGGACGTTGCCGGCTGACTCCTTAAAAACATCGATACGCAGGATGGTTCCCTGACCCAAGGTGGCATCACTGCCAAGTCGGGCTGTTTTCGTAGTACCAAGTGGCTCCTGCAATTTGCCATCCAGAAGAGGGGCAGTTGAGTTTTGTTTACCAGAGAAAAGGGCCGTGGTTTGTGTTTTGGGGCATATGGCTGAGAGTGGCCGGCTGGCGCCTGAAAATCCACGATAGGCAGGATGGTTCCCAGAGCCAAGGTGGCACCAGTGCCATGTTGGCCTGGTTTGATAGTACCATGTGGCTCCTGCAATCTGCCATCCAGAAGCAAGGCAGCTTACTTTTGTTTGCCAGGGAAACGGGCCGAGGTATTTGTCTGGGGGCCTATGGCTGGGAGTGACCGGCTGGCTCCTGAAAAGCTACGATAGGCAGGATGGTGACCAGACCCATGGTGGCACCAGTGCCAAGTTGGGCAGGTTTGATAGTACCAAGTGGCTCCTGCAATCTGCCATCAAAAAGTTGGCAGGCGAGTTTTGTTTTCCAGGGTAACGCGCCGTTGTTTTTGTTTAGAGGCCTGTGGCTGGGAGTGTCCGCCTGTCCTCTTAGAATCTACGTTACGCAGCATGGTTCCCAGAGCCAAGGTGGCACCAGTGCCAAGTTGGGCTGGTTTGATAGTAGCAAGTGGTTCCTGCAATCTGCCATCCAGAAGAGGGGCAGCTTACTTTTGTTTGCCAGGGAAACGGGCCGAGGTATTTCTCTGGGGGCCTATGGCAGGGAGTGACCGGCCGGCTCCTGAAAAGCTAAGATAGGCAGGATGTTTACCAGACCCATGGTGGCACCAGTGCCAAGTTGGGCTAATTTGATACTACCAAGTGGCTCCTGCAATCTGCCATCCAGAATCGGGGGTGCTTACTTTTGTTTTCCAGGGAAACGGGCCGAGGTTTGTGTCTGGGGGTCTATGGCTGGGAGTGACCGGCTGGCTCCTGAAAAGCTACGATAGGCAGGATGGTGACCAGACCCATGGTGGCACCAGTGCCAAGTTGGGCTGGTTTGATAGTACCAAGTGGCTCCTGCAATCTGCCATCAAAATGTTGGCAGGCGAGTTTTGTTTTCCAGGGAAAAGCGCCGTTGTTTTTGTTTGGGCGCCTGTGGCACGGAGTGGCCGGGTGGCTGCTTAGAATCCACGATACGCAGGATGTTTCCCAGACCCAAGGTGGCACCAGTGCCAAGTCGGGCTGGTTTGACACTACCAAGTGGCTCCTGCAATCTGCCATCCAGAATCGGGGCAGCTTAATTTTGTTTGCCAGGGAAACGGTCCGAGGTTTGTGATGGGGGCCTATGGCTGGGAGTGACCGGCTGGCTCCTGAAATGGTACATTTGGCAGGATGGTTCCCAGACCCATAGTGGCACCAGTGCCAAGTTGGGATGATTGGATAGTACCAAGTGGCTCCTGCAATCTGCCATCAAAAAGCTGGCAGGCGAGTTTTGTTTTCCAGGGAAAAGCGCCGTTGTTTGTATTTGGGGGCCTGTGGCTGGGAGTGGCCGCCTGGCGCCTTAGAATCTACGTTACGCAGCATGGTTCCCAGACCCAAAGTGGCACCAGTGTCAAGTTGGGCTGGTTTGATAGTACCAAGTGGCTCCTGCAATCTGCCATCCTGAAGCGGGGTAGCTTACATTTGTGTGCCAGGGAAACGGGCCGAGGTTTATGACTGGGGGCCTAGGGCTAGAAGTGACCGGCTGGCTCCTGAAAAGCAACAATAGGCAGGATGGTTCCCAGACCCAAGGTGGCACCAGTGCCAAGTTGGGCTGGTTTGATGGTACCAACTGGCTCCTGCAATCTGCCATCTAAAAGTTGTCAGGCGAGTTTTGTTTTCCAGGGAAAAGCGCCGTTGATTTTGTTTGGAGGCCTGTGGCTGGCAGTGGCTGCCTGTCGTCTTAGAATCCGGGTTACGCAGCATGGTTCCCAGAGCCAAGGTGGCACCAGTGTCAAGTTGGGCTGGTTTGATAGTACCAAGTGGCTCCTGCAATCTGCCATCCAGAAGCGGGGCAGCTTACTTTTGTTTGCCAGGGAAACGGGCCGAGGTATTTGTCTGGGGACCTATGGCTGGGAGTGACCGGCTGGCTCCTGAAAAGCTACGATAGGCAGGATGGTTCCCTGACCCAAGGTGGCACCAGTGCCAAGTCGGGCGGTTTTCGTAGTACAAAGTGCGTCCTAAAATTTGCCATCCAGAAGAGGGGCAGTTGAGTTTTGTTTACCAGAGAAAAGGGCCGTGGTTTGTTTTTGGGGGCATATGGCTGATAGTGGCCGTCTGGCCCCTGAAAATCCACGATAGGCAGGATGGTTCCCAGACCAGAGGTGGCACCAGTGCCAAGTCGGGCTGGTTTGATAGTACTAAATAGCACCTGCAATCTGCCATGCAGAAGCGGGGCAGCTTACTTTTGTTTGCCAGGGAAACGGGCCGAGGTTTGTGTCTGGGGGCCTATGGCTGGGAGTGACCGGCTGGCTCCTGAAAAGCTACGATAGGCAGGATGGTGACCAGACCCATGGTGGCACCAGTGCCAAGTTGGGCTGGTTTGATAGTACCAAGTGGCTCCTGCAATCTGCCATCAAAAAGTTGTCAGGCGAGTTTTGTTTTCCAGGGAAAAGCGCCGTTGTTTGTGTTTGGGGGCCTGTGGCTGGGAGTGGACGGATGGCTCCTTAGAATCCACGATACGCAGGATGGTTCCCAGACCAGAGGTGGCACCAGTGCCAAGTTGGGCTGGTTTGATAGTACCAAGTGCGTCCTGCAATCTACCATCCAGAAGCGAGGCAGCTTACTTTTGTTTGCCAGGGAAACGGGCCGATGTTTCTGTCTCAGGGCCTATGGCTGGGAGTGACCGGCTGGCTCCTGAAAAGCTACGATAGGCAGGATGGTGACCAGACCCATGGTGGCACCAGTGCCAAGTTGGGCTGGTTTGATAGTACCAAGTGGCTCCTGCAATCTGCCATCAAAAAGTTGGCAGGCGAGTTTGTTATCCAGGGAAAAGCGCCGTTGTTTGTGTTTGGGGGCCTCTGGCTGGGAGTGGCCGGCTGGCTCCTTAGAATCCATGATACGCAGGATGGTTCCCAGACCCAAGGTGGCACCAGTGCCACGTCGGGCTGGTTTGATGGTGAAAAGTGGCTCCTGTAATCTGCCATCCTGAAGCGGGGTAGCTTACATTTGTGTGCCAGGGAAACGGGCCGAGGTTTATGACTGGGGGCCTAGGGCTAGAAGTGACCGGCTGGCTCCTGAAAAGCAACAATAGGCAGGATGGTTCCCAGACCCAAGGTGGCACCAGTGCCAAGTTGGGCTGGTTTGATGGTACCAACTGGCTCCTGCAATCTGCCATCTAAAAGTTGTCAGGCGAGTTTTGTTTTCCAGGGAAAAGCGCCGTTGATTTTGTTTGGAGGTCTGTGGCTGGGAGTGGCCAGCTGGCTCCTTAGAATCCACGATACGCAGGATGGTTCCCAGACCCAAGGTGGCACCAGTGCCAAGTCGGGCTGGTTTGTTAGTACCAAGTGGTTCCTGCAATCTGCCATCCAGAAGCGGGGCAGCTGAATTTTTTTTGCCAGAGAAAAAGGCTGTTGTTTGTGTTTCGGGGCCTGTGGCTGGCAGTGGACGGCTGGCTCCTGAAAATCCATGATACGCAGCATGGTTCCCAGACCCAAGGTGGCACCAGTGCCAAGTAGGGCTAGTTTCATAGTACACAGTGGCTCCTGCAATCTGCCATCCAGAAGAGGGGCAGTTGAGTTTTGTTTTCCAGAGAAAAGGGCCGTGGTTTGTGTTTGGGGCCTATGGCTGAGAGTGACCGGCTGGCCCCTGAAAATCCACGATAGGAAGGATGGTTCCCAGATCCAAGGTGGCACCAGTGCCATGTTGTGCTGGTGTGATAGTCCCAAGTGGCTCCTGCAATCTGCCATCCAGAAGTGGGGCAGCTGAATTTTGTTTGCCAGAGAAAAAGGCTGTGGTTTTTGTTTGGGGGCCTATGGCTGGGAGTGGCCGGCTGGCTCCTGAAAATCCATGATACGCAGCATGGTTCCCAGACCCAAGGTGGCACCAGTGCCAAGTGGGGCTGGTTTCACAGTGTCAAGTGCCTCCTGCAATCTCCCATCCAGAAGCGGGTCAGCAGAGTTTTGTTTGCCTTTGAAACGGGCCGTTGTTTTTGATTGGGGTCTGTGGCCGAGAATGTTCAGCTGGCTCCTGACAATCCACAATACGCAGGATGGTTCCCAGACCCAAGGTGGCACCAGTGCCAAGTTGGGCTGGTTTGATAGTACCAAGTGGCTCCTGCAATCTGCCATCCAGAAGCGGGGCAGCTTACTTTTGTTTGCCAGGGAAACGGGCCGAGGTTTGTGTTTGGGGGCCTATGGCTGGGAGTGACCGGCTGGCTCCTGGAAAGCTACAATAGGCAGGATGGTGACCAGACCCATGGTGGCACCAGTGCCAAGTTGGGCTGGTTTGATAGTACCAAGTTGCTCCTGCAATCTGCCATCAAAAAGTTGGCAGGCGAGTTTTGTTTTCCAGGGAAAAGCGCCGTTGTTTGTGTTTGGGGGCCTGTGTCTGGGAGTGGGCGGCTGGCTCCTTAGAATCCACGATACGCAGGATGGTTCCCAGACCCAAGGTGGCACCAGTGCCAAGTCGGGCTGGTTTGATACTACCAAGTGCGTCCTGCAATCTGCCATCCAGAAGCAGGGCAGCTTACTTTTGTTTGCCAGGGAAACGGGCCGTGGGTTTTGTTTGGGGCCATATAGCTGAGAGTGGCCCGCTGGCCCCTGAAAATCCACGCTAGGCAGCATGGTTCCCAGATGCAAGGTGGCACCAGTGCCAAGTCGGGCTGGTTTGATGGTGCAAAGTGGCTCCTGCAATCTGCCATCCAGAAGCGGGGCAGCTGATTTTTGTTTGCCAGAGAAAAATTCCGTGGATTGTTTTTGGGGGCATATTGCTGGGAGTGGCCGGCTGGCTCCTTAAAATGCTCGATACGCATGATGGTTCCCAGGCCCAAGGTGTCACCACTACCAAGTCGGCCTGCGGTTTTAGTATCAAGTTCATCCTGCAATTTGCCATCCAGAAGAGGGGCAGTTGAGTTTTGTTTGCCAGAGAAACGGGCCGAGGTTTCTGTTTGGGGACATATGGCTGAGAGTGGCCGGCTGGCCCCTGAAAATCTACGATACACAACATGGTTCCCAGATCCAAGGTGGCACCAGTGCCAAGTTGGGCTGGTTTGATAGTCCCAAGTGTCTCCTGCAATCTGCCATCCAGAAGCGGGGCAGCTTACTTTTGTTTGCCAGAGAAATAGGCCTAGGTTTTTGTTTGGGGGCCTGTGGCTAGGAGTGGCCTGCTGGCTCCTAAGAATCCACGATACGCAGGATGTTTACCAGACCCATGGTGGCACCAGTGCCAAGTTGGGCTGGTTTGATAGTACCAAGTGGCTCCTGCAAACTCCATCAAAAAGTTGGCAGGCGTGTTTTGTTTTCCAGGGAACAGCGCCGTTGATTTTGTTTGGGGGCCTGTGGCTGGGAGTGACCGGCTGGCTCCTTAGAATCCACGATACGCAGGATGGTTCCCAGACCCAAGGTGACACCAGTGCCAAGTCGGGCTGGTTTGATTACACCAAGTGGCTCCTGCAATCTGCCATCCATAAGTGAGGCAGCTAAGTTTTGTTTGCCAGAAAAAAGGGCCGTGGTTTTTGTTGGGGGCCTGTGGCTGGGAGTAGCCGGCTGGCTCCTTAAAATCCACGATAGGCAGGATGGTTCCCAGACCCAAGGTGGCACCAGTGCCAAGTCGGGCTGGTTTGATAGTACCAAGTGGCTCCTGCAATCTGCCATCCAGAAGCGGGGCAGCTTACTTTTGTTTGCCAGGGAAACGGGCCGAGCTTTTTGTCTCGGGGCCTATGGCAGGGAGTGACCGGCTGGCTCCTGAAAAGCTACGATAGGCAGGATGGTGACCAGACCCATGGTGGCACCAGTGCCAAGTCGGGCTGGTTTGATAGTACTAAATAGCACCTGCAATCTGCCATGCAGAAGCGGGGCAGCTTACTTTTGTTTGCCAGGGAAACGGGCCGAGGTTTGTGTCTGGGGGCCTATGGCTGGGAGTGACCGGCTGGCTCCTGAAAAGCTACGATAGGCAGGATGGTGACCAGACCCATGGTGGCACCAGTGCCAAGTTGGGCTGGTTTGATAGTACCAAGTGGCTCCTGCAATCTGCCATCAAAAAGTGGACAGGCCAGTTTTGTTTTCCAGGGAAAAGCGCCGTTGTTTGTGTTTGGGGGACTGTGGCTGGGAGTGGCCGGCTGGCTCCTTAGAACACACGATACGCAGGATGGTTCCCAGACCCAAGGTGGCACCAGTGCCACGTCGGGCTGGTTTGATGGTGAAAAGTGGCTCCTGCAATCTGCCATCCTGAAGCGGGGTAGCTTACATTTGTGTGCCAGGGAAACGGGCCGAGGTTTATGACTGGGGGCCTAGGGCTAGAAGTGACCGGCTGGCTCCTGAAAAGCAACAATAGGCAGGATGGTTCCCAGACCCAAGGTGGCACCAGTGCCAAGTTGGGCTGGTTTGATGGTACCAACTGGCTCCTGCAATCTGCCATCTAAAAGTTGTCAGGCGAGTTTTGTTTTCCAGGGAAAAGCGCCGTTGATTTTGTTTGGAGGTCTGTGGCTGGGAGTGGCCAGCTGGCTCCTTAGAATCCACGATACGCAGGATGGTTCCCAGACCCAAGGTGGCACCAGTGCCAAGTCGGGCTGGTTTGTTAGTACCAAGTGGTTCCTGCAATCTGCCATCCAGAAGCGGGGCAGCTGAATTTTTTTTGCCAGAGAAAAAGGCTGTTGTTTGTGTTTCGGGGCCTGTGGCTGGCAGTGGACGGCTGGCTCCTGAAAATCCATGATACGCAGCATGGTTCCCAGACCCAAGGTGGCACCAGTGCCAAGTAGGGCTAGTTTCATAGTACACAGTGGCTCCTGCAATCTGCCATCCAGAAGAGGGGCAGTTGAGTTTTGTTTTCCAGAGAAAAGGGCCGTGGTTTGTGTTTGGGGCCTATGGCTGAGAGTGACCGGCTGGCCCCTGAAAATCCACGATAGGAAGGATGGTTCCCAGATCCAAGGTGGCACCAGTGCCATGTTGTGCTGGTGTGATAGTCCCAAGTGGCTCCTGCAATCTGCCATCCAGAAGTGGGGCAGCTGAATTTTGTTTGCCAGAGAAAAAGGCTGTGGTTTTTGTTTGGGGGCCTATGGCTGGGAGTGGCCGGCTGGCTCCTGAAAATCCATGATACGCAGCATGGTTCCCAGACCCAAGGTGGCACCAGTGCCAAGTGGGGCTGGTTTCACAGTGTCAAGTGCCTCCTGCAATCTCCCATCCAGAAGCGGGGCAGCTGAGTTTTGTTTGCCTGTGAAACGGGCCGTTGTTTTTGATTGGGGTCTGTGGCCGAGAATGTTCAGCTGGCTCCTGACAATACACAATACGCAGGATGGTTCCCAGACCCAAGGTGGCACCAGTGCCAAGTCTTGCTGGTTTGATAGTACCAAGTGGCTCCTGCAATCTGCCATCCAGAAGCGGTGCAGCTGAGTTTTGTTTGCCAGAGGAAAGGGCCGTGGGTTGTGTTTGGGGGCATATGGCTGGGAGTGGCCGGCTGTCTCATTAAAAAGATCGATACGCAGGATGGTTCCCAGACCCAAGGTGGCACCAGTGCCAAGTCGGGCTGTTTTTATAGTACCAAGTGCGTCCTGCAATTTGCCATCCAGAAGAGGGGCAGTTGAGTTTTGTTTGCCAGAGAAAAGCGCCGTTGTTTGTGTTTGGGGGCTTGTGGCTGGGAGTGGCCGACTGGCGCCTTAGAATCTGCGATACGCAGCATGGTTCCCAGACCCAAGGTGGCACCAGTTCCAAGTTGGGCTGGTTTGATAGTACCAAGTGGCTCCTGCAATCTGCCATCCAGAAGCGGGGCAGCTTACTTTTGTTTGCCAGGGAAACGGGCCGAGGTTTGTGTTTGGGGGCCTATGGCTGGGAGTGACCGGCTGGCTCCTGGAAAGCTACAATAGGCAGGATGGTTACCAGACCCATGGTGGCACCAGTGCCAAGTTGGGCTGGTTTGATAGTACCAAGTTGCTCCTGCAATCTGCCATCAAAAAGTTGGCAGGCGAGTTTTGTTTTCCAGGGAAAAGCGCCGTTGTTTGTGTTTGGGGGCCTGTGTCTGGGAGTGGCCGGCTGGCTCCTTAGAATCCACGATACGCAGGATGGTTCCCAGACCCAAGGTGGCACCAGTGCCAAGTCGGGCTGGTTTGATACTACCAAGTGCGTCCTGCAATCTGCCATCCAGAAGCAGGGCAGCTTACTTTTGTTTGCCAGGGAAACGGGCCGTGGGTTTTGTTTGGGGGCATATAGCTGAGAGTGGCCCGCTGGCCCCTGAAAATCCACGCTAGGCAGCATGTTTCCCAGATGCAAGGTGGCACCAGTGCCAAGTCGGGCTGGTTTGATGGTGCAAAGTGGCTCCTGCAATCTGCCATCCAGAAGCGGGGCAGCTGATTTTTGTTTGCCAGAGAAAAATTCCGTGGATTGTTTTTGGGGGCATATTGCTGGGAGTGGCCGGCTGGCTCCTTAAAATGCTCGATACGCATGATGGTTCCCAGGCCCAAGGTGTCACCACTACCAAGTCGGCCTGCGGTTTTAGTATCAAGTTCATCCTGCAATTTGCCATCCAGAAGAGGAGCAGTTGAGTTTTGTTTGCCAGAGAAATGGGCCGAGGTTTCTGTTTGGGGACATATGGCTGAGAGTGGCCGGCTGGCCCCTGAAAATCCACGATACACAACATGGTTCCCAGATCCAAGGTGGCACCAGTGCCAAGTTGGGCTGGTTTGATAGTACCAAGTGGCTCCTGCAATCTGCAATCCAGAAGCGGGGCAGCTTACTTTTGTTTGCCAGAGAAATAGGCCTAGGTTTTTGTTTGGGGGCCTGTGACTAGGAGTGGCCTGCTGGCTCCTAAGAATCCACGATACGCAGGATGTTTACCAGACCCATGGTGGCACCAGTGCCAAGTTGGGCTGGTTTGATAGTACCAAGTGGCTCCTGCAAACTCCATCAAAAAGTTGGCAGGCGTGTTTTGTTTTCCAGGGAACAGCGTCGTTGATTTTGTTTGGGGGCCTGTGGCTGGGAGTGGCCGGCTGGCTCCTTAGAATCCACGATACGCAGGATGGTTCCCAGACCCAAGGTGGCACCAGTGCCAAGTCGGGCTGGTTTGATTACACCAAGTGGCTCCTGAAATCTGCCATCCATAAGTGAGGCAGCTAAGTTTTGTTTGCCAGAAAAAAGGGCCGTGGTTTTTGTTGGGGGCCTGTGGCTGGGAGTAGCCGGCTGGCTCCTTAAAATCCACGATAGGCAGGATGGTTCCCAGACCCAAGGTGGTACCAGTGCCAAGTCGGGCTGGTTTGATAGTACCAAGTGGCTCCTGCAATCTGCCATCCAGAAGCGGGGCAGCTTACTTTTGTTTGCCAGGGAAACGGGCCGAGCTTTGTGTCTCGGGGCCTATGGCAGGGAGTGACCGGCTGGCTCCTGAAAAGCTACAATAGGCAGGATGGTGACCAGACCCATGGTGGCACCAGTGGCAAGTTGGGCTGGTTTGATAGTACCAAGTGGCTCCTGCAATCTGCCATCAAAAAGTTGGCAGGCGAGTTTTGTTTTCCAGGGAAAAGCGCCGTTGTGTGTGTTTTGGGGCCAGTGGCTGGGAGTGGCCAGCTGGCTCCTTAGAATCCACGATACGCAGGATGGTTCCCAGACCCAAGGTGGCACCAGTGCCAAGTCGGGCTGGTTTGATAGCACCAAGTGGCTCCTGCAATCTGCCATCCAGAAGCGGGGCAGCTTACTTTTGTTTTCCAGGGAAACGGACCGAGGATTTTTCTGGGGGCCTATGGCTGGGAGTGACCGGCTGGCTCCTGAAAAGCTACGATAGGCAGGATGGTGACCAGACCCATGGTGGCACCAGTGCCAAGTTGGGCTGGTTTGATAGTACCAAGTGGCTCCTGCAATCTGCCATCAAAAAGTTGGCAGGCGAGTTTTGTTTTCCAGGGAAAAGCGCCGTTGTGTGTATTTTGGGGCCTGTGGCTGGGAGTGGCCAGCTGGCTCCTTAGAATCCACGATACGCAGGATGGTTCCCAGACCCAAGGTGGCACCAGTGCCAAGTCGGGCTGGTTTGTTAGTACCAAGTGGTTCCTGCAATCTGCCATCCAGAAGCGGGGTAGCTGAATTTTGTTTGCCAGAGAAAAAGGCTGTTGTTTGTGTTTCGGGGCCTGTGGCTGGCAGTGGACGGCTGGCTCCTGAAAATCCATGATACGCAGCATGGTTCCCAGACCCAAGGTGGCACCAGTGCCAAGTAGGGCTGGTTTCATAGTACCCAGTGGCTCCTGCAATCTGCCATCCAGAAGAGGGGCAGTTGAGTTTTGTTTTCCAGAGAAAAGGGCCGTGGTTTGTGTTTGGGGCCTATGGCTGAGAGTGACCGGCTGGCCCCTGAAAATCCACGATAGGAAGGATGATTCCCAGATCCAAGGTGGCACCAGTGCCATGTTGTGCTGGTGTGATAGTCCCAAGTGGCTCCTGCAATCTGCCATCCAGAAGCGGGGCAGCTGAATTTTGTTTGCCAGAGAAAAATGCTGTGGTTTTTGTTTGGGGGCCTATGGCTGGGAGTGGCCGGCTGGCTCCTGAAAATCCATGATACGCAGCATGGTTCCCAGACCCAAGGTGGCACCAGTGCCAAGTGGGGCTGGTTTCACAGTGTCAAGTGCCTCCTGCAATCTCCCATCCAGAAGCGGGGCAGCTGAGTTTTGTTTGCCTGTGAAACGGGCCGTTGTTTTTGATTGGGGTCTGTGGCCGAGAGTGTCCAGCTGGCTCCTGACAATCCACAATACGCAGGATGGTTCCCAGACCCAAGGTGGCACCAGTGCCAAGTTGGGCTGGTTTGATAGTACCAAGTGGCTCCTGCAATCTGCCATCCAGAAGCGGGGCAGCTTACTTTTGTTTGCCAGGGAAACGGGCCGAGGTTTGTGACTGGGGGCCTATGGCTGGGAGTGACCGGCTGGCTCCTGGAAAGCTACAATAGGCAGGATGGTTACCAGACCCATGGTGGCACCAGTGCCAAGTTGGGCTGGTTTGATAGTACCAAGTTGCTCCTGCAATCTGCCATCAAAAAGTTGGCAGGCGAGTTTTGTTTTCCAGGGAAAAGCGCCGTTGTTTGTATTTGGGGCCCGTGGCTGGGAGTGGCCGGCTGGCTCCTTAGAATCCACGATACGCAGGATGGTTCCCAGACCCAAGGTGGCACCAGTGCCAAGTCGGGCTGGTTTGATACTACCAAGTGCGTCCTGCAATCTGCCATCCAGAAGCGGGGCAGCTTACTTTTGTTTGCCAGGGAAACGGGCCGTGGGTTTTGTTTGGGGGCATATAGCTGAGAGTGGCCCGCTGGCCCCTGAAAATCCACGCTAGGCAGCATGGTTCCCAGATGCAAGGTGGCACCAGTGCCAAGTCGGGCTGGTTTGATGGTGCAAAGTGGCTCCTGCAATCTGCCATCCAGAAGCGGGGCAGCTGATTTTTGTTTGCCAGAGAAAAATTCCGTGGATTGTTTTTGGGGGCATATTGCTGGGAGTGGCCGGCTGGCTCCTTAAAATGCTCGATACGCATGATGGTTCCCAGGCCCAAGGTGTCACCACTACCAAGTCGGCCTGCGGTTTTAGTATCAAGTTCATCCTGCAATTTGCCATCCAGAAGAGGGGCAGTTGAGTTTTGTTTGCCAGAGAAACGGGCCGAGGTTTCTGTTTGGGGACATATGGCTGAGAGTGGCCGGCTGGCCCCTGAATATCCACGATACACAGCATGGTTCCCAGATCCAAGGTGGCACCAGTGCCAAGTTGGGCTGGTTTGATAGTACCAAGTGTCTCCTGCAATCTGCCATCCAGAAGCGGGGCAGCTTACTTTTGTTTGCCAGAGAAATAGGCCTAGGTTTTTGTCTGGGGGCCTGTGGCTAGGAGTGGCCGGCTGGCTCCTAAGAATCCACGATACGCAGGATGTTTCCCAGACCCAAGGTGGCACCAGTGCCAAGTCGGGCTGGTTTGATAGTACCAAGTGGCTCCTGCAAACTCCATCAAAAAGTTGGCAGGCGTGTTTTGTTTTCCAGGGAACAGCGCCGTTGATTTTGTTTGGGGGCCTGTGGCTGGGAGTGGCCGGCTGGCTCCTTAGAATCCACGATACGCAGGATGGTTCCCAGACCCAAGGTGGCACCAGTGCCAAGTCGGGCTGGTTTGATTACACCAAGTGGCTCCTGCAATCTGCCATCCAGAAGTGAGGCAGCTAAGTTTTGTTTGCCAGAAAAAAGGGCCGTGGTTTTTGTTGGGGGCCTGTGGCTGGGAGTGGCCGGCTGGCTCCTTAGAATCCACCATACGCAGGATGGTTCCCAGACCCAAGGTGGCACCAGTGCCAAGTCGGGCTGGTTTGATAGTACCAAGTGGCTCCTGCAATCTGCCATCCAGAAGCGGTGCAGTTGAGTTTTGTTTGCCAGAGAAAAGGGCCGTGGGTTGTGTTTGGGGGCATATGGCTGGGAGTGGCCGGCTGTCTCATTAAAAAGATCGATACGCAGGATGGTTCCCAGACCCAAGGTGGCACCAGTGCCAAGTCGGGCTGTTTTTATAGTACCAAGTGCGTCCTGCAATTTGCCATCCAGAAGAGGGGCAGTGGAGTTTTGTTTGCCAGAGAATAGCGCCGTTGTTTGTGTTTGGGAGCTTGTGGCTGGGAGTGGCCGACTGGCGCCGTAGAATCTGTGTTACGCAGCATGGTTCCCAGACCAGAGGTGGCACCAGTGCCAAGTTGGGCTGGTTTGATAGTACCAAGTGGCTCCTGCAATCTGCCATCCAGAAGCGGGGCAGCTTACTTTTGTTTGCCAGGGAGACGGGCCGAGGTTTGTGACTGGGGGTCTATGGCTGGGAGTGACCGGCTGGCTCCTGAAAAGCTACGATAGGCAGGATGGTGACCAGACCCATGGTGGCACCAGTGCCAAGTTGGGCTGGTCTGATAGTACCAAGTGGCTCCTGCAATCTGCCATCAAAAAGTTGGCAGGCGAGTTTTGTTTTCCAGGGAAAAGCGCCGTTGTTTGTATTTGGGGGCCTGTGGCTGGGAGTGGCCGGCTGGCTCCTTTGAACCCACAATACGCAGGATGGTTCCCAGACCCAAGGTGGCACCAGTGCCAAGTCGGGCTGGTTTGATACTACCAAGTGCGTCCTGCAATCTGCCATCCAGAAGCGGGGCAGCTTAATTTTGTTTGCCAGGGAAACGGGCCGTGGGTTTTGTTTGGGGGCCTATGGCTGAGAGTGGCCGGCTGGCTCCTGAAAATCCACGCTAGGCAGCATGGTTCCCAGATGCAAGGTGGCACCAGTGCCAAGTCGGGCTGGTTTGATGGTGCAAAGTGGCTCCTGCAATCTGCCATCCAGAAGCGGGGCAGCTGATTTTTGTTTGCCAGAGAAAAATTCCGTGGATTGTTTTTGGGGGCATATTGCTGGGAGTGGCCGGCTGGCTCCTTAAAATGCTCGATACGCATGATGGTTCCCAGGCCCAAGGTGTCACCACTACCAAGTCGGCCTGCGGTTTTAGTATCAAGTTCATCCTGCAATTTGCCATCCAGAAGAGGGGCAGTTGAGTTTTGTTTGCCAGAGAAACGGGCCGAGGTTTCTGTTTGGGGACATATGGCTGAGAGTGGCCGGCTGGCCCCTGAATATCCACGATACACAGCATGGTTCCCAGATCCAAGGTGGCACCAGTGCCAAGTTGGGCTGGTTTGATAGTACCAAGTGTCTCCTGCAATCTGCCATCCAGAAGCGGGGCAGCTTACTTTTGTTTGCCAGAGAAATAGGCCTAGGTTTTTGTCTGGGGGCCTGTGGCTAGGAGTGGCCGGCTGGCTCCTAAGAATCCACGATACGCAGGATGTTTCCCAGACCCAAGGTGGCACCAGTGCCAAGTCGGGCTGGTTTGATAGTACCAAGTGGCTCCTGCAAACTCCATCAAAAAGTTGGCAGGCGTGTTTTGTTTTCCAGGGAACAGCGCCGTTGATTTTGTTTGGGGGCCTGTGGCTGGGAGTGGCCGGCTGGCTCCTTAGAATCCACGATACGCAGGATGGTTCCCAGACCCAAGGTGGCACCAGTGCCAAGTCGGGCTGGTTTGATTACACCAAGTGGCTCCTGCAATCTGCCATCCAGAAGTGAGGCAGCTAAGTTTTGTTTGCCAGAAAAAAGGGCCGTGGTTTTTGTTGGGGGCCTGTGGCTGGGAGTGGCCGGCTGGCTCCTTAGAATCCACCATACGCAGGATGGTTCCCAGACCCAAGGTGGCACCAGTGCCAAGTCGGGCTGGTTTGATAGTCCCAAGTGGCTCCTGCAAACTGCCATCCAGAAGCGGGGCAGCTGAGTTTTGTTTGCCAGGGAAATGGGCCGTTGTTTGTGTTTGGGGGCCTGTGGCTGGGAGTGTTCGGCTGGTTCCTGAATATGTACGATACGCAGGATTGTTCCCAGACCCAAGGTGGCACCAGTGCCAAGTCGGGCTGGTTTGATGGTGCAAAGTGGCTCCTGCAATCTGCCATCCAGACGCGGGGCAGCGGATTTTTGTTTCCATGAGAAATGGTCCGTGGTTTGTTTTTGGGGGTATATGGCTGGGCCTGGCCGGCTGGCTCCTTAAAAAGCTCGATATGCAGGATGGTTCCCTGACACAAGGTGGCACCAGTGCCACGTCGGGCGGTTTTCGTAGTACAAAGTGCGTCCTAAAATTTGCCATCCAGAAGAGGGGCAGTTGAGTTTTGTTTGCCAGAGAAAAGGTCCGTGGTTTGTTTTTGGGGGCATATGGCTGAGAGTGGCTGGGTGGCCCCTGAAAATCCACGATACACAGGATGGTTCCCAGATCCAAGGTGGCACCTGTGCCAAGTCGGGCTGATTTGATAGTACTAAGTAGCTCCTGCAATCTGCCATCCAGAAGCGGGGCAGCTTACTTTTGTTTGCCAGGGAAACGGGCCGAGGTTTGTGTTTGGGGGCCTATGGCTGAGAGTGACCGGCTGGCTCCTGAAAAGCTACAATAGGCAGGATGGTGACCAGACCCATGGTGGCACCAGTGCCAAGTTGGGCTGGTTTGATAGTACCAAGTGGTTCCTGCAATCTGCCATCCAGAAGCAGGGCAGCTGAGTTTTGTTTGCCAGAGAAAAGGGCCTTGGTTTGTGTTTGGGGGCATATGGCTGGGTGTGGCCAGCTGGCTCCTTAAAATGCACGATATGCAACATGGCTCCCAGACCCAAGGTGGCACCAGTGCCAAGTTGGGCTGGTTTGATAGTACCAAGTGGCTCCTGCAATCTTCCATGATCACGTGGAGAAATACTTTCTGGTTTCAGCCTCATGCTCTTTCTTCTCTCCCTCAACTTCTCTATCACCTCTCATCTGGTTCACATGCGCTGTCTTCAAGGTCCACAGGCTACTTTTCACAGAATCTTCTGGCCTGATGAAGTAAGAATGATGAATAGAACAGAGCTGGGATCTATTTTCCAGTTTGGATAAAATGCATTCTGCACACAAATCCAAGGAGAACGGGCTGCCCCGATGCCCAGAAAATCTTTCACTCCTGCTAGTGTTCTACGTCAACCGCAACTTAGTCTGAAAGAAAAGCTTTTTCTCTGAGAGCATCTGAGAGGTTTGCATGAAGCACTGATATCTGACATATGCAATTTTGAATAGGAGAGGAAAAAGAAAATGGCAAGGAGTTTTTAATTTTAGTGGTTTCAATTTTAATTTCCGTGCACTTTTTCAAAACTTGTCAGCTCAAATGCCCATCAACATCTTTTAGTCATCTGTAAGTCAGTATTCATATAAAATGTGCTTCAAATCCAAAGAATTTCAAATTTGCACTCCAAGCTTCTATGCCTAGATTTATGATTTCCTACACATATTAGATGAAAGGAAGGCCTTTTTTACTGTGGGAGTGCTGGAACACTGGAACAGGTTGCCCAGAGAAGTTGTGGGTGTCCCATCCCTGAAAGTATTCAAGGTCACCTTGGACGGGGCTTGGAGCAGCAACAAAGGAGAAGCTTGATGGTAGAGAAACAAAGTTGGACTATAGAAGAAACTCGGATTGAAGTATAGGATCAAGTTTTCTCTCAGCTCTTGGGGTAAATTCAAAGTTGTACAAAATGACATTTATCTGTGCTATTCACTACTGTAACAGAAAGTTTCATGAAAACTGTACAGAAGATAGTAAATTTTAAAAGAGATAAGAATTACAGCATAAAATCCATGGGATAGGTTACAACATGAGACACTCTCTAAGAGAAAATCTCTTTGTTTCAGCACTTCATCGGGGTAAGATTTCATGAAGTGCCAAAGAAGGCGGCAAAATATCATTCGGGACATTATTTACTGGAATTCAGCCTGGCCATTAGTAGGAACTGCCTTTGAACATATCATGTAGATATACCACACACACTTTCCCTTCACTGAAAAATTACTGTTTACAACAAATAAGCAATTGACGATCAAAATTGATTGAAAGCATCTTAAACATGTCAAGTATTTCATTGTAGATGATCTGTGATCCAAATGCTTCTTCCACCTTCGAGAGGGACAGAAGAATTCTTCCATATCATGATGGTTTAAAATTGTATCAACCAATGTTTTCTGCTGAAAAGATATCATCTATTTTTTTCTATTTTTGGAAGAAAATATTCCTAGACATACAACAGGTGAGAACTAAGTAATTTTAAAGAAACAAATGAAATGAAAATATTCTGTAAATAGAATGAAATGAAAAGCTGTGTTTTAAATAGGAGCTAAATATTAAACAGAATTTTTGTACCAGGCATTTGAATTACTGCACCAGCTCTTTTGCCCATCAAGAGAGGCATTTAGCATTTCAGTCTTTTCCAAGGTGTTCATGATCTGCTATGCTGATCTCTGTGTGTGCCTAGGTGTGTGTGGAGGGGGGGGCATATGAAGGGGAGTGTGTATGTTTGCTTTACAATTGTTGTGGCAGATTCATGCCTCAGCTCCACATTTTGTTTTAAAAAGGTCACACCGAGTGGATATGAAGTTTACTATCAACAAGAGATCGATTCCCAAATCATCCATTTGACTCTCCCTTATAAATCATGTGCTTTGTTGCATATTTTATCAAATATACTTTCAAGCCAGATGGAGGAAGGAGGATGTGGGAATCCCTCCACCATCTTGCAACTTTTATGTAAGTAGGTTTTCAAGAAAATCATCATTTCTCTTTTAAATATGTCTGGAACAGGCATGATGGTAGTGTCAACCTGTTGGAGTTTTTGTTGCTGGAAGAAGTTGTACAAAAGGATTGGTTTTTACATTGACCAGTTACTGAATCAAGCGCAGGAATACATTGGAAATTTAGCTGGGGGTTCCTTTTCCCAGCAGACTACTTCTAGAACGAGCTTGTACACTGAAGCTGACTCTTTTGCTCTCTTTTTGTTTCTTTCCTATTTTCTTGGCTTCTTTGCCACTATCTAGACAATTTTGGAACTTTGTTCCCAACTAAAATGGTTTCAATAGTCTGATTGTGATCATACATTTTTACAAGGAATTTTTAAAATCTTTCCTCGAGTCCAGAAAGTCAAGGACTTAGATCTTTTTCTTCCCTTATCAATATTGCCATGAAATTGATAAATAAAGACCAACTCTTTATTTTTGTTTTTAACCCACGTAGATAATTCCCATCCATTAATCCATTTTGTGGACCAATAGCTGCCATTCTGATGGAAGCTGTCACTTCTTAACAATAGGCATTCTGTGACTATGTTGACTGCACTTTGGGTGAAGATCCTAACTGGTCTTAGATATACATAGGGAGAAATTTGCTCAGCCAGTGTCAGTCTTAAGCATGCGTATCAGAAGATCTTTCTAGAGCTGGGAATTTTCCCATGAAAGGGATTCAGTTAGGGAAGAGACACTTGTGCCAGAGTTTTACATTCTTCTTGAACACTGCTTAAGGAACTTAGATGCCATGTCCATTTGGATCTCTGTCTGCACAGAACTTTGTCATGCCAGCGCTTTGAAATGCATCTTGAAGAGAATTCACTAGCACAGAATGAAAGAGAGTGGAAGGGGTTGGTGGGGCTAACCAGGCCCAACCCCCCTGCCTAAACCAGGATACCTAGAGCCTCTTGCCCAGGATTCTATCTGGGTGTACTTTTAATGTCTTCAAAGATCCAGGCTCCACAATCTTTCTGGGCAGTCTGTGCCGTGGTTCAGTCACCCTGACAGTAAAGAAACATTTACTGATGTTCAAAGGCAATCTCCTGTATTTCAGTGTGTGCCCACTGCCTCTTGTCTTTTCCCTCAGCATCACTGAAAAGACACTGATTCCCTCCCCTTTGCACTATTGCTTCCATATGTATGTGTGATGCCATGTAGAGGTATGTCAAAAACCTCCCTGAAGCCCAGGCAGATAATATTCCCTTCATCTACCAGTCAAGTTGATTCATCAGAGGAGTTTAAAGTGATGTTCAGCATGAAATTCCCCTGAAAAATCATGCTAACTACATTATTTGGTCATCTGTCATGTGCCTGGCAAGGATTTCCAGGAAGAGCTGCTTCATCAACTTCCTGGGGATAAAAAAGAGGCTGGCTGGTTTGTACTATGGCGAGTCCTCTTAATTGCCTTTTTTGAAGATGGGTGTCATTTGCTAACATCCACTCTTTAGCTCCTCTTCTCATCTACACCTCGGCAAAAAGCTTTTCCACTATGTCTGGCTAGGAAAAACTGTGCCAGCACAGAAAACATCTCCCATCGTGTTCTAGAAGTTGCACGGATGTCTGCCAAGTGTTTGGCAGGAAGAAAAGAAAAGTTGTCCAAAACAGCTTCCAATCGAATGTTCCTGTGATTGGAAAAGTCAGGAGAGTGCAAAGGTACTGTTTTCTATCAGTTGGCAAGGTGCGCACACAATCCCAGTGTTGTACAGCTTGCTTCTTCACCTTCCCGAAGCTGCCGCTCTCGCCGGCTGCCGGAGCCCAAGAAGCGGCTTCTTCGCGCAAAGACGATTGTGCCGCTCACAGTGCTCTCCTTAGCGCGGCTTCTGCCGAAAGACGCCCGGCAGCGGCTCTTACCTCCGGAGAGCATCCTACCTTCGTCTTTAGCTCCTCTTCTCATCTACACCTCGGCAAAACGCTTTTCCACTATGTCTGGCTAGGAAAAACTGTGCCAGCACAGAAAACATCTCCCATCGTGTTCTCGAAGTTGCACGGATGTCTGCCAAGTGTTTGGCAGGAAGAAAAGAAAAGTTGTCCAAAACAGCTTCCAATCGAATGTTCATGTGATTGGAAAAGTCAGGAGAGTGCAAAGGTACTGTTTACTATCAGTTGGCAAAGTGCGCACACAATCCCAGTGTTGTACAGCTTGCTTCTTCACCTTCCCGAAGCTGCCGCTCTCGCCGGCTGCCGGAGCCCAAGAAGCGGCTTCTTCGCGCAAAGACGATTGTGCCGCTCACAGGGCTCTCCTTAGCGCGGCTTCTGCCGAAAGACGCCCGGCAGCGGCTCTTACCTCCGGAGAGCATCCTACCTTCGTCTTTCGCGTCTTTTGTAGTCTACATCTTAGCAAAACGCTTCTCCACTATGTCTGGCTAGGAAAAACTGTGCCAGCACAGAAAACATCTCCCATCGTGTTCTAGAAGTTGCACGGATGTCTGCCAAGTGTTTGGCAGGAAGAAAAGAAAAGTTGTCCAAAACAGCTTCCAATCGAATGTTCCTGTGATTGGAAAAGTCAGGAGAGTGCAAAGGTACTGTTTTCTATCAGTTGGCAAGGTGCGCACACAATCCCAGTGTTGTACAGCTTGCTTCTTCACCTTCCCGAAGCTGCCGCTCTCGCCGGCTGCCGGAGCCCAAGAAGCGGCTTCTTCGCGCAAAGACGATTGTGCCGCTCACAGGGCTCTCCTTAGCGCGGCTTCTGCCGAAAGACGCCCGGCAGCGGCTCTTACCTCCGGAGAGCATCCTACCTTCGTCTTTCGCGTCTTTTGTAGTCTACATCTTAGCAAAACGCTTTTCCACTATGTCTGGCTAGGAAAAACTGTGCCAGCACAGAAAACATCTCCCATCGTGTTCTAGAAGTTGCACGGATGTCTGCCAAGTGTTTGGCAGGAAGAAAAGAAAAGTTGTCCAAAACAGCTTCCAATCGAATGTTCCTGTGATTGGAAAAGTCAGGAGAGTGCAAAGGTACTGTTTTCTATCAGTTGGCAAGGTGCGCACACAATCCCAGTGTTGTACAGCTTGCTTCTTCACCTTCCCGAAGCTGCCGCTCTCGCCGGCTGCCGGAGCCCAAGAAGCGGCTTCTTCGCGCAAAGACGATTGTGCCGCTCACAGTGCTCTCCTTAGCGCGGCTTCTGCCGAAAGACGCCCGGCAGCGGCTCTTACCTCCGGAGAGCATCCTACCTTCGTCTTTCGCGTCTTATGTAGTCTACACCTCGGCAAAAAGCTTTTCCACTATGTCTGGCTAGGAAAAACTGTGCCAGCACAGAAAACATCTCCCATCGTGTTCTAGAAGTTGCACGGATGTCTGCCAAGTGTTTGGCAGGAAGAAAAGAAAAGTTGTCCAAAACAGCTTCCAATCGAATGTTCCTGTGATTGGAAAAGTCAGGAGAGTGCAAAGGTACTGTTTTCTATCAGTTGGCAAGGTGCGCACACAATCCCAGTGTTGTACAGCTTGCTTCTTCACCTTCCCGAAGCTGCCGCTCTCGCCGGCTCCCGGAACCGAAGAAGCGGCTTCTTCGCGCAAAGACGATTGTGCCGCTCACAGTGCTCTCCTTAGCGCGGCTTCTGCCGAAAGACGCCCGGCAGCGGCTCTTACCTCCGGAGAGCATCCTACCTTCGTCTTTCGCGTCTTTTGTAGTCTACATCTTAGCAAAACGCTTCTCCACTATGTCTGGCTAGGAAAAACTGTGCCAGCACAGAAAACATCTCCCATCGTGTTCTAGAAGTTGCACGGATGTCTGCCAAGTGTTTGGCAGGAAGAAAAGAAAAGTTGTCCAAAACAGCTTCCAATCGAATGTTCCTGTGATTGGAAAAGTCAGGAGAGTGCAAAGGTACTGTTTTCTATCAGTTGGCAAGGTGCGCACACAATCCCAGTGTTGTACAGCTTGCTTCTTCACCTTCCCGAAGCTGCCGCTCTCGCCGGCTGCCGGAGCCCAAGAAGCGGCTTCTTCGCGCAAAGACGATTGTGCCGCTCACAGGGCTCTCCTTAGCGCGGCTTCTGCCGAAAGACGCCCGGCAGCGGCTCTTACCTCCGGAGAGCATCCTACCTTCGTCTTTCGCGTCTTTTGTAGTCTACATCTTAGCAAAACGCTTTTCCACTATGTCTGGCTAGGAAAAACTGTGCCAGCACAGAAAACATCTCCCATCGTGTTCTAGAAGTTGCACGGATGTCTGCCAAGTGTTTGGCAGGAAGAAAAGAAAAGTTGTCCAAAACAGCTTCCAATCGAATGTTCCTGTGATTGGAAAAGTCAGGAGAGTGCAAAGGTACTGTTTTCTATCAGTTGGCAAGGTGCGCACACAATCCCAGTGTTGTACAGCTTGCTTCTTCACCTTCCCGAAGCTGCCGCTCTCGCCGGCTGCCGGAGCCCAAGAAGCGGCTTCTTCGCGCAAAGACGATTGTGCCGCTCACAGTGCTCTCCTTAGCGCGGCTTCTGCTGAAAGACGCCCGGCAGCGGCTCTTACCTCCGGAGAGCATCCTACCTTCGTCTTTCGCGTCTTATGTAGTCTACACCTCGGCAAAAAGCTTTTCCACTATGTCTGGCTAGGAAAAACTGTGCCAGCACAGAAAACATCTCCCATCGTGTTCTAGAAGTTGCACGGATGTCTGCCAAGTGTTTGGCAGGAAGAAAAGAAAAGTTGTCCAAAACAGATTCCAATCGAATGTTCCTGTGATTGGAAAAGTCAGGAGAGTGCAAAGGTACTGTTTTCTATCAGTTGGCAAGGTGCGCACACAATCCCAGTGTTGTACAGCTTGCTTCTTCACCTTCCCGAAGCTGCCGCTCTCGCCGGCTGCCGGAGCCCAAGAAGCGGCTTCTTCGCGCAAAGACGATTGTGCCGCTCACAGTGCTCCCCTTAGCGCGGCTTCTGCCGAAAGACGCCCGGCAGCGGCTCTTACCTCCTGAGAGTGGCAGCTTCGGGAAGGTGAAGAAGCAAGCTGTACAACACTGGGATTGTGTGCGCACCTTGCCAACTGATAGAAAACAGTACCTTTGCACTCTCCTGACTCTTCCAATCACAGGAACATTCGATTGGAAGCTGTTTTGGACAACTTTTCTTTTCTTCCTCCCAAACACTTGGCAGACATATCTGCAACTTCTAGAAAACGATGGGAGATGTTTTCTGGGCTGGCACGGTTTTTCCTAGCCAGACATAGTGGAAAAGCGTTTTGCTAAGATGTAGACTACATAAGACGCGAAAGACGAAGGTAGGATGCTCTCCGGAGTTAAGAGCCGCTGCCGGGCGTCTTTCGGCAGAAGCCGCGCTAAGGAGAGCCCTGTGAGCGGCACAATCGTCTTTGCGCGAAGAAGCCGATTCTTCGGTTCCGGGAGCCGGCGAGAGCGGCAGCTTCGGGAAGGTGAAGAAGCAAGCTGTACAACACTGGGATTGTGTGCGCACCTTGCCAACTGATAGAAAACAGTACCTTTGCACTCTCCTGACTTTTCCAATCACAGGAACATTCGATTGGAAGCTGTTTTGGACAACTTTTCTTTTCTTCCTGCCAAACACTTGGCAGACATCCGTGCAACTTCTAGAACACGATGGGAGATGTTTTCTGTGCTGGCACAGTTTTTCCTAGCCAGACATAGTGGAAAAGCGTTTTGCTAAGATGTAGACTACAAAAGACGCGAAAGACGAAGGTAGGATGCTCTCCGGAGGTAAGAGCCGCTGCCGGGCGTCTTTCGGCAGAAGCCGCGCTAAGGAGAGCCCTGTGAGCGGCACAATCGTCTTTGCGCGAAGAAGCCGCTTCTTGGGCTCCGGCAGCCGGCGAGAGCGGCAGCTTCGGGAAGGTGAAGAAGCAAGCTGTACAACACTGGGATTGTGTGCGCACCTTGCCAACTGATAGAAAACAGTACCTTTGCACTCTCCTGACTTTTCCAATCACAGGAACATTCGATTGGAAGCTGTTTTGGACAACTTTTCTTTTCTTCCTGCCAAACACTTGGCAGACATCCGTACAACTTCTAGAACACGATGGGAGATGTTTTCTGTGCTGGCACAGTTTTTCCTAGCCAGACATAGTGGAAAAGCTTTTTGCCGAGGTGTAGACTACATAAGACGCGAAAGACGAAGGTAGGATGCTCTCCGGAGGTAAGAGCCGCTGCCGGGCGTCTTTCGGCAGAAGCCGCGCTAAGGAGAGCACTGTGAGCGGCACAATCGTCTTTGCGCGAAGAAGCCGCTTCTTGGGCTCCGGCAGCCGGCGAGAGCGGCAGCTTCGGGAAGGTGAAGAAGCAAGCTGTACAACACTGGGATTGTGTGCGCACCTTGCCAACTGATAGAAAACAGTACCTTTGCACTCTCCTGACTTTTCCAATCACAGGAACATTCGATTGGAAGCTGTTTTGGACAACTTTTCTTTTCTTCCTGCCAAACACTTGGCAGACATCCGTGCAACTTCTAGAACACGATGGGAGATGTTTTCTGTGCTGGCACAGTTTTTCCTAGCCAGACATAGTGGAAAAGCTTTTTGCCGAGGTGTAGACTACATAAGACGCGAAAGACGAAGGTAGGATGCTCTCCGGAGGTAAGAGCCGCTGCCGGGCGTCTTTCGGCAGAAGCCGCGCTAAGGAGAGCACTGTGAGCGGCACAATCGTCTTTGCGCGAAGAAGCCGCTTCTTCGGTTCCGGGAGCCGGCGAGAGCGGCAGCTTCGGGAAGGTGAAGAAGCAAGCTGTACAACACTGGGATTGTGTGCGCACCTTGCCAACTGATAGAAAACAGTACCTTTGCACTCTCCTGACTTTTCCAATCACAGGAACATTCGATTGGAAGCTGTTTTGGACAACTTTATTTTTCTTCCTGCCAAACACTTGGCAGACATCCGTGCAACTTCTAGAACACGATGGGAGATGTTTTCTGTGCTGGCACAGTTTTTCCTAGCCAGACATAGTGGAAAAGCGTTTTGCTAAGATGTAGACTACAAAAGACGCGAAAGACGAAGGTAGGATGCTCTCCGGAGGTAAGAGCCGCTGCCGGGCGTCTTTCGGCAGAAGCCGCGCTAAGGAGAGCCCTGTGAGCGGCACAATCGTCTTTGCGCGAAGAAGCCGCTTCTTCGGTTCCGGGAGCCGGCGAGAGCGGCAGCTTCGGGAAGGTGAAGAAGCAAGCTGTACAACACTGGGATTGTGTGCGCACCTTGCCAACTGATAGAAAACAGTACCTTTGCACTCTCCTGACTTTTCCAATCACAGGAACATTCGATTGGAAGCTGTTTTGGACAACTTTTCTTTTCTTCCTGCCAAACACTTGGCAGACATCCGTGCAACTTCTAGAACACGATGGGAGATGTTTTCTGTGCTGGCACAGTTTTTCCTAGCCAGACATAGTGGAAAAGCGTTTTGCTAAGATGTAGACTACAAAAGACGCGAAAGACGAAGGTAGGATGCTCTCCGGAGGTAAGAGCCGCTGCCGGGCGTCTTTCGGCAGAAGCCGCGCTAAGGAGAGCCCTGTGAGCGGCACAATCGTCTTTGCGCGAAGAAGCCGCTTCTTGGGCTCCGGCAGCCGGCGAGAGCGGCAGCTTCGGGAAGGTGAAGAAGCAAGCTGTACAACACTGGGATTGTGTGCGCACTTTGCCAACTGATAGAAAACAGTACCTTTGCACTCTCCTGACTTTTCCAATCACATGAACATTCGATTGGAAGCTGTTTTGGACAACTTTTCTTTTCTTCCTGCCAAACACTTGGCAGACATCCGTGCAACTTCGAGAACACGATGGGAGATGTTTTCTGTGCTGGCACAGTTTTTCCTAGCCAGACATAGTGGAAAAGCGTTTTGCCGAGGTGTAGATGAGAAGAGGAGCTAAAGACGAAGGTAGGATGCTCTCCGGAGGTAAGAGCCGCTGCCGGGCGTCTTTCGGCAGAAGCCGCGCTAAGGAGAGCACTGTGAGCGGCACAATCGTCTTTGCGCGAAGAAGCCGCTTCTTCGGTTCCGGGAGCCGGCGAGAGCGGCAGCTTCGGGAAGGTGAAGAAGCAAGCTGTACAACACTGGGATTGTGTGCGCACCTTGCCAACTGATAGAAAACAGTACCTTTGCACTCTCCTGACTTTTCCAATCACATGAACATTCGATTGGAAGCTGTTTTGGACAACTTTTCTTTTCTTCCTGCCAAACACTTGGCAGACATCCGTGCAACTTCGAGAACACGATGGGAGATGTTTTCTGTGCTGGCACAGTTTTTCCTAGCCAGACATAGTGGAAAAGCGTTTTGCCGAGGTGTAGATGAGAAGAGGAGCTAAAGACGAAGGTAGGATGCTCTCCGGAGGTAAGAGCCGCTGCCGGGCGTCTTTCGGCAGAAGCCGCGCTAAGGAGAGCACTGTGAGCGGCACAATCGTCTTTGCGCGAAGAAGCCGCTTCTTGGGCTCCGGCAGCCGGCGAGAGCGGCAGCTTCGGGAAGGTGAAGAAGCAAGCTGTACAACACTGGGATTGTGTGCGCACCTTGCCAACTGATAGAAAACAGTACCTTTGCACTCTCCTGACTTTTCCAATCACAGGAACATTCGATTGGAAGCTGTTTTGGACAACTTTTCTTTTCTTCCTGCCAAACACTTGGCAGACATCCGTGCAACTTCTAGAACACGATGGGAGATGTTTTCTGTGCTGGCACAGTTTTTCCTAGCCAGACATAGTGGAAAAGCTTTTTGCCGAGGTGTAGACTACATAAGACGCGAAAGACGAAGGTAGGATGCTCTCCGGAGGTAAGAGCCGCTGCCAGGCGTCTTTCGGCAGAAGCCGCGCTAAGGAGAGCCCTGTGAGCGGCACAATCGTCTTTGCGCGAAGAAGCCGCTTCTTGGGCTCCGGCAGCCGGCGAGAGCGGCAGCTTCGGGAAGGTGAAGAAGCAAGCTGTACAACACTGGGATTGTGTGCGCACCTTGCCAACTGATAGAAAACAGTACCTTTGCACTCTCCTGACTTTTCCAATCACAGGAACATTCGATTGGAAGCTGTTTTGGACAACTTTTCTTTTCTTCCTGCCAAACACTTGGCAGACATCCGTGCAACTTCTAGAACACGATGGGAGATGTTTTCTGTGCTGGCACAGTTTTTCCTAGCCAGACATAGTGGAAAAGCGTTTTGCTGAGGTGTAGACTACAAAAGACGCGAAAGACGAAGGTAGGATGCTCTCCGGAGGTAAGAGCCGCTGCCGGGCGTCTTTCGGCAGAAGCCGCGCTAAGGAGAGCCCTGTGAGCGGCACAATCGTCTTTGCGCGAAGAAGCCGCTTCTTGGGCTCCGGCAGCCGGCGAGAGCGGCAGCTTCGGGAAGGTGAAGAAGCAAGCTGTACAACACTGGGATTGTGTGCGCACCTTGCCAACTGATAGAAAACAGTACCTTTGCACTCTCCTGACTTTTCCAATCACGGGAACATTCGATTGGAAGCTGTTTTGGACAACTTTTCTTTTCTTCCTGCCAAACACTTGGCAGACATCCGTGCAACTTCTAGAACACGATGGGAGATGTTTTCTGTGCTGGCACAGTTTTTCCTAGCCAGACATAGTGGAAAAGCGTTTTGCTAAGATGTAGACTACAAAAGACGCGAAAGACGAAGGTAGGATGCTCTCCGGAGGTAAGAGCCGCTGCCGGGCGTCTTTCGGCAGAAGCCGCGCTAAGGAGAGCACTGTGAGCGGCACAATCGTCTTTGCGCGAAGAAGCCGCTTCTTGGGCTCCGGCAGCCGGCGAGAGCGGCAGCTTCGGGAAGGTGAAGAAGCAAGCTGTACAACACTGGGATTGTGTGCGCACCTTGCCAACTGATAGAAAACAGTACCTTTGCACTCTCCTGACTTTTCCAATCACAGGAACATTCGATTGGAAGCTGTTTTGGACAACTTTTCTTTTCTTCCTGCCAAACACTTGGCAGACATCCGTGCAACTTCTAGAACACGATGGGAGATGTTTTCTGTGCTGGCACAGTTTTTCCTAGCCAGACATAGTGGAAAAGCGTTTTGCTAAGATGTAGACTACATAAGACGCGAAAGACGAAGGTAGGATGCTCTCCGGAGGTAAGAGCCGCTGCCGGGCGTCTTTCGGCAGAAGCCGCGCTAAGGAGAGCACTGTGAGCGGCACAATCGTCTTTGCGCGAAGAAGCCGCTTCTTGGGCTCCGGCAGCCGGCGAGAGCGGCAGCTTCGGGAAGGTGAAGAAGCAAGCTGTACAACACTGGGATTGTGTGCGCACCTTGCCAACTGATAGAAAACAGTACCTTTGCACTCTCCTGACTTTTCCAATCACAGGAACATTCGATTGGAATCTGTTTTGGACAACTTTTCTTTTCTTCCTGCCAAACACTTGGCAGACATCCGTGCAACTTCTAGAACACGATGGGAGATGTTTTCTGTGCTGGCACAGTTTTTCCTAGCCAGACATAGTGGAAAAGCTTTTTGCCGAGGTGTAGACTACATAAGACGCGAAAGACGAAGGTAGGATGCTCTCCGGAGGTAAGAGCCGCTGCCGGGCGTCTTTCGGCAGAAGCCGCGCTAAGGAGAGCACTGTGAGCGGCACAATCGTCTTTGCGCGAAGAAGCCGCTTCTTCGGTTCCGGGAGCCGGCGAGAGCGGCAGCTTCGGGAAGGTGAAGAAGCAAGCTGTACAACACTGGGATTGTGTGCGCACCTTGCCAACTGATAGAAAACAGTACCTTTGCACTCTCCTGACTTTTCCAATCACAGGAACATTCGATTGGAAGCTGTTTTGGACAACTTTTCTTTTCTTCCTGCCAAACACTTGGCAGACATCCGTGCAACTTCTAGAACACGATGGGAGATGTTTTCTGTGCTGGCACAGTTTTTCCTAGCCAGACATAGTGGAAAAGCGTTTTGCTAAGATGTAGACTACAAAAGACGCGAAAGACGAAGGTAGGATGCTCTCCGGAGGTAAGAGCCGCTGCCGGGCGTCTTTCGGCAGAAGCCGCGCTAAGGGGAGCACTGTGAGCGGCACAATCGTCTTTGCGCGAAGAAGCCGCTTCTTGGGCTCCGGCAGCCGGCGAGAGCGGCAGCTTCGGGAAGGTGAAGAAGCAAGCTGTACAACACTGGGATTGTGTGCGCACCTTGCCAACTGATAGAAAACAGTACCTTTGCACTCTCCTGACTTTTCCAATCACAGGAACATTCGATTGGAAGCTGTTTTGGACAACTTTTCTTTTCTTCCTGCCAAACACTTGGCAGACATCCGTGCAACTTCTAGAACACGATGGGAGATGTTTTCTGTGCTGGCACAGTTTTTCCTAGCCAGACATAGTGGAAAAGCGTTTTGCTGAGGTGTAGACTACAAAAGACGCGAAAGACGAAGGTAGGATGCTCTCCGGAGGTAAGAGCCGCTGCCGGGCGTCTTTCGGCAGAAGCCGCGCTAAGGAGAGCCCTGTGAGCGGCACAATCGTCTTTGCGCGAAGAAGCCGCTTCTTGGGCTCCGGCAGCCGGCGAGAGCGGCAGCTTCGGGAAGGTGAAGAAGCAAGCTGTACAACACTGGGATTGTGTGCGCACCTTGCCAACTGATAGAAAACAGTACCTTTGCACTCTCCTGACTTTTCCAATCACAGGAACATTCGATTGGAAGCTGTTTTGGACAACTTTTCTTTTCTTCCTGCCAAACACTTGGCAGACATCCGTGCAACTTCTAGAACACGATGGGAGATGTTTTCTGTGCTGGCACAGTTTTTCCTAGCCAGACATAGTGGAAAAGCGTTTTGCTAAGATGTAGACTACAAAAGACGCGAAAGACGAAGGTAGGATGCTCTCCGGAGGTAAGAGCCGCTGCCGGGCGTCTTTCGGCAGAAGCCGCGCTAAGGAGAGCACTGTGAGCGGCACAATCGTCTTTGCGCGAAGAAGCCGCTTCTTGGGCTCCGGCAGCCGGCGAGAGCGGCAGCTTCGGGAAGGTGAAGAAGCAAGCTGTACAACACTGGGATTGTGTGCGCACCTTGCCAACTGATAGAAAACAGTACCTTTGCACTCTCCTGACTTTTCCAATCACAGGAACATTCGATTGGAAGCTGTTTTGGACAACTTTTCTTTTCTTCCTGCCAAACACTTGGCAGACATCCGTGCAACTTCTAGAACACGATGGGAGATGTTTTCTGTGCTGGCACAGTTTTTCCTAGCCAGACATAGTGGAGAAGCGTTTTGCTAAGATGTAGACTACAAAAGACGCGAAAGACGAAGGTAGGATGCTCTCCGGAGGTAAGAGCCGCTGCCGGGCGTCTTTCGGCAGAAGCCGCGCTAAGGAGAGCCCTGTGAGCGGCACAATCGTCTTTGCGCGAAGAAGCCGCTTCTTGGGCTCCGGCAGCCGGCGAGAGCGGCAGCTTCGGGAAGGTGAAGAAGCAAGCTGTACAACACTGGGATTGTGTGCGCACTTTGCCAACTGATAGAAAACAGTACCTTTGCACTCTCCTGACTTTTCCAATCACATGAACATTCGATTGGAAGCTGTTTTGGACAACTTTTCTTTTCTTCCTGCCAAACACTTGGCAGACATCCGTGCAACTTCGAGAACACGATGGGAGATGTTTTCTGTGCTGGCACAGTTTTTCCTAGCCAGACATAGTGGAAAAGCTTTTTGCCGAGGTGTAGATTAGAAGAGGAGCTAAAGAGTGGATGTTGGCAAATGAGACCCATCTTCAAAAAAGGCAATTAAGAGGACTCGCCATAGTACAAACCAGCCAGCCTCTTTTTTATCCCCAGGAAGTTGATGAAGCAGCTCTTCCTGGAAATCCTTGCCAGGCACATGACAGATGACCAAATAATGTAGTTAGCATGATTTTTCAGGGGAATTTCATGCTGAACATCACTTTAAACTCCTCTGATGAATCAACTTGACTGGTAGATGAAGGGAATATTATCTGCCTGGGCTTCAGGGAGGTTTTTGACATACCTCTACATGGCATCACACATACATATGGAAGCAATAGTGCAAAGGGGAGGGAATCAGTGTCTTTTCAGTGATGCTGAGGGAAAAGACAAGAGGCAGTGGGCACACACTGAAATACAGGAGATTGCCTTTGAACATCAGTAAATGTTTCTTTACTGTCAGGGTGACTGAACCACGGCACAGACTGCCCAGAAAGATTGTGGAGCCTGGATCTTTGAAGACATTAAAAGTACACCCAGATAGAATCCTGGGCAAGAGGCTCTAGGTATCCTGGTTTAGGCAGGGGGGTTGGGCCTGGTTAGCCCCACCAACCCCTTCCACTCTCTTTCATTCTGTGCTAGTGAATTCTCTTCAAGATGCATTTCAAAGCGCTGGCATGACAAAGTTCTGTGCAGACAGAGATCCAAATGGACATGGCATCTAAGTTCCTTAAGCAGTGTTCAAGAAGAATGTAAAACTCTGGCACAAGTGTCTCTTCCCTAACTGAATCCCTTTCATGGGAAAATTCCCAGCTCTAGAAAGATCTTCTGATACGCATGCTTAAGACTGACACTGGCTGAGCAAATTTCTCCCTATGTATATCTAAGACCAGTTAGGATCTTCACCCAAAGTGCAGTCAACATAGTCACAGAATGCCTATTGTTAAGAAGTGACAGCTTCCATCAGAATGGCAGCTATTGGTCCACAAAATGGATTAATGGATGGGAATTATCTACGTGGGTTAAAAACAAAAATAAAGAGTTGGTCTTTATTTATCAATTTCATGGCAATATTGATAAGGGAAGAAAAAGATCTAAGTCCTTGACTTTCTGGACTCGAGGAAAGATTTTAAAAATTCCTTGTAAAAATGTATGATCACAATCAGACTATTGAAACCATTTTAGTTGGGAACAAAGTTCCAAAATTGTCTAGATAGTGGCAAAGAAGCCAAGAAAATAGGAAAGAAACAAAAAGAGAGCAAAAGAGTCAGCTTCAGTGTACAAGCTCGTTCTAGAAGTAGTCTGCTGGGAAAAGGAACCCCCAGCTAAATTTCCAATGTATTCCTGCGCTTGATTCAGTAACTGGTCAATGTAAAAACCAATCCTTTTGTACAACTTCTTCCAGCAACAAAAACTCCAACAGGTTGACACTACCATCATGCCTGTTCCAGACATATTTAAAAGAGAAATGATGATTTTCTTGAAAACCTACTTACATAAAAGTTGCAAGATGGTGGAGGGATTCCCACATCCTCCTTCCTCCATCTGGCTTGAAAGTATATTTGATAAAATATGCAACAAAGCACATGATTTATAAGGGAGAGTCAAATGGATGATTTGGGAATCGATCTCTTGTTGATAGTAAACTTCATATCCACTCGGTGTGACCTTTTTAAAACAAAATGTGGAGCTGAGGCATGAATCTGCCACAACAATTGTAAAGCAAACATACACACTCCCCTTCATATGCCCCCCCCTCCACACACACCTAGGCACACACAGAGATCAGCATAGCAGATCATGAACACCTTGGAAAAGACTGAAATGCTAAATGCCTCTCTTGATGGGCAAAAGAGCTGGTGCAGTAATTCAAATGCCTGGTACAAAAATTCTGTTTAATATTTAGCTCCTATTTAAAACACAGCTTTTCATTTCATTCTATTTACAGAATATTTTCATTTCATTTGTTTCTTTAAAATTACTTAGTTCTCACCTGTTGTATGTCTAGGAATATTTTCTTCCAAAAATAGAAAAAAATAGATGATATCTTTTCAGCAGAAAACATTGGTTGATACAATTTTAAACCATCATGATATGGAAGAATTCTTCTGTCCCTCTCGAAGGTGGAAGAAGCATTTGGATCACAGATCATCTACAATGAAATACTTGACATGTTTAAGATGCTTTCAATCAATTTTGATCGTCAATTGCTTATTTGTTGTAAACAGTAATTTTTCAGTGAAGGGAAAGTGTGTGTGGTATATCTACATGATATGTTCAAAGGCAGTTCCTACTAATGGCCAGGCTGAATTCCAGTAAATAATGTCCCGAATGATATTTTGCCGCCTTCTTTGGCACTTCATGAAATCTTACCCCGATGAAGTGCTGAAACAAAGAGATTTTCTCTTAGAGAGTGTCTCATGTTGTAACCTATCCCATGGATTTTATGCTGTAATTCTTATCTCTTTTAAAATTTACTATCTTCTGTACAGTTTTCATGAAACTTTCTGTTACAGTAGTGAATAGCACAGATAAATGTCATTTTGTACAACTTTGAATTTACCCCAAGAGCTGAGAGAAAACTTGATCCTATACTTCAATCCGAGTTTCTTCTATAGTCCAACTTTGTTTCTCTACCATCAAGCTTCTCCTTTGTTGCTGCTCCAAGCCCCGTCCAAGGTGACCTTGAATACTTTCAGGGATGGGACACCCACAACTTCTCTGGGCAACCTGTTCCAGTGTTCCAGCACTCCCACAGTAAAAAAGGCCTTCCTTTCATCTAATATGTGTAGGAAATCATAAATCTAGGCATAGAAGCTTGGAGTGCAAATTTGAAATTCTTTGGATTTGAAGCACATTTTATATGAATACTGACTTACAGATGACTAAAAGATGTTGATGGGCATTTGAGCTGACAAGTTTTGAAAAAGTGCACGGAAATTAAAATTGAAACCACTAAAATTAAAAACTCCTTGCCATTTTCTTTTTCCTCTCCTATTCAAAATTGCATATGTCAGATATCAGTGCTTCATGCAAACCTCTCAGATGCTCTCAGAGAAAAAGCTTTTCTTTCAGACTAAGTTGCGGTTGACGTAGAACACTAGCAGGAGTGAAAGATTTTCTGGGCATCGGGGCAGCCCGTTCTCCTTGGATTTGTGTGCAGAATGCATTTTATCCAAACTGGAAAATAGATCCCAGCTCTGTTCTATTCATCATTCTTACTTCATCAGGCCAGAAGATTCTGTGAAAAGTAGCCTGTGGACCTTGAAGACAGCGCATGTGAACCAGATGAGAGGTGATAGAGAAGTTGAGGGAGAGAAGAAAGAGCATGAGGCTGAAACCAGAAAGTATTTCTCCACGTGATCATGGAAGATTGCAGGAGCCACTTGGTACTATCAAACCAGCCCAACTTGGCACTGGTGCCACCTTGGGTCTGGGAGCCATGTTGCATATCGTGCATTTTAAGGAGCCAGCTGGCCACATCCAGCCATATGCCCCCAAACACAAACCAAGGCCCTTTTCTCTGGCAAACAAAACTCAGCTGCCCTGCTTCTGGATGGCAGATTGCAGGAACCACTTGGTACTATCAAACCAGCCCAACTTGGCACTGGTGCCACCATGGGTCTGGTCACCATCCTGCCTATTGTAGCTTTTCAGGAGCCAGCCGGTCACTCTCAGCCATAGGCCCCCAAACAGAAACCTCGGCCCGTTTCCCTGGCAAACAAAAGTAAGCTGCCCCGCTTCTGGATGGCAGATTGCAGGAGCTACTTAGTACTATCAAATCAGCCCGACTTGGCACAGGTGCCACCTTGGATCTGGGAACCATCCTGTGTATCGTGGATTTTCAGGGGCCACCCAGCCACTCTCAGCCATATGCCCCCAAAAACAAACCACGGACCTTTTCTCTGGCAAACAAAACTCAACTGCCCCTCTTCTGGATGGCAAATTTTAGGACGCACTTTGTACTACGAAAACCGCCCGACGTGGCACTGGTGCCACCTTGTGTCAGGGAACCATCCTGCATATCGATCTTTTTAAGGAGCCAGCCGGCCAGGCCCAGCCATATACCCCCAAAAACAAACCACGGACCATTTCTCATGGAAACAAAAATCCGCTGCCCCGCGTCTGGATGGCAGATTGCAGGAGCCACTTTGCACCATCAAACCAGCCCGACTTGGCACTGGTGCCACCTTGGGTCTGGGAACAATCCTGCGTATCGTACATATTCAGGAACCAGCCGAACACTCCCAGCCACAGGCCCCCAAACACAAACAACGGCCCATTTCCCTGGCAAACAAAACTCAGCTGCCCCGCTTCTGGATGGCAGATTGCAGGAGCCACTTGGGACTATCAAACCAGCCCGACTTGGCACTGGTGCCACCTTGGGTCTGGGAACCATCCTGCGTATGGTGGATTCTAAGGAGCCAGCCGGCCACTCCCAGCCACAGGCCCCCAGCAAAAACCACGGCCCTTTTTTCTGGCAAACAAAACTTAGCTGCCTCACTTCTGGATGGCAGATTGCAGGAGCCACTTGGTGTAATCAAACCAGCCCGACTTGGCACTGGTGCCACCTTGGGTCTGGGAACCATCCTGCGTATCGTGGATTCTAAGGAGCCAGCCGGCCACTCCCAGCCACAGGCCCCCAAACAAAATCAACGGCGCTGTTCCCTGGAAAACAAAACACGCCTGCCAACATTTTGATGGAGTTTGCAGGAGCCACTTGGTACTATCAAACCAGCCCGACTTGGCACTGGTGCCACCTTGGGTCTGGGAAACATCCTGCGTATCGTGGATTCTTAGGAGCCAGCCGGCCACTCCTAGCCACAGGCCCCCAGACAAAAACCTAGGCCTATTTCTCTGGCAAACAAAAGTAAGCTGCCCCGCTTCTGGATGGCAGATTGCAGGAGACACTTGGTACTATCAAACCAGCCCAACTTGGCCCTGGTGCCACCTTGGATCTGGGAACCATGCTGTGTATCGTGGATATTCAGGGGCCAGCCGGCCACTCTCAGCCATATGTCCCCAAACAGAAACCTCGGCCCGTTTCTCTGGCAAACAAAACTCAACTGCCCCTCTTCTGGATGGCAAATTGCAGGATGAACTTGATACTAAAACCGCAGGCCGACTTGGTAGTGGTGACACCTTGGACCTGGGAACCATCATGCGTATCGAGCATTTTAAGGAGCCAGCCGGCCACTCCCAGCAATATGCCCCCAAAAACAATCCACGGAATTTTTCTCTGGCAAACAAAAATCAGCTGCCCCGCTTCTGGATGGCAGATTGCAGGAGCCACTTTGCACCAACAAACCAGCCCGACTTGGCACTGGTGCCACCTTGCATCTGGGAACCATGCTGCCTAGCGTGGATTTTCAGGAGCCAGCCGGCCACTCTCAGCCATAGGCCCCCAAACAAAACCCACGGCCCGTTTCCCTGGCAAACAAAATTAAGCTGCCCCGCTTCTGGATGGCAGATTGCAGGACGCACTTGGTAGTATCAAACCAGCCCGACTTGGCACTGGTGCCACCTTGGGTCTGGGAACCATCCTGCGTATCGTGGGTTCAAAGGAGCCAGCCGACCACTCCCAGCCACAGGCCCCCAAATACAAACAACGGCGCTTTTCCCTGGAAAACAAAACTCGCCTGCCAACTTTTTGATGGCAGATTGCAGGAGCCACTTGGTACTATCAAACCAGCCCAACTTGGCACTGGTGCCACCTCTGGTCTGGGAACCATGCTGCGTAACACAGATTCTAAGGCGCCAGTCGGCCACTCCCAGCCACAAGCCCCCAAACACAAACAACGGCGCTATTCTCTGGCAAACAAAACTCCACTGCCCCTCTTCTGGATGGCAAATTGCAGGACGCACTTGGTACTATAAAAACAGCCCGACTTGGCACTGGTGCCACCTTGGGTCTGGGAACCATCCTGCGTATCGATCTTTTTAATGAGACAGCCGGCCACTCCCAGCCATATGCCCCCAAACACAACCCACGGCCCTTTTCTCTGGCAAACAAAACTCAACTGCACCGCTTCTGGATGGCAGATTGCAGGAGCCACTTGGTGCTATCAAACCAGCCCGACTTGGCACTGGTGCCACCTTGGGTCTGGGGACCATCCAGCCTATCGTGGATTTTAAGGAGCCAGCCGGCTACTCCCAGCCACAGGCCCCCAACAAAAACCACGGCCCTTTTTTCTGGCAAACAAAACTTAGCTGCCTCACTTCTGGATGGCAGATTGCAGGAGCCACTTGGTGTAATCAAACCAGCCCGACTTGGCACTGGTGCCACCTTGGGTCTGGGAACCATCCTGCGTATCGTGGATTCTAAGGAGCCAGCCGGCCACTCCAAGCCACAGGTCCCCAAACAAAATCAACGGCGCTGTTCCCTGGAAAACAAAACACGTCTGCCAACATTTTGATGGAGTTTGCAGGAGCCACTTGGTACTATCAAACCAGCCCGACTTGGCACTGGTGCCACCTTGGGTCTGGGAAACATCCTGCGTATCGTGGATTCTAAGGAGCCAGCCGGCCACTCCTAGCCACAGGCCCCCAGACAAAAACCTAGGCCTATTTCTCTGGCAAACAAAAGTAAGCTGCCCCGCTTCTGGATGGCAGATTGCAGGAGACACTTGGGACTATCAAACCAGCCCAACTTGGCACTGGTGCCACCTTGGATCTGGGAACCATGCTGTGTATCGTGGATATTCAGGGGCCAGCCGGCCACTCTCAGCCATATGTCCCCAAACAGAAACCTCGGCCCGTTTCTCTGGCAAACAAAACTCAACTGCCCCTCTTCTGGATGGCAAATTGCAGGATGAACTTGATACTAAAACCGCAGGCCGACTTGGTAGTGGTGACACCTTGGGCCTGGGAACCATCATGCGTATCGAGCATTTTAAGGAGCCAGCCGGCCACTCCCAGCAATATGCCCCCAAAAACAATCCACGGAATTTTTCTCTGGCAAACAAAAATCAGCTGCCCCGCTTCTGGATGGCAGATTGCAGGAGCCACTTTGCACCATCAAACCAGCCCGACTTGGCACTGGTGCCACCTTGCATCTGGGAACCATGCTGCCTAGCGTGGATTTTCAGGAGCCAGCCGTCCCCTGCCAGCCACAGGCCCCGAAACACAAACAACAGCCTTTTTCTCTGGCAAACAAAATTCAGCTGCCCCGCTTCTGGATGGCAGATTGCAGGAACCACTTGGTACTAACAAACCAGCCCGACTTGGCACTGGTGCCACCTTGGGTCTGGGAACCATCCTGCGTATCGTGGATTCTAAGGAGCCAGCTGGCCACTCCCAGCCACAGGCCCCAAAACACACACAACGGTGCTTTTCCCTGGAAAACAAAACTCGCCTGCCAAACATTTGATGGCAGATTGCAGGAGCCACTTGGTACTATCAAACCAGCCCAACTTGGCACTGGTGCCACCATGGGTCTGGTCACCATCCTGCCTATCGTAGCTTTTCAGGTGCCAGCCAGCCACCCCCAGCCAGAGGCCCCTAGACAAATATTTCGGCCCGTTTCCCTGGCAAACAAAAGTAAGCTACCCCGCTTCTGGATGGCAGATTGCAGGAGCCACTTTGCACCATCAAACCAGCCCAACTTGGCACTGGTGCCACCTCTGGTCTGGGAACCATCCTGCGTATCGTGGGTTCTAAGGAGCCAGCTGGCCACTCCCAGCCACAGGCCCCCAAACACAAACAACGGCGCTTTTCCCTGGAAAACAAAACTCGCCTGCCAACTTTTTGATGGCAGATTGCCGGAGCCACTTGGTACTATCAAACCAGCCCAACTTGGCACTGGTGCCACCATGGGTCTGGTCACCATCCTGCCTATCGTAGCTTTTCAGGAGCCAGCCGGTCACTCCCAGCCATAGGCCCCCAGACACAAACCTCGGCCCGTTTCCCTGGCAAACAAAAGTAAGCTGCCCCGCTTCGGCATGGCAGATTGCAGGAGCTATTTAGTACTATCAAACCAGCCCGACTTGGCACTGGTGACACCTCTGGTCTGGGAACCATCCTGCCTATCGTGGATTTTCAGGGGCCAGCCGGCCACTCTCAGCCATATGCCCCCAAAAACAAACCACGGCCCTTTTCTCTGGCAAACAAAACTCAACTGCCCCTCTTCTGGATGGCAAATTTTAGGACGCACTTTGTACTACGAAAACCGCCCGACGTGGCACTGGTGCCACCTTGTGTCAGGGAACCATCCTGCATATCGAGCTTTTTAAGGAGCCAGCCGGCCACGCCCAACCATATACCCCCAAAAACAAACCACGGACCATTTCTCATGGAAACAAAAATCCGCTGCCCCGCGTCTGGATGGCAGATTGCAGGAGCCATTTTGCACCATCAAACCGGCCCGACTTGGCACTGGTGCCACCTTGGGTCTGGGAACAATCCTGCATATCGTGGATTCTAAGGAGCCAGCCGGCCACTCCCAGCCACAGGCCCCCAAACACAAACAACGGCGCTTTTCCCTGGAAAACAAAACTCGCCTGCCAGCTTTTTGATGGCAGATTGCAGGAGCCACTTGGTACTATCAAATCATCCCAACTTGGCACTGGTGCCACTATGGGTCTGGGAACCATCCTGCCTATTGTAGCATTTCAGGAGCCAGCCGGTCACTCCCAGCCATAGGCCCCCAGACACAAACCTCGGACCGTTTCCCTGGCAAACAAAATTAAGCTGCCCCAATTCTGGATGGCAGATTGCAGGAACCACTTGGTAGTGTCAAACCAGGCCAACATGGCACTGGTGCCACCTTGGCTCTGGGAACCATCCTGCCTATCGTGGATTTTCAGGGGCCAGCCGGCCACTCTCAGCCATATGCCCCCAAACACATACCACGGCCCTTTGCTCTGGCAAACAAAACTCAACTGCCCCTCTTCTGGATGGCAAATTGCAGGAGCCACTTGGTACTACGAAAACAGCCCGACTTGGCAGTGATGCCACCTTGGGTCAGGGAACAATCCTGCGTATCGATCATTTTAAGGAGTCAGCCGGCCACGTCCAGCCATATACCCCCAAAAAAAAACCACGGAACTTTTCTCCAGCAAACAAAAATCCGCTGCCCCGCGTCTGAATGGCAGATTTCAGGAGCTATTTAGTATTATCAAACCAGCCCGACTTGGCACTGGTGCCACCATGAGTCTGGTAACCATCCTGCCTATCGTAGCTTTTCAGTAGCCAGCCGGTCACTCCCAGCCATAGGCCCCCAGACACAAACCTCGGCCCGTTTCCCTGGGAAACAAAAGTAAGCTGACCCGCTTCTGGATGGCAGATTGCAGGAGCCACTTGGTACTATCAAACCAGCCCAACTTGGCACTGGTGCCACCTTGGCTCTGGGAACCATCCTGCGTATCCTGGGTTCAAAGGAGGCAGCCGGCCACTCCCAGCCACATGCCTCTAAACAAGAACAACGGCGCTTTTCCCTGGAAAACAAAAGTCGCCTGACAACTTTTTGATGGCAGATTGCAGGAGCCACTTGGTACTATCAAACCAGCCCAACTTGGCACTGGTGCCACCATGGGTCTGGTCACCATCCTGCCTATCGTAGCTTTTCAGGAGCCAGCCGCTCACTCCCAGCCATAGGCCCCCAGACAAATATCTCGGCCCGTTTCCCTGGCAAACAAAAGTAAGCAGCCCCGCTTCTGGATGGCAGATTGCAGGAGCCACATGGTACTATCAAACCAGGCCAACATGGCACTGGTGCCACCTCTGGTCTGGGACCCATCCTGCGTATCGTGGATTCTAAGGAGACAGCTGGCCACTCCCAGCCACAGGCCCCCAAACACAAACAACGGTGCTTTTCCCTGGAAAACAAAACTCACCTGCCAACTTTTTGATGGCAGATTGCAGGAGCCACTTGGTACTATCAAACCACCCCAACTTGGCAACAAGTGGTTCCTGCAATCTGACATCCAGAAGCGGGGCAGCTTACTTTTGTTTGCCAGGGAAATGGACCGTTGTTTGTGTTTGGAGGCGTATGGCTGGGAGTGGCCGACTGGCTCCTTAAAATCCACGATACGCAGCATGGTTCCCAGACCAGAGGTGGCACCAGTGCCAAGTCGGGCTGGTTTGATAGTACAAAGTGGCTCCTGCAATCTGCCATCCAGAAGCGGGGCAGCTTACTTTTGTTTGCCAGGGAAACGGGCCGGGCTTTCTGTCTCGGGGCCTATGGCTGGGAGTGACCGGCTGGCTCCTGAAAAGCTACGATAGGCAGGATGGTGACCAGACCCATGGTGGCACCAGTGCCAAGTTGGGCTGGTTTGATAGTACCAAGTGGCTCCTGCAATCTGCCATCAAAAAGTTGGCAGGCGAGTTTTGTTTTCCAGGGAAAAGCGCCATTGTTTGTGTTTGGGGACCTGTGGTTGGGAGTGCCCGGCTGGCTCCTTAGAAACCACGATACGCAGCATGGTTCCCAGACAAGAGGTGCCACCAGTGCCAAGTTGTGCTGGTTTGATACTGCCAAGTGGTTCCTGCAATCTGCCATCCAGAAACGGGGCAGCTTACTTTTGTTTGCCACGGAAACGGGCCGTTGTTTGTGTTTGGGGGCCTGTGGCTGGGAGTGGCCGACTGGCTCCTTAGAATCCACGATACGCAGGATGGGTCCCAGACCAGAGGTGGCACCAGTGCCAAGTCGGGCTGGTTTGATAGTACCAAGTGGCTCCTGCAATCTGCCATCCAGAAGCGGGGCAGCTTACTTTTGTTTGCCAGGGAAACGGGCCGAGGTTTGTGACTGGGGACCTATGGCTGGGAGTGACCGGCTGGCTCCTGAAAAGTTACGATAGGCAGGATTGTGACCAGACCCATGGTGGCACCAGTGCCAAGTTGGGCTGGTTTGATAGTACCAAGTGGCTCCTGTAATCTGCCATCAAATAGTTGGTAGGCGAGTTTTGTTTTCCAGGGAAAAGCGCCGTTGTTTGTGTTTGGGGGCCTGTGGTAGGGAGTGGCCGGCTGGCTAATTAGAATCCACGATACGCAGGATGGTTCCCAGACCAGAGGTGGCACCAGCGCCAAGTTGGGCTGGTTTGATAGTACCAAGTGGTTCCTGCAATCTGCCATCAAAAAGTTGGCAGGCGAGTTTTGTTTTCCAGGTAAAAGCGTCGTTGTTTGTGTTTGGGGGCCTACGGCTGGGAGTGGCCGGCTGGCTCCTTAGAATCCACGATACGCAGGATGGTTCCCAGACCCAAGGTGGCACCAGTCCCAAGTTGGGCTGGTTTGATAGTACCAAGTGTTTCCTGCAATCTGCCATCCAGAAGCAGGGCAGCTTACTTTTGTTTGCCAGGGAAACGGGCCGAGGTATTTGTCTGGGGGCCTATGGCTGGGAGTGACCGGCTGGCTCCTGAAAGGCTACGATAGGCAGGATTGTGACCAGACCCATGGTGGCACCAGTGCCAAGTTGGGCTGGTTTGATAGTACCAAGTGGCTCCTGCAATCTGCCATCAAAAACTTGGCAGGCGAGTTTTGTTTCCCAGGGAAAAGCGCCGTTGTTTGTGTTTGGGGGCCTGTGGCTGGGAGTGGCCGGCTGGCTAATTAGAATCCACGACAGCCAGGATGGTTCCCAGACCAGAGGTGACACCAGTGCCAAGTCGGGCTAGTTTGATGGTGAAAAGTGGCTCCTGCAATCTGCCATCCAGAAGCGGGTTAACTTACTTTTGTTTGCCAGGGAAAATGGCCGAGGTTTTTGTCTGGGGGCCTATGGCTGGGAGTGACCTGCTGGCTCCTGAAAAGCTACGATAGGCAGGATGGTGACCAGACCCATGGTGGCACCAGTGCCAAGTTGGGCTGGTTTGATAGTACCAAGTGGCTCCTGCAATCTGCCATCAAAAAGTTGGCAGGCGAGTTTGTTATCCAGGGAAAAGCGCCGTTGTTTTTGTTTGGGGGCCTGTGGCTGGGAGTGGCCGGATGGCTAATTAGAATCCACGATACGCAGCATGGTTCCCAGACCTGAGGTGGCACCAGTGCCAAGTTGGGCTGGTTTGATACTACCAAGTGCGTCCTGCAATCTGCCATCCAGAAGCGGGGCAGCTTACTTTTGTTTGCCAGGGAAACGGGCCGAGGTTTTGTCTGGGGGCCTATGGCAGGGAGTGACCGGCTGGCTCCTGAGAAACTACGATAGGCAGGATGGTGACCAGACCCATGGTGGCACCAGTGCCAAGTTAGGCTGGTTTGATAGTACCAAGTGGCTCCTGCAATCTGCCATCAAAATGTTGGCAGGCGAGTTTTGTTTTCCAGGGAAAAGCGCCGTTGTTTGTGTTTGGGGGCCTGTGGCTGGGAGTGGCCGGCTGGCTCCTTAGAATCCAAAATACGCAGGATGGTTCCCAGACCTGAGGTGGCACCAGTGCCAAGTTGGGCTGGTTTGATTGTAGCAAATGGTTCCTGCAATCTACCATCCAGAAGCGGGGCAGCTTACTTTTGTTTGCCAGGGAAACGGGCCGAGCTTTGTGTCTGGGGGCCTATGGCTGGGAGTGACCGGCTGGCTCCTGAAAAGCTACGATAGGCAGGATGGTGACCAGACCCATGGTGGCACCAGTGCCATGTTCGGCTGATTTCATAGTACCAAGTGGCTCCTGCAATCTGCCATCAAAAAGTTGGCAGGCGAGTTTTGTTTTCCAGGGAAAAGCGCCATTGTTTGTGTCTGCGGGCCTGTGGCTGGAGTGGCCGGCTGGCTCCTTAGAATCCACAATACGCAGCATGGTTCCCAGACCCAAGGTGGCACCAGTGCCAAGTTGGGCTGGTTTGATAGTACCAAGTGGTTCCTGCAATCTGCCATCAAAAAGTTGTCAGGCGAGTTTTGTTTTCCAGGGAAAATCGTCGTTGTTTTTGTTTGGGGGCCTGTGGCTGGGAGTGGCCGGCTGGCTCCTTAGGATCCACGATACCCAGGATGGTACCCAGACCAGAGGTGGCACCAGTACCAAGTCGGGCTGGTTTGATAATAACAAGTGGATCCTGCAATCTGCCATCCAGAAGCGGGGCAGCTTACTTTTGTTTGCCAGGGAAACGGTCCGAGCTTTGTGTCTGGGGGCCTATGGCTGGGAGTGACCGGCTGGCTCCTGAAAAGCTACGATAGGCAGGATGGTGACCAGACCCATGGTGGCACCAGTGCCAAGTTGGGCTGGTTTGATAGTACCAAGTGGCTCCTGCAATCTGCCATCAAAAAGTTGGCAGGCGAGTTTTGTTTTCCAGTGAAAAGCGCCGTTGTGTGTGTTTTGGGGCCTGTGGCTGGGAGTGGCCAGCTGGCTCCTTAGAATCCACGATACGCAGGATGGTTCCCAGACCCAAGGTGGCACCAGTGCCAAGTCGGGCTGGTTTGTTAGTACCAAGTGGTTCCTGCAATCTGCCATCCAGAAGCGGGGCAGCTGAATTTTGTTTGCCAGAGAAAAAGGCTGTTGTTTGTGTTTCGGGGCCTGTGGCTGGCAGTGGACGGCTGGCTCCTGAAAATCCATGATACGCAGCATGGTTCCCAGACCCAAGGTGGCACCAGTGCCAAGTAGGGCTGGTTTCATAGTACCCAGTGGCTCCTGCAATCTGCCATCCAGAAGAGGGGCAGTTGAATTTTGTTTTCCAGAGAAAAGGGCCGTGGTTTGTGTTTGGGGCCTATGGCTGAGAGTGACCGGCTGGCTCCTGAAAAGCTGCGATAGGCAGGATGGTGACCAGACCGATGGTGGCACCAGTGCCAAGTCGGGCTGGTTTGATAATACTAAATAGCTCCTGCAATCTGCCATCCAGACGCGGGGCAGCGGATTTTTGCTTGCTGGAGAAAAGTTCCGTGGGTTTTTTTTGGGGGTATATGGCTGGACGTTGCCGGCTGACTCCTTAAAAACATCGATACGCAGGATGGTTCCCTGACCCAAGGTGGCATCAGTGCCAAGTCGGGCTGTTTTCGTAGTACCAAGTGCGTCCTGCAATTTGCCATCCAGAAGAGGGGCAGTTGAGTTTTGTTTACCAGAGAAAAGGGCCGTGGTTTGTGTTTGGGGGCATATGGCTGAGAGTGGCCGGCTGGCGCCTGAAAATCCACGATAGGCAGGATGGTTCCCAGAGCCAAGGTGGCACCAGTGCCATGTTGGCCTGGTTTGATAGTACCATGTGGCTCCTGCAATCTGCCATCCAGAAGCGGGGCAGCTTACTTTTGTTTGCCAGGGAAACGGGCCGAGGTATTTGTCTGGGGGCCTATGGCTGGGAGTGACCGGCTGGCTCCTGAAAAGCTACGATAGGCAGGATGGTGACCAGACCCATGGTGGCACCAGTGCCAAGTTGGGCTGGTTTGATAGTACCAAGTGGCTCCTGCAATCTGCCATCAAAATGTTGGCAGGCGAGTTTTGTTTTCCAGGGTAACGCGCCGTTGTTTTTGTTTAGAGGCCTGTGGCTGGGAGTGTCCGCCTGTCCTCTTAGAATCTACGTTACGCAGCATGGTTCCCAGAGCCAAGGTGGCACCAGTGCCAAGTTGGGCTGGTTTGATAGTAGCAAGTGGTTCCTGCAATCTGCCATCCAGAAGAGGGGCAGCTTACTTTTGTTTGCCAGGGAAACGGGCCGAGGTATTTCTCTGGGGGCCTATGGCAGGGAGTGACCGGCCGGCTCCTGAAAAGCTAAGATAGGCAGGATGGTTACCAGACCCATGATGGCACCAGTGCCAAGTTGGGCTAATTTGATACTACCAAGTGGCTCCTGCAATCTGCCATCCAGAAGCGGGGCAGCTTACTTTTGTTTTCCAGGGAAACGGGCCGAGGTTTGTGACTGGGGGTTTATGGCTGGGAGTGACCGGCTGGCTCCTGAAAAGCTACGATAGGCAGGATGGTGACCAGACCCATGGTGGCACCAGTGCCAAGTTGGGCTGGTTTGATAGTACCAAGTGGCTCCTGCAATCTGCCATCAAAATGTTGGCAGGCGAGTTTTGTTTTCCAGGGAAAAGCGCCGTTGTTTGTGTTTGGGCGCCTGTGGCACGGAGTGGCCGGGTGGCTGCTTAGAATCCACGATACGCAGGATGGTTCCCAGACCCAAGGTGGCACCAGTGCCAAGTCGGGCTGTTTTGACACTACCAAGTGGCTCCTGCAATCTGCCATCCAGAATCGGGGCAGCTTAATTTTGTTTGCCAGGGAAACGGGCCGAGGTTTGTGATGGGGGCCTATGGCTGGGAGTGACCGGCTGGCTCCTGAAATGGTACAATTGGCAGGATGGTTCCCAGACCCATAGTGGTACCAGTGCCAAGTTGGGATGATTTGATAGTACCAAGTGGCTCCTGCAATCTGCCATCAAAAAGCTGGCAGGCGAGTTTTGTTTTCCAGGGAAAAGCGCCGTTGTTTGTATTTGGGGGCCTGTGGCTGGGAGTGGCCGCCTGGCGCCTTAGAATCTACGTTACGCAGCATGGTTCCCAGACCCAAAGTGGCACCAGTGTCAAGTTGGGCTGGTTTGATAGTACCAAGTGGCTCCTGCAATCTGCCATCCAGAAGCGGGGTAGCTTACTTTTGTTTGCCAGGGAAACGGGCAGAGCTTTCTGTCTGGGGGCCTATGGTTGGGAGTAACCGGCTGGCTCCTGAAAAGCTACGATAGGCAGGATGGTTCCCAGATCCAAGATGGCACCAGTGCCAAGTCGGGGTGGTTTGATGGTGCAACGTGGCTCCTGCAATCTGCCATCCTGACGCGGGGCAGCGGATTTTTGTTTCCAAGAGAAATGGTCCGTGGTTTGTTTTTGGGGCTATATGGCTGGGCGTGGCCTGCTGGCTCCTTAAAAAGCTACGATAGGCAGGATGGTTCCCTGACCCAAGGTGGCACCAGTGCCAAGTCGGGCGGTTTACGTAGTACAAAGTGCGTCCTAAAATTTGCCATCCAGAAGAGGGGCAGTTGAGTTTTGTTTACCAGAGAAAAGGGCCGTGGTTTGTTTTTGGGGGCATATGGCTGATAGTGGCCGTCTGGCGCCTGAAAATCCACGATAGGCAGGATGGTTCCCAGACCAGAGGTGGCACCAGTGCCAAGTCGGGCTGGTTTGATAGTACTAAATAGCACCTGCAATCTGCCATGCAGAAGCGGGGCAGCTTACTTTTGTTTGCCAGGGAAACGGGCCGAGGTTTGTGTCTGGGGGCCTATGGCTGGGAGTGACCGGCTGGCTCCTGAAAAGCTACGATAGGCAGGATGGTTACCAGACCCATGGTGGCACCAGTGCCAAGTTGGGCTGGTTTGATAGTACCAAGTGGCTCCTGCAATCTGCCATCAAAAAGTTGGCAGGCCAGTTTTGTTTTCCAGGGAAAAGCGCCGTTGTTTGTGTTTGGGGGACTGTTGGTGGGAGTGGCCGGCTGGCTCCTTAGAACACACGATACGCAGGATGGTTCCCAGACCCAAGGTGGCACCAGTGCCACGTCGGGCTGGTTTGATGGTGAAAAGTGGCTCCTGCAATCTGCCATCCAGAAGTGCGGTAGCTTACTTTTGTGTGCCAGGGAAACAGGCCGAGGTTTGTGTCTGGGGGCCTATGGCTGGGAGTGACCGGCTGGCTCCTGAAAAGCTACGATAGGCAGGATGGTGACCAGACCCATGGTGGCACCAGTGCCAAGTTGGGCTGGTTTGATAGTACCAAGTGGCTCCTGCAATCTGCCATCAAAAAGTTGGCAGGCGAGTTTTGTTTTCCAGGGAAAAGCGCCGTTGTGTGTGTTTTGGGGCCTGTGGCTGGGAGTGGCCAGCTGGCTCCTTAGAATCCACGATACGCAGGATGGTTCCCAGACCCAAGGTGGCACCAGTGCCAAGTCGGGCTGGTTTGTTAGTACCAAGTGGTTCCTGCAATCTGCCATCCAGAAGCGGGGCAGCTGAATTTTGTTTGCCAGAGAAAAAGGCTGTTGTTTGTGTTTCGGGGCCTGTGGCTGGCAGTGGACGGCTGGCTCCTGAAAATCCATGATACGCAGCATGGTTCCCAGACCCAAGGTGGCACCAGTGCCAAGTTGGGCTGGTTTGATAGTACCAAGTGGCTCCTGCAATCTGCCATCAAAATGTTGGCAGGCGAGTTTTGTTTTCCAGGGAAAAGCGCCGTTGTTTGTGTTTGGGCGCCTGTGGCACGGAGTGGCCGGGTGGCTGCTTAGAATCCACGATACGCAGGATGGTTCCCAGACCCAAGGTGGCACCAGTGCCAAGTCGGGCTGGTTTGACACTACCAAGTGGCTCCTGCAATCTGCCATCCAGAATCGGGGCAGCTTAATTTTGTTTGCCAGGGAAACGGGCCGAGGTTTGTGATGGGGGCCTATGGCTGGGAGTGACCGGCTGGCTCCTGAAATGGTACAATTGGCAGGATGGTTCCCAGACCCATAGTGGCACCAGTGCCAAGTTGGGATGATTTGATAGTACCAAGTGGCTCCTGCAATCTGCCATCAAAAAGCTGGCAGGCGAGTTTTGTTTTCCAGGGAAAAGCGCCGTTGTTTGTATTTGGGGGCCTGTGGCTGGGAGTGGCCGCCTGGCGCCTTAGAATCTACGTTACGCAGCATGGTTCCCAGACCCAAAGTGGCACCAGTGTCAAGTTGGGCTGGTTTGATAGTACCAAGTGGCTCCTGCAATCTGCCATCCAGAAGCGGGGTAGCTTACTTTTGTTTGCCAGGGAAACGGGCAGAGCTTTCTGTCTGGGGGCCTATGGTTGGGAGTAACCGGCTGGCTCCTGAAAAGCTACGATAGGCAGGATGGTTCCCAGATCCAAGATGGCACCAGTGCCAAGTCGGGGTGGTTTGATGGTGCAACGTGGCTCCTGCAATCTGCCATCCTGACGCGGGGCAGCGGATTTTTGTTTCCAAGAGAAATGGTCCGTGGTTTGTTTTTGGGGCTATATGGCTGGGCGTGGCCTGCTGGCTCCTTAAAAAGCTACGATAGGCAGGATGGTTCCCTGACCCAAGGTGGTACCAGTGCCAAGTCGGGCGGTTTTCGTAGTACAAAGTGCGTCCTAAAATTTGCCATCCAGAAGAGGGGCAGTTGAGTTTTGTTTACCAGAGAAAAGGGCCGTGGTTTGTTTTTGGGGGCATATGGCTGATAGTGGCCGTCTGGCGCCTGAAAATCCACGATAGGCAGGATGGTTCCCAGACCAGAGGTGGCACCAGTGCCAAGTCGGGCTGGTTTGATAGTACTAAATAGCACCTGCAATCTGCCATGCAGAAGCGGGGCAGCTTACTTTTGTTTGCCAGGGAAACGGGCCGAGGTTTGTGTCTGGGGGCCTATGGCTGGGAGTGACCGGCTGGCTCCTGAAAAGCTACGATAGGCAGGATGGTTACCAGACCCATGGTGGCACCAGTGCCAAGTTGGGCTGGTTTGATAGTACCAAGTGGCTCCTGCAATCTGCCATCAAAAAGTTGTCAGGCGAGTTTTGTTTTCCAGGGAAAAGCGCCGTTGTTTGTGTTTGGGGGACTGTTGGTGGGAGTGGCCGGCTGGCTCCTTAGAACACACGATACGCAGGATGGTTCCCAGACCCAAGGTGGCACCAGTGCCACGTCGGGCTGGTTTGATGGTGAAAAGTGGCTCCTGCAATCTGCCATCCTGAAGCGGGGTAGCTTACTTTTGTGTGCCAGGGAAACGGGCCGAGGTTTATGACTGGGGGCCTAGGGCTAGGAGTGACCGGCTGGCTCCTGAAAAGCAACAATAGGCAGGATGGTTCCCAGACCCAAGGTGGCACCAGTGCCAAGTTGGGCTGGTTTGATGGTACCAACTGGCTCCTGCAATCTGCCATCTAAAAGTTGTCAGGCGAGTTTTGTTTTCCAGGGAAAAGCGCCGTTGATTTTGTTTGGAGGCCTGTGGCTGGCAGTGGCTGCCTGTCGTCTTAGAATCCGGGTTACGCAGCATGGTTCCCAGAGCCAAGGTGGCACCAGTGCCAAGTTGGGCTGGTTTGATGGTGCAAAGTGGCTCCTGCAATCTGCCATCCAGAAGTGCGGTAGCTTACTTTTGTGTGCCAGGGAAACAGGCCGAGGTTTGTGTCTGGGGGCCTATGGCTGGGAGTGACCGGCTGGCTCCTGAAAAGCTACGATAGGCAGGATGGTGACCAGACCCATGGTGGCACCAGTGCCAAGTTGGGCTGGTTTGATAGTACCAAGTGGCTCCTGCAATCTGCCATCAAAAAGTTGGCAGGTGAGTTTTGTTTTCCAGGGAAAAGTGCCGTTGTGTGTGTTTTGGTGCCTGTGGCTGGGAGTGGCCAGCTGGCTCCTTAGAATCCACGATACGCAGGATGGTTCCCAGACCCAAGGTGGCACCAGTGCCAAGTCGGGCTGGTTTGTTAGTACCAAGTGGTTCCTGCAATCTGCCATCCAGAAGCGGGGCAGCTGAATTTTGTTTGCCAGAGAAAAAGGCTGTTGTTTGTGTTTCGGGGCCTGTGGCTGGCAGTGGACGGCTGGCTCCTGAAAATCCATGATACGCAGCATGGTTCCCAGACCCAAGGTGGCACCAGTGCCAAGTAGGGCTGGTTTCATAGTACCCAGTGGCTCCTGCAATCTGCCATCCAGAAGCGGGGCAGCTGAATTTTGTTTGCCAGAGAAAAAGGCTGTGGTTTTTGTTTGGGGGCCTATGGCTGGGAGTGGCCGGCTGGCTCCTGAAAATCCATGATACGCAGCATGGTTCCCAGACCCAAGGTGGCACCAGTGCCAAGTGGGGCTGGTTTCACAGTGTCAAGTGCCTCCTGCAATCTCCCATCCAGAAGCGGGGCAGCTGAGTTTTGTTTGCCTGTGAAACGGGCCGTTGTTTTTGATTGGGGTCTGTGGCCGAGAGTGTCCAGCTGGCTCCTGACAATCCACAATACGCAAGATGGTTCCCAGACCCAAGATGGCACCAGTGCCAAGTCGGGCTGGTTTGATAATACTAAATAGCTCCTGCAATCTGCCATCCAGACGCGGGGCAGCGGATTTTTGCTTGCTGGAGAAAAGTTCCGTGGGTTTTTTTTGGGGGTATATGGCTGGACGTTGCCGGCTGACTCCTTAAAAACATCGATACGCAGGATGGTTCCCTGACCCAAGGTGGCATCACTGCCAAGTCGGGCTGTTTTCGTAGTACCAAGTGCGTCCTGCAATTTGCCATCCAGAAGAGGGGCAGTTGAGTTTTGTTTACCAGAGAAAAGGGCCGTGGTTTGTGTTTGGGGGCATATGGCTGAGAGTGGCCGGCTGGCGCCTGAAAATCCACGATAGGCAGGATGGTTCCCAGAGCCAAGGTGGCACCAGTGCCATGTTGGCCTGGTTTGATAGTACCATGTGGCTCCTGCAATCTGCCATCCAGAAGCGGGGCAGCTTACTTTTGTTTGCCAGGGAAACGGGCCGAGGTATTTGTCTGGGGGCCTATGGCTGGGAGTGACCGCCTGGCTCCTGAAAAGCTACGATAGGCAGGATGGTGACCAGACCCATGGTGGCACCAGTGCCAAGTTGGGCTGGTTTGATAGTACCAAGTGGCTCCTGCAATCTGCCATCCAGAAGCGGGGTAGCTTACTTTTGTTTGCCAGGGAAACGGGCAGAGCTTTCTGTCTGGGGGCCTATGGTTGGGAGTAACCGGCTGGCTCCTGAAAAGCTACGATAGGCAGGATGGTTCCCAGATCCAAGATGGCACCAGTGCCAAGTCGGGGTGGTTTGATGGTGCAAAGTGGCTCCTGCAATCTGCCATCCTGACGCGGGGCAGCGGATTTTTGTTTCCAAGAGAAATGGTCCGTGGTTTGTTTTTGGGGCTATATGGCTGGGCGTGGCCTGCTGGCTCCTTAAAAAGCTACGATAGGCAGGATGGTTCCCTGACCCAAGGTGGCACCAGTGCCAAGTCGGGCGGTATTCGTAGTACAAAGTGCGTCCTAAAATTTGCCATCCAGAAGAGGGGCAGTTGAGTTTTGTTTACCAGAGAAAAGGGCCGTGGTTTGTTTTTGGGGGCATATGGCTGATAGTGGCCGTCTGGCGCCTGAAAATCCACGATAGGCAGGATGGTTCCCAGACCAGAGGTGGCACCAGTGCCAAGTCGGGCTGGTTTGATAGTACTAAATAGCACCTGCAATCTGCCATGCAGAAGCGGGGCAGCTTACTTTTGTTTGCCAGGGAAACGGGCCGAGGTTTGTGTCTGGGGGCCTATGGCTGGGAGTGACCGCCTGGCTCCTGAAAAGCTACGATAGGCAGGATGGTTACCAGACCCATGGTGGCACCAGTGCCAAGTTGGGCTGGTTTGATAGTACCAAGTGGCTCCTGCAATCTGCCATCAAAAAGTTGGCAGGCCAGTTTTGTTTTCCAGGGAAAAGCGCCGTTGTTTGTGTTTGGGGGACTGTGGCTGGCAGTGGACGGCTGGCTCCTTAGAACACACGATACGCAGGATGGTTCCCAGACCCAAGGTGGCACCAGTGCCACGTCGGGCTGGTTTGATGGTGAAAAGTGGCTCCTGCAATCTGCCATCCTGAAGCGGGGTAGCTTACATTTGTGTGCCAGGGAAACGGGCCGAGGTTTATGACTGGGGGCCTAGGGCTAGAAGTGACCGGCTGGCTCCTGAAGAGCAACAATAGGCAGGATGGTTCCCAGACCCAAGGTGGCACCAGTGCCAAGTTGGGCTGGTTTGATGGTACCAACTGGCTCCTGCAATCTGCCATCTAAAAGTTGTCAGGCGAGTTTTGTTTTCCAGGGAAAAGCGCCGTTGATTTTGTTTGGAGGCCTGTGGCTGGCAGTGGCTGCCTGTCGTCTTAGAATCCGGGTTACGCAGCATGGTTCCCAGACCCAAGGTGGCACCAGTGTCAAGTTGGGCTGGTTTGATAGTACCCAGTGGCTCCTGCAATCTGCCATCCAGAAGCGGGGCAGCTTACTTTTGTTTGCCAGGGAAACGGGCCGAGGTATTTTTCTTGGGACCTATGGCTGGGAATGACCGGCTGGCTCCTGAAAAGCTACGATAGGCAGGATGGTGACCAGACCCATGGTGGCACCAGTGCCAAGTTGGGCTGGTTTGATAGTACCAAGTGGCTCCTGCAATCTGCCATCAAAAAGTTGGCAGGTCAGTTTTGTTTTCCAGGGAAAAGCGCCGTTGTTTGTGTTTGGGGGACTGTGGCTGGGAGTGGCCGGCTGGCTCCTTAGAACACAGGATACGCAGGATGGTTCCCAGACCCAAGGTGGCACCAGTGCCAAGTCGGGCTGGTTTGATAGCACCAAGTGGCTCCTGCAATCTGCCATCCAGAAGCGGGGCAGCTTACTTTTGTTTTCCAGGGAAACGGACCGAGGTTTTTTTCTGGGGGCCTATGGCTGGGAGTGACCGGCTGGCTCCTGAAAAGCTACGATAGGCAGGATGGTGACCAGACCCATGGTGGCACCAGTGCCAAGTTGGGCTGGTTTGATAGTACCAAGTGGCTCCTGCAATCTGCCATCAAAAAGTTGTCAGGCGAGTTTTGTTTTCCAGGGAAAAGCGCCGTTGTGTGTATTTTGGGGCCTGTGGCTGGGAGTGGCCAGCTGGCTCCTTAGAATCCACGATACGCAGGATGGTTCCCAGACCCAAGGTGGCACCAGTGCCAAGTCGGGCTGGTTTGTTAGTACCAAGTGGTTCCTGCAATCTGCCATCCAGAAGCGGGGCAGCTGAATTTTGTTTGCCAGAGAAAAAGGCTGTTGTTTGTGTTTCGGGGCCTGTGGCTGGCAGTGGACGGCTGGCTCCTGAAAATCCATGATACGCAGCATGGTTCCCAGACCCAAGGTGGCACCAGTGCCAAGTAGGGCTAGTTTCATAGTACCCAGTGGCTCCTGCAATCTGCCATCCAGAAGAGGGGCAGTTGAGTTTTGTTTTCCAGAGAAAAGGGCCGTGGTTTGTGTTTGGGGCCTATGGCTGAGAGTGACCGGCTGGCCCCTGAAAATCCACGATAGGAAGGATGGTTCCCAGATCCAAGGTGGCACCAGTGCCAAGTTGTGCTGGTGTGATAGTCCCAAGTGGCTCCTGCAATCTGCCATCCAGAAGTGGGGCAGCTGAATTTTGTTTGCCAGAGAAAAAGGCTGTGGTTTTTGTTTGGGGGCCTATGGCTGGGAGTGGCCGGCTGGCTCCTGAAAATCCATGATACGCAGCATGGTTCCCAGACCCAAGGTGGCACCAGTGCCAAGTGGGGCTGGTTTCACAGTGTCAAGTGCCTCCTGCAATCTCCCATCCAGAAGCGGGGCAGCTGAGTTTTGTTTGCCTGTGAAACGGGCCGTTGTTTTTGATTGGGGTCTGTGGCCGAGAATGTTCAGCTGGCTCCTGACAATCCACAATATGCAGGATGGTTCCCAGACCCAAGGTGGCACCAGTGCCAAGTCTTGCTGGTTTGATAGTACCAAGTGGCTCCTGCAATCTGCCATCCAGAAGTGGTGCAGCTGAGTTTTGTTTGCCAGAGGAAAGGGCCGTGGGTTGTGTTTGGGGGCATATGGCTGGGAGTGGCCGGCTGTCTCATTAAAAAGATCGATACGCAGGATGGTTCCCAGACCCAAGGTGGCACCAGTGCCAAGTCGGGCTGTTTTTATAGTACCAAGTGCGTCCTGCAATTTGCCATCCAGAAGAGGGGCAGTTGAGTTTTGTTTGCCAGAGAAAGCGCCGTTGTTTGTGTTTGGGGGCTTGTGGCTGTGAGTGGCCGACTGGCGCCTTAGAATCTGCGATACGCAGCATGGTTCCCAGACCCAAGGTGGCACCATTTCCAAGTTGGGCTGGTTTGATAGTACCAAGTGGCTCCTGCAATCTGCCATCCAGAAGCGGGGCAGCTTACTTTTGTTTGCCAGGGAAACGGGCCGAGGTTTGTGTTTGGGGGCCTATGGCTGGGAGTGACCGGCTGGCTCCTGGAAAGCTACAATAGGCAGGATGGTGACCAGACCCATGGTGGCACCAGTGCCAAGTTGGGCTGGTTTGATAGTACCAAGTTGCTCCTGCAATCTGCCATCAAAAAGTTGGCAGGCGAGTTTTGTTTTCCAGGGAAAAGCGCCGTTGTTTGTGTTTGGGGGCCTGTGGCTGGGAGTGGCCGGCTGGCTCCTTAGAATCCACGATACGCAGGATGGTTCCCAGACCCAAGGTGGCACCAGTGCCAAGTCGGGCTGGTTTGATACTACCAAGTGGTTCCTGCAATCTGCCATCCAGAAGCAGGGCAGCTTACTTTTGTTTGCCAGGGAAACGGGCCGTGGGTTTTGTTTGGGGGCATATAGCTGAGAGTGGCCCGCTGGCCCCTGAAAATCCACGCTAGGCAGCATGGTTCCCAGATGCAAGGTGGCACCAGTGCCAAGTCGGGCTGGTTTGATGGTGCAAAGTGGCTCCTGCAATCTGCCATCCAGAAGCGGGGCAGCTGATTTTTGTTTGCCAGAGAAAAATTCCGTGGATTGTTTTTGGGGGCATATTGCTGGGAGTGGCCGGCTGGCTCCTTAAAATGCTCGATACGCATGATGGTTCCCAGGCCCAAGGTGTCACCACTACCAAGTCGGCCTGCGGTTTTAGTATCAAGTTCATCCTGCAATTTGCCATCCAGAAGAGGGGCGGTTGAATTTTGTTTGCCAGAGAAACGGGCCGAGGTTTCTGTTTGGGGACATATGGCTGAGAGTGGCCGGCTGGCCCCTGAAAATCCACGATACACAACATGGTACCCAGATCCAAGGTGGCACCAGTGCCAAGTTGGGCTGGTTTGATAGTCCCAAGTGTCTCCTGCAATCTGCCATCCAGAAGCGGGGCAGCTTACTTTTGTTTGCCAGAGAAATAGGCCTAGGTTTTTGTTTGGGGGCCTGTGGCTAGGAGTGGCCTGCTGGCGCCTAAGAATCCACGATACGCAGGATGTTTACCAGACCCATGGTGGCACCAGTGCCAAGTTGGGCTGGTTTGATAGTACCAAGTGGCTCCTGCAAACTCCATCAAAAAGTTGGCAGGCGTGTTTTGTTTTCCAGGGAACAGCGCCGTTGATTTTGTTTGGGGGCCTGTGGCTGGGAGTGGCCGGCTGGCTCCTTAGAATCCACGATACGCAGGATGGTTCCCAGACCCAAGGTGACACCAGTGCCAAGTCGGGCTGGTTTGATTACACCAAGTGGCTCCTGCAATCTGCCATCCATAAGTGAGGCAGCTAAGTTTTGTTTGCCAGAAAAAAGGGCCGTGGTTTTTGTTGGGGGCCTGTGGCTGGGAGTAGCCGGCTGGCTCCTTAAAATCCACGATAGGCAGGATGGTTCCCAGACCCAAGGTGGTACCAGTGCCAAGTCGGGCTGGTTTGATAGTACCAAGTGGCTCCTGCAATCTGCCATCCAGAAGCGGGGCAGCTTACTTTTGTTTGCCAGGGAAACGGGCCGAGCTTTGTGTCTCGGGGCCTATGGCAGGGAGTGACCGGCTGGCTCCTGAAAAGCTACGATAGGCAGGATGGTGACCAGACCCATGGTGGCACCAGTGGCAAGTTGGGCTGGTTTGATAGTACCAAGTGGCTCCTGCAATCTGCCATCAAAAAGTTGGCAGGCGAGTTTTGTTTTCCAGGGAAAAGCGCCGTTGTGTGTGTTTTGGGGCCTGTGGCTGGGAGTGGCCAGCTGGCTCCTTAGAATCCACGATACGCAGGATGGTTCCCAGACCCAAGGTGGCACCAGTGCCAAGTCGGGCTGGTTTGTTAGTACCAAGTGGTTCCTGCAATCTGCCATCCAGAAGCGGGGCAGCTGAATTTTGTTTGCCAGAGAAAAAGGCTGTTGTTTGTGTTTCGGGGCCTGTGGCTGGCAGTGGACGGCTGGCTCCTGAAAATCCATGATACGCAGCATGGTTCCCAGACCCAAGGTTGCACCAGTGCCAAGTAGGGCTGGTTTCATAGTACCCAGTGGCTCCTGCAATCTGCCATCCAGAAGAGGGGCAGTTGAGTTTTGTTTTCCAGAGAAAAGGGCCGTGGTTTGTGTTTGGGGCCTATGGCTGAGAGTGACCGGCTGGCCCCTGAAAATCCACGATAGGAAGGATGATTCCCAGATCCAAGGTGGCACCAGTGCCATGTTGTGCTGGTGTGATAGTCCCAAGTGGCTCCTGCAATCTGCCATCCAGAAGCGGGGCAGCTGAATTTTGTTTGCCAGAGAAAAAGGCTGTGGTTTTTGTTTGGGGGCCTATGGCTGGGAGTGGCCGGCTGGCTCCTGAAAATCCATGATACGCAGCATGGTTCCCAGACCCAAGGTGGCACCAGTGCCAAGTGGGGCTGGTTTCACAGTGTCAAGTGCCTCCTGCAATCTCCCATCCAGAAGCGGGGCAGCTGAGTTTTGTTTGCCTGTGAAACGGGCCGTTGTTTTTGATTGGGGTCTGTGGCCGAGAGTGTCCAGCTGGCTCCTGACAATCCACAATACGCAAGATGGTTCCCAGACCCAAGGTGGCACCAGTGCCAAGTCGTGCTGGTTTGATAGTACCAAGTGCGTCCTGCAATTTGCCATCCAGAAGAGGGGCAGTTGAGTTTTGTTTGCCAGAGAAAAGCGCCGTTGTTTGTGTTTGTGGTCTTGTGGCTGGGAGTGGCCGACTGGCGCCTTAGAATCTGCGATACGCAGCATGGTTCCCAGACCCAAGGTGGTACCAGTGCCAAGTCGGGCTGGTTTGATAGTACCAAGTGGCTCCTGCAATCTGCCATCCAGAAGCGGGGCAGCTTACTTTTGTTTGCCAGGGAAACGGGCCGAGGTTTGTGACTGGGGGCCTATGGCTGGGAGTGACCGGCTGGCTCCTGAAAAGCTACAATAGGCAGGATGGTTACCAGACCCATGGTGGCACCAGTGCCAAGTTGGGCTGGTTTGATAGTACCAAGTTGCTCCTGCAATCTGCCATCAAAAAGTTGGCAGGCGAGTTTTGTTTTCCAGGGAAAAGCGCCGTTGTTTGTATTTGGGGGCCTGTGGCTGGGAGTGGCCGGCTGGCTCCTTAGAATCCACGATACGCAGGATGGTTCCCAGACCCAAGGTGGCACCAGTGCCAAGTCGGGCTGGTTTGATACTACCAAGTGGTTCCTGCAATCTGCCATCCAGAAGCGGGGCAGCTTACTTTTGTTTGCCAGGGAAACGGGCCGTGGGTTTTGTTTGGGGGCATATAGCTGAGAGTGGCCGGCTGGCACCTGAAAATCCACGCTAGGCCGCATGGTTCCAGGATGCAAGGTGGCACCAGTGCCAAGTCGGGCTGGTTTGATGGGTCAAAGTGGCTCCTGCAATCTGCCATCCAGAAGCGGGGCAGCTGATTTTTGTTTGCCAGAGAAAAATTCCGTGGATTGTTTTTGGGGGCATATTGCTGGGAGTGGCCGGCTGGCTCCTTAAAATGCTCGATACGCATGATGGTTCCCAGGCCCAAGGTGTCACCACTACCAAGTCGGCCTGCGGTTTTAGTATCAAGTTCATCTTGCAATTTGCCATCCAGAAGAGGGGCAGTTGAGTTTTGTTTGCCAGAGAAACGGGCCGAGGTTTCTGTTTGGGGGCATATGGCTGAGAGTGGCCGGCTGGCCCCTGAAAATCCACGATACACAGCATGGTTCCCAGATCCAAGGTGGCACCAGAGCCAAGTTGGGCTGGTTTGATAGTCCCAAGTGTCTCCTGCAATCTGCCATCCAGAAGCGGGGCAGCTTACTTTTGTTTGCCAGAGAAATAGGCCTAGGTTTTTGTTTGGGGGCCTGTGGCTAGGAGTGGCCGGCTGGCTCCTAAGAATCCACGATACGCAGGATGTTTACCAGACCCATGGTGGCACCAGTGCCAAGTTGGGCTGGTTTGATAGTACCAAGTGGCTCCTGCAAACTCCATCAAAAAGTTGGCAGGCGTGTTTTGTTTTCCAGGGAACAGCGCCGTTGATTTTGTTTGGGGGCCTGTGGCTGGGAGTGGCCGGCTGGCTCCTTAGAATCCACGATACGCAGGATGGTTCCCAGACCCAAGGTGGCACCAGTGCCAAGTCGGGCTGGTTTGATTACACCAAGTGACTCCTGCAATCTGCCATCCAGAAGTGAGGCAGCTAAGTTTTGTTTGCGAGAAAAAAGGGCCGTGGTTTTTGTTGGGGGCCTGTGGCTGGGAGTAGCCGGCTGGCTCCTTAAAATCCACGATAGGCAGGATGGTTCCCAGACCCAAGGTGGCACCAGTGCCAAGTCGGGCTGGTTTGATAGTACCAAGTGGCTCCTGCAATCTGCCATCCAGAAGCGGGGCAGCTGAGTTTTTATTGCCAGAGAAAAAGGCTGTGGTTTTTGTTTGGGGGCCTGTGGCTGGCAGTGGCCGGCTGGTTCCTGAAAATCCACGATACGCAGCATGGTTCCCAGACCCAAGGTGGCACCAGTACAAAGTGGGGCTCGTTTGACAGTGTCAAGTGCCTCCTGCAATCTCCCATCCAGAAGCGGGGCAGCTGAGTTTTTTTTGCCAGGGAAACGGACCTTTGTTTTTGATTGGGGTCTGTGGCCGAGAGTGGTCGGCTGTCTCCTGACAATCCACAATACGCAGGATGGTTCCCAGACCAAAGGTGGCACCAGTGCCAAGTTGGGCTGGTTTGATAGTACCAAGTGTCTCCTGCACTCTGCCATCCAGAAGCGGGGCAGCTGAGTTTTGTTTGCCAGAGAAAAGGGCCGTGGGTTGTGTTTGGGGGCATATGGCTGGGAGTGGCCACCTGGCTCCTTAAAATGCACGATACGCCGCATGGTAACCAGACGCAAGGTGGCACCAGTGCCAAGTCGGGCTGTTTTTGTAGTACCCAGTGGCTCCTGCAATTTGCCATCCAGAAGCGGGGCAGCTAAATTTTGTTTGCTAGAGAAAAGGGCTGTGGTTTGTGTTTGGGGGCCTATGGCCGAGAGTGGTAGGCTGGCCCCTGAAAATCAACGATAGGCAGGATGGTTCCCAGATCCAAGGTGGCACCAGTGCCAAGTAAGGCTGGTTGTATGGTTCAAAGTGACTCCTGCAATCTGCCATCCAGAAGCGGGACAGCTGAGTTTTTTTTGCCAGAGAAAAGGTCCGTGGTTTCTTTTTGGGGCATACGACTGGGAATTGCCGGCTGGCTCCTTAAAATGTTCGATACGCAGGATGGTTCCCAGAGCCAAGGTGGCACCACTGCCAAGTCGGGCTCTTTTTGTAGTACCAAGTGCGTCCTGCAATTTGCCATCCAGAAGAGGGGCAGTTGAGTTTTGTTTGCCAGAGAAAAGGGCCGAGGTTTGTGTTTGGGAGCATACGGCTGGGAATGACCGGCTGGCCCCTGAAAATCCACGATACGCCGGATGGTTCCCAGATCCAAGATGGTACCATTACCAAGTCGGGCTGCTTTGATAGTCCCAAGTGGCTCCTGCAAACTGCCACACCAGAAGCGGGGCAGCTGAGTTTTGTTTGCCAGGGAAATGGGCCGTTGTTTGTGTTTGGGGGCCTGTGGCTGGGAGTGTTCGGCTGGTTCCTGAATATGTACGATACGCAGGATTGTTCCCAGATCCAAGGTGGCAGCAGTGCCATGTTGTGCTGGTGTGATAGTCCCAAGTGGCTCCTGCAATCTGCCATCCAGAAGTGGGGCAGCTGATTTTTGTTTGCCAGAGAAAAGGTCCGTGGTTTGTGTTTGGGGGCATATGGCTGAGAGTGGCCGGCTGGCCCCTGAAAATCCACGATACACAGGATGGTTCCCAGATCCAAGGTGGCACCTGTGCCAAGTCGGGCTGATTTGATAGTACTAAGTAGCTCCTGCAATCTGCCATCCAGAAGCGGGGCAGCTTACTTTTCTTTGCCAGGGAAACGGGCCGAGGTTTCTGTTTGGGGGCCTATGGCTGGGAGTGACCGGCTGGCTCCTGAAAAGCTACAATAGGCAGGATGGTTCCCAGAGCCAAGGTGGCACCAGTGCCAAGTTGGGCTGGTTTGATAGTACCAAGTGGCTCCTGCAATCTGCCATCCAGAAGCGGGGCAGCTTACTTTTGTTTGCCAGAGAAATAGGCCTAGGTTTTTGTCTGGGGGCCTGTGGCTAGGAGTGGCCGGCTGGCTCCTAAGAATCCACGATACGCAGGATGTTTCCCAGACCCAAGGTGACACCAGTGCCAAGTTGGGCTGGTTTGATAGTACCAAGTGGCTCCTGCAAACTCCATCAAAAAGTTGGCAGGCGTGTTTTGTTTTCCAGGGAACAGCGCCGTTGATTTTGTTTGGGGGCCTGTGGCTGGGAGTGGCCGGCTGGCTCCTTAGAATCCACGATACGCAGGATGGTTCCCAGACCCAAGGTGGCACCAGTGCCAAGTCGGGCTGGTTTGATTACACCAAGTGGCTCCTGCAATCTGCCATCCAGAAGTGAGGCAGCTAAGTTTTGTTTGCCAGAAAAAAGGGCCGTGGTTTTTGTTGGGGGCCTGTGGCTGGGAGTGGCCGGCTGGCTCCTTAGAATCCACCATACGCAGGATGGTTCCCAGACCCAAGGTGGCACCAGTGCCAAGTCGGGCTGGTTTGATAGTCCCAAGTGGCTCCTGCAAACTGCCATCCAGAAGCGGGGCAGCTGAGTTTTGTTTGCCAGGGAAATGGGCCGTTGTTTGTGTTTGGGGGCCTGTGGCTGGGAGTGGTCGGCTGGTTCCTGAATATGTACGATACGCAGGATTGTTCCCAGACCCAAGGTGGCACCAGTGCCAAGTCGGGCTGGTTTGATGGTGCAAAGTGGCTCCTGCAATCTGCCATCCAGACGCGGGGCAGCGGATTTTTGTTTCCATGAGAAATGGTCCGTGGTTTGTTTTTGGGGGTATATGGCTGGGCCTGGCCGGCTGGCTCCTTAAAAAGCTCGATATGCAGGATGGTTCCCTGACACAAGGTGGCACCAGTGCCACGTCGGGCGGTTTTCGTAGTACAAAGTGCGTCCTAAAATTTGCCATCCAGAAGAGGGGCAGTTGAGTTTTGTTTGCCAGAGAAAAGGTCCGTGGTTTGTTTTTGGGGGCATATGGCTGAGAGTGGCTGGCTGGCCCCTGAAAATCCACGATACACAGGATGGTTCCCAGATCCAAGGTGGCACCTGTGCCAAGTCGGGCTGATTTGATAGTACTAAGTAGCTCCTGCAATGTGCCATCCAGAAGCGGGGCAGCTTACTTTTGTTTGCCAGGGAAACGGGCCGAGGTTTGTGTTTGGGGGCCTATGGCTGAGAGTGACCGGCTGGCTCCTGAAAAGCTACAATAGGCAGGATGGTGACCAGACCCATGGTGGCACCAGTGCCAAGTTGGGCTGGTTTGATAGTACCAAGTGGTTCCTGCAATCTGCCATCCAGAAGCAGGGCAGCTGAGTTTTGTTTGCCAGAGAAAAGGGCCTTGGTTTGTGTTTGGGGGCATATGGCTGGGTGTGGCCAGCTGGCTCCTTAAAATGCACGATATGCAACATGGCTCCCAGACCCAAGGTGGCACCAGTGCCAAGTTGGGCTGGTTTGATAGTACCAAGTGGCTCCTGCAATCTTCCATGATCACGTGGAGAAATACTTTCTGGTTTCAGCCTCATGCTCTTTCTTCTCTCCCTCAACTTCTCTATCACCTCTCATCTGGTTCACATGCGCTGTCTTCAAGGTCCACAGGCTACTTTTCACAGAATCTTCTGGCCTGATGAAGTAAGAATGATGAATAGAACAGAGCTGGGATCTATTTTCCAGTTTGGATAAAATGCATTCTGCACACAAATCCAAGGAGAACGGGCTGCCCCGATGCCCAGAAAATCTTTCACTCCTGCTAGTGTTCTACGTCAACCGCAACTTAGTCTGAAAGAAAAGCTTTTTCTCTGAGAGCATCTGAGAGGTTTGCATGAAGCACTGATATCTGACATATGCAATTTTGAATAGGAGAGGAAAAAGAAAATGGCAAGGAGTTTTTAATTTTAGTGGTTTCAATTTTAATTTCCGTGCACTTTTTCAAAACTTGTCAGCTCAAATGCCCATCAACATCTTTTAGTCATCTGTAAGTCAGTATTCATATAAAATGTGCTTCAAATCCAAAGAATTTCAAATTTGCACTCCAAGCTTCTATGCCTAGATTTATGATTTCCTACACATATTAGATGAAAGGAAGGCCTTTTTTACTGTGGGAGTGCTGGAACACTGGAACAGGTTGCCCAGAGAAGTTGTGGGTGTCCCATCCCTGAAAGTATTCAAGGTCACCTTGGACGGGGCTTGGAGCAGCAACAAAGGAGAAGCTTGATGGTAGAGAAACAAAGTCGGACTATAGAAGAAACTCGGATTGAAGTATAGGATCAAGTTTTCTCTCAGCTCTTGGGGTAAATTCAAAGTTGTACAAAATGACATTTATCTGTGCTATTCACTACTGTAACAGAAAGTTTCATGAAAACTGTACAGAAGATAGTAAATTTTAAAAGAGATAAGAATTACAGCATAAAATCCATGGGATAGGTTACAACATGAGACACTCTCTAAGAGAAAATCTCTTTGTTTCAGCACTTCATCGGGGTAAGATTTCATGAAGTGCCAAAGAAGGCGGCAAAATATCATTCGGGACATTATTTACTGGAATTCAGCCTGGCCATTAGTAGGAACTGCCTTTGAACATATCATGTAGATATACCACACACACTTTCCCTTCACTGAAAAATTACTGTTTACAACAAATAAGCAATTGACGATCAAAATTGATTGAAAGCATCTTAAACATGTCAAGTATTTCATTGTAGATGATCTGTGATCCAAATGCTTCTTCCACCTTCGAGAGGGACAGAAGAATTCTTCCATATCATGATGGTTTAAAATTGTATCAACCAATGTTTTCTGCTGAAAAGATATCATCTATTTTTTTCTATTTTTGGAAGAAAATATTCCTAGACATACAACAGGTGAGAACTAAGTAATTTTAAAGAAACAAATGAAATGAAAATATTCTGTAAATAGAATGAAATGAAAAGCTGTGTTTTAAATAGGAGCTAAATATTAAACAGAATTTTTGTACCAGGCATTTGAATTACTGCACCAGCTCTTTTGCCCATCAAGAGAGGCATTTAGCATTTCAGTCTTTTCCAAGGTGTTCATGATCTGCTATGCTGATCTCTGTGTGTGCCTAGGTGTGTGTGGAGGGGGGGCATATGAAGGGGAGTGTGTATGTTTGCTTTACAATTGTTGTGGCAGATTCATGCCTCAGCTCCACATTTTGTTTTAAAAAGGTCACACCGAGTGGATATGAAGTTTACTATCAACAAGAGATCGATTCCCAAATCATCCATTTGACTCTCCCTTATAAATCATGTGCTTTGTTGCATATTTTATCAAATATACTTTCAAGCCAGATGGAGGAAGGAGGATGTGGGAATCCCTCCACCATCTTGCAACTTTTATGTAAGTAGGTTTTCAAGAAAATCATCATTTCTCTTTTAAATATGTCTGGAACAGGCATGATGGTAGTGTCAACCTGTTGGAGTTTTTGTTGCTGGAAGAAGTTGTACAAAAGGATTGGTTTTTACATTGACCAGTTACTGAATCAAGCGCAGGAATACATTGGAAATTTAGCTGGGGGTTCCTTTTCCCAGCAGACTACTTCTAGAACGAGCTTGTACACTGAAGCTGACTCTTTTGCTCTCTTTTTGTTTCTTTCCTATTTTCTTGGCTTCTTTGCCACTATCTAGACAATTTTGGAACTTTGTTCCCAACTAAAATGGTTTCAATAGTCTGATTGTGATCATACATTTTTACAAGGAATTTTTAAAATCTTTCCTCGAGTCCAGAAAGTCAAGGACTTAGATCTTTTTCTTCCCTTATCAATATTGCCATGAAATTGATAAATAAAGACCAACTCTTTATTTTTGTTTTTAACCCACGTAGATAATTCCCATCCATTAATCCATTTTGTGGACCAATAGCTGCCATTCTGATGGAAGCTGTCACTTCTTAACAATAGGCATTCTGTGACTATGTTGACTGCACTTTGGGTGAAGATCCTAACTGGTCTTAGATATACATAGGGAGAAATTTGCTCAGCCAGTGTCAGTCTTAAGCATGCGTATCAGAAGATCTTTCTAGAGCTGGGAATTTTCCCATGAAAGGGATTCAGTTAGGGAAGAGACACTTGTGCCAGAGTTTTACATTCTTCTTGAACACTGCTTAAGGAACTTAGATGCCATGTCCATTTGGATCTCTGTCTGCACAGAACTTTGTCATGCCAGCGCTTTGAAATGCATCTTGAAGAGAATTCACTAGCACAGAATGAAAGAGAGTGGAAGGGGTTGGTGGGGCTAACCAGGCCCAACCCCCCTGCCTAAACCAGGATACCTAGAGCCTCTTGCCCAGGATTCTATCTGGGTGTACTTTTAATGTCTTCGAAGATCCAGGCTCCACAATCTTTCTGGGCAGTCTGTGCCGTGGTTCAGTCACCCTGACAGTAAAGAAACATTTACTGATGTTCAAAGGCAATCTCCTGTATTTCAGTGTGTGCCCACTGCCTCTTGTCTTTTCCCTCAGCATCACTGAAAAGACACTGATTCCCTCCCCTTTGCACTATTGCTTCCATATGTATGTGTGATGCCATGTAGAGGTATGTCAAAAACCTCCCTGAAGCCCAGGCAGATAATATTCCCTTCATCTACCAGTCAAGTTGATTCATCAGAGGAGTTTAAAGTGATGTTCAGCATGAAATTCCCCTGAAAAATCATGCTAACTACATTATTTGGTCATCTGTCATGTGCCTGGCAAGGATTTCCAGGAAGAGCTGCTTCATCAACTTCCTGGGGATAAAAAAGAGGCTGGCTGGTTTGTACTATGGCGAGTCCTCTTAATTGCCTTTTTTGAAGATGGGTGTCATTTGCTAACATCCACTCTTTAGCCTCTCTTGTCGTCTACATCTTAGCAAAACGCTTTTCCACTATGTCTGGCTAGGAAAAACTGTGCCAGCACAGAAAACATCTCCCATCGTGTTCTAGAAGTTGCACGGATGTCTGCCAAGTGTTTGGCAGGAAGAAAAGAAAAGTTGTCCAAAACAGCTTCCAATCGAATGTTCCTGTGATTGGAAAAGTCAGGAGAGTGCAAAGGTACTGTTTTCTATCAGTTGGCAAGGTGCGCACACAATCCCAGTGTTGTACAGCTTGCTTCTTCACCTTCCCGAAGCTGCCGCTCTCGCCGGCTGCCGGAGCCCAAGAAGCGGCTTCTTCGCGCAAAGACGATTGTGCCGCTCACAGGGCTCTCCTTAGCGCGGCTTCTGCCGAAAGACGCCCGGCAGCGGCTCTTACCTCCGGAGAGCATCCTACCTTCGTCTTTAGCTCCTCTTCTCATCTACACCTCGGCAAAACGCTTTTCCACTATGTCTGGCTAGGAAAAACTGTGCCAGCACAGAAAACATCTCCCATCGTGTTCTAGAAGTTGCACGGATGTCTGCCAAGTGTTTGGCAGGAAGAAAAGAAAAGTTGTCCAAAACAGCTTCCAATCGAATGTTCCTGTGATTGGAAAAGTCAGGAGAGTGCAAAGGTACTGTTTTCTATCAGTTGGCAAGGTGCGCACACAATCCCAGTGTTGTACAGCTTGCTTCTTCACCTTCCCGAAGCTGCCGCTCTCGCCGGCTGCCGGAGCCCAAGAAGCGGCTTCTTCGCGCAAAGACGATTGTGCCGCTCACAGTGCTCTCCTTAGCGCGGCTTCTGCCGAAAGACGCCCGGCAGCGGCTCTTACCTCCGGAGAGCATCCTACCTTCGTCTTTCGCGTCTTTTGTAGTCTACATCTTAGCAAAACGCTTTTCCACTATGTCTGGCTAGGAAAAACTGTGCCAGCACAGAAAACATCTCCCATCGTGTTCTAGAAGTTGCACGGATGTCTGCCAAGTGTTTGGCAGGAAGAAAAGAAAAGTTGTCCAAAACAGCTTCCAATCGAATGTTCCTGTGATTGGAAAAGTCAGGAGAGTGCAAAGGTACTGTTTTCTATCAGTTGGCAAGGTGCGCACACAATCCCAGTGTTGTACAGCTTGCTTCTTCACCTTCCCGAAGCTGCCGCTCTCGCCGGCTGCCGGAGCCCAAGAAGCGGCTTCTTCGCGCAAAGACGATTGTGCCGCTCACAGTGCTCTCCTTAGCGCGGCTTCTGCCGAAAGACGCCCGGCAGCGGCTCTTACCTCCGGAGAGCATCCTACCTTCGTCTTTCGCGTCTTTTGTAGTCTACATCTTAGCAAAACGCTTTTCCACTATGTCTGGCTAGGAAAAACTGTGCCAGCACAGAAAACATCTCCCATCGTGTTCTAGAAGTTGCACGGATGTCTGCCAAGTGTTTGGCAGGAAGAAAAGAAAAGTTGTCCAAAACAGCTTCCAATCGAATGTTCCTGTGATTGGAAAAGTCAGGAGAGTGCAAAGGTACTGTTTTCTATCAGTTGGCAAGGTGCGCACACAATCCCAGTGTTGTACAGCTTGCTTCTTCACCTTCCCGAAGCTGCCGCTCTCGCCGGCTGCCGGAGCCCAAGAAGCGGCTTCTTCGCGCAAAGACGATTGTGCCGCTCACAGTGCTCTCCTTAGCGCGGCTTCTGCCGAAAGACGCCCGGCAGCGGCTCTTACCTCCGGAGAGCATCCTACCTTCGTCTTTCGCGTCTTTTGTAGTCTACATCTTAGCAAAACGCTTTTCCACTATGTCTGGCTAGGAAAAACTGTGCCAGCACAGAAAACATCTCCCATCGTGTTCTAGAAGTTGCACGGATGTCTGCCAAGTGTTTGGCAGGAAGAAAAGAAAAGTTGTCCAAAACAGCTTCCAATCGAATGTTCCTGTGATTGGAAAAGTCAGGAGAGTGCAAAGGTACTGTTTTCTATCAGTTGGCAAGGTGCGCACACAATCCCAGTGTTGTACAGCTTGCTTCTTCACCTTCCCGAAGCTGCCGCTCTCGCCGGCTGCCGGAGCCCAAGAAGCGGCTTCTTCGCGCAAAGACGATTGTGCCGCTCACAGGGCTCTCCTTAGCGCGGCTTCTGCCGAAAGACGCCCGGCAGCGGCTCTTACCTCCGGAGAGCATCCTACCTTCGTCTTTCGCGTCTTTTGTAGTCTACACCTCGGCAAAACGCTTTTCCACTATGTCTGGCTAGGAAAAACTGTGCCAGCACAGAAAACATCTCCCATCGTGTTCTAGAAGTTGCACGGATGTCTGCCAAGTGTTTGGCAGGAAGAAAAGAAAAGTTGTTCAAAACAGCTTCCAATCGAATGTTCATGTGATTGGAAAAGTCAGGAGAGTGCAAAGGTACTGTTTTCTATCAGTTGGCAAGGTGCGCACACAATCCCAGTGTTGTACAGCTTGCTTCTTCACCTTCCCGAAACTGCCGCTCTCGCCGGCTGCCGGAGCCCAAGAAGCGGCTTCTTCGCGCAAAGACGATTGTGCCGCTCACAGTGCTCTCCTTAGCGCGGCTTCTGCCGAAAGACGCCCGGCAGCGGCTCTTACCTCCGGAGAGCATCCTACCTTCGTCTTTCGCGTCTTTTGTAGTCTACATCTTAGCAAAACGCTTTTCCACTATGTCTGGCTAGGAAAAACTGTGCCAGCACAGAAAACATCTCCCATCGTGTTCTAGAAGTTGCACGGATGTCTGCCAAGTGTTTGGCAGGAAGAAAAGAAAAGTTGTCCAAAACAGCTTCCAATCGAATGTTCCTGTGATTGGAAAAGTCAGGAGAGTGCAAAGGTACTGTTTTCTATCAGTTGGCAAAGTGCGCACACAATCCCAGTGTTGTACAGCTTGCTTCTTCACCTTCCCGAAGCTGCCGCTCTCGCCGGCTCCCGGAACCGAAGAATCGGCTTGTTCGCGCAAAGACGATTGTGCCGCTCACAGGGCTCTCCTTAGCGCGGCTTCTGCCGAAAGACGCCCGGCAGCGGCTCTTAACTGCGGAGAGCATCCTACCTTCGTCTTTCGCGTCTTATGTAGTCTACATCTTAGCAAAACGCTTTTCCACTATGTCTGGCTAGGAAAAACCGTGCCAGCCCAGAAAACATCTCCCATCGTTTTCTAGAAGTTGCAGATATGTCTGCCAAGTGTTTGGCAGGAAGAAAAGAAAAGTTGTCCAAAACAGCTTCCAATCGAATGTTCCTGTGATTGGAAAAGTCAGGAGAGTGCAAAGGTACTGTTTTCTATCAGTTGGCAAGGTGCGCACACAATCCCAGTGTTGTACAGCTTGCTTCTTCACCTTCCCGAAGCTGCCACTCTCAGGAGGTAAGAGCCGCTGCCGGGCGTCTTTCGGCAGAAGCCGCGCTAAGGGGAGCACTGTGAGCGGCACAATCGTCTTTGCGCGAAGAAGCCGCTTCTTGGGCTCCGGCAGCCGGCGAGAGCGGCAGCTTCGGGAAGGTGAAGAAGCAAGCTGTACAACACTGGGATTGTGTGCGCACCTTGCCAACTGATAGAAAACAGTACCTTTGCACTCTCCTGACTTTTCCAATCACAGGAACATTCGATTGGAAGCTGTTTTGGACAACTTTTCTTTTCTTCCTGCCAAACACTTGGCAGACATCCGTGCAACTTCTAGAACACGATGGGAGATGTTTTCTGTGCTGGCACAGTTTTTCCTAGCCAGACATAGTGGAAAAGCGTTTTGCTAAGATGTAGACTACAAAAGACGCGAAAGACGAAGGTAGGATGCTCTCCGGAGGTAAGAGCCGCTGCCGGGCGTCTTTCGGCAGAAGCCGCGCTAAGGAGAGCACTGTGAGCGGCACAATCGTCTTTGCGCGAAGAAGCCGCTTCTTGGGCTCCGGCAGCCGGCGAGAGCGGCAGCTTCGGGAAGGTGAAGAAGCAAGCTGTACAACACTGGGATTGTGTGCGCACCTTGCCAACTGATAGAAAACAGTACCTTTGCACTCTCCTGACTTTTCCAATCACAGGAACATTCGATTGGAAGCTGTTTTGGACAACTTTTCTTTTCTTCCTGCCAAACACTTGGCAGACATCCGTGCAACTTCGAGAACACGATGGGAGATGTTTTCTGTGCTGGCACAGTTTTTCCTAGCCAGACATAGTGGAAAACCGTTTTGCCGAGGTGTAGACTACATAAGACGCGAAAGACGAAGGTAGGATGCTCTCCGGAGGTAAGAGCCGCTGCCGGGCGTCTTTCGGCAGAAGCCGCGCTAAGGAGAGCACTGTGAGCGGCACAATCGTCTTTGCGCGAAGAAGCCGCTTCTTCGGTTCCGGGAGCCGGCGAGAGCGGCAGCTTCGGGAAGGTGAAGAAGCAAGCTGTACAACACTGGGATTGTGTGCGCACCTTGCCAACTGATAGAAAACAGTACCTTTGCACTCTCCTGACTTTTCCAATCACAGGAACATTCGATTGGAAGCTGTTTTGGACAACTTTTCTTTTCTTCCTGCCAAACACTTGGCAGACATCCGTGCAACTTCTAGAACACGATGGGAGATGTTTTCTGTGCTGGCACAGTTTTTCCTAGCCAGACATAGTGGAAAAGCTTTTTGCCGAGGTGTAGACTACATAAGACGCGAAAGACGAAGGTAGGATGCTCTCCGGAGGTAAGAGCCGCTGCCGGGCGTCTTTCGGCAGAAGCCGCGCTAAGGAGAGCACTGTGAGCGGCACAATCGTCTTTGCGCGAAGAAGCCGCTTCTTGGGCTCCGGCAGCCGGCGAGAGCGGCAGCTTCGGGAAGGTGAAGAAGCAAGCTGTACAACACTGGGATTGTGTGCGCACCTTGCCAACTGATAGAAAACAGTACCTTTGCACTCTCCTGACTTTTCCAATCACAGGAACATTCGATTGGAAGCTGTTTTGGACAACTTTTCTTTTCTTCCTGCCAAACACTTGGCAGACATCCGTGCAACTTCTAGAACACGATGGGAGATGTTTTCTGTGCTGGCACAGTTTTTCCTAGCCAGACATAGTGGAAAAGCGTTTTGCCGAGGTGTAGATGAGAAGAGGAGCTAAAGACGAAGGTAGGATGCTCTCCGGAGGTAAGAGCCGCTGCCGGGCGTCTTTCGGCAGAAGCCGCGCTAAGGAGAGCCCTGTGAGCGGCACAATCGTCTTTGCGCGAAGAAGCCGCTTCTTGGGCTCCGGCAGCCGGCGAGAGCGGCAGCTTCGGGAAGGTGAAGAAGCAAGCTGTACAACACTGGGATTGTGTGCGCACCTTGCCAACTGATAGAAAACAGTACCTTTGCACTCTCCTGACTTTTCCAATCACAGGAACATTCGATTGGAAGCTGTTTTGGACAACTTTTCTTCCTGCCAAACACTTGGCAGACATCCGTGCAACTTCTAGAACACGATGGGAGATGTTTTCTGTGCTGGCACAGTTTTTCCTAGCCAGACATAGTGGAAAAGCTTTTTGCCGAGGTGTAGATGAGAAGAGGAGCTAAAGAGTGGATGTTAGCAAATGACACCCATCTTCAAAAAAGGCAATTAAGAGGACTCGCCATAGTACAAACCAGCCAGCCTCTTTTTTATCCCCAGGAAGTTGATGAAGCAGCTCTTCCTGGAAATCCTTGCCAGGCACATGACAGATGACCAAATAATGTAGTTAGCATGATTTTTCAGGGGAATTTCATGCTGAACATCACTTTAAACTCCTCTGATGAATCAACTTGACTGGTAGATGAAGGGAATATTATCTGCCTGGGCTTCAGGGAGGTTTTTGACATACCTCTACATGGCATCACACATACATATGGAAGCAATAGTGCAAAGGGGAGGGAATCAGTGTCTTTTCAGTGATGCTGAGGGAAAAGACAAGAGGCAGTGGGCACACACTGAAATACAGGAGATTGCCTTTGAACATCAGTAAATGTTTCTTTACTGTCAGGGTGACTGAACCACGGCACAGACTGCCCAGAAAGATTGTGGAGCCTGGATCTTTGAAGACATTAAAAGTACACCCAGATAGAATCCTGGGCAAGAGGCTCTAGGTATCCTGGTTTAGGCAGGGGGGTTGGGCCTGGTTAGCCCCACCAACCCCTTCCACTCTCTTTCATTCTGTGCTAGTGAATTCTCTTCAAGATGCATTTCAAAGCGCTGGCATGACAAAGTTCTGTGCAGACAGAGATCCAAATGGACATGGCATCTAAGTTCCTTAAGCAGTGTTCAAGAAGAATGTAAAACTCTGGCACAAGTGTCTCTTCCCTAACTGAATCCCTTTCATGGGAAAATTCCCAGCTCTAGAAAGATCTTCTGATACGCATGCTTAAGACTGACACTGGCTGAGCAAATTTCTCCCTATGTATATCTAAGACCAGTTAGGATCTTCACCCAAAGTGCAGTCAACATAGTCACAGAATGCCTATTGTTAAGAAGTGACAGCTTCCATCAGAATGGCAGCTATTGGTCCACAAAATGGATTAATGGATGGGAATTATCTACGTGGGTTAAAAACAAAAATAAAGAGTTGGTCTTTATTTATCAATTTCATGGCAATATTGATAAGGGAAGAAAAAGATCTAAGTCCTTGACTTTCTGGACTCGAGGAAAGATTTTAAAAATTCCTTGTAAAAATGTATGATCACAATCAGACTATTGAAACCATTTTAGTTGGGAACAAAGTTCCAAAATTGTCTAGATAGTGGCAAAGAAGCCAAGAAAATAGGAAAGAAACAAAAAGAGAGCAAAAGAGTCAGCTTCAGTGTACAAGCTCGTTCTAGAAGTAGTCTGCTGGGAAAAGGAACCCCCAGCTAAATTTCCAATGTATTCCTGCGCTTGATTCAGTAACTGGTCAATGTAAAAACCAATCCTTTTGTACAACTTCTTCCAGCAACAAAAACTCCAACAGGTTGACACTACCATCATGCCTGTTCCAGACATATTTAAAAGAGAAATGATGATTTTCTTGAAAACCTACTTACATAAAAGTTGCAAGATGGTGGAGGGATTCCCACATCCTCCTTCCTCCATCTGGCTTGAAAGTATATTTGATAAAATATGCAACAAAGCACATGATTTATAAGGGAGAGTCAAATGGATGATTTGGGAATCGATCTCTTGTTGATAGTAAACTTCATATCCACTCGGTGTGACCTTTTTAAAACAAAATGTGGAGCTGAGGCATGAATCTGCCACAACAATTGTAAAGCAAACATACACACTCCCCTTCATATGCCCCCCCCTCCACACACACCTAGGCACACACAGAGATCAGCATAGCAGATCATGAACACCTTGGAAAAGACTGAAATGCTAAATGCCTCTCTTGATGGGCAAAAGAGCTGGTGCAGTAATTCAAATGCCTGGTACAAAAATTCTGTTTAATATTTAGCTCCTATTTAAAACACAGCTTTTCATTTCATTCTATTTACAGAATATTTTCATTTCATTTGTTTCTTTAAAATTACTTAGTTCTCACCTGTTGTATGTCTAGGAATATTTTCTTCCAAAAATAGAAAAAAATAGATGATATCTTTTCAGCAGAAAACATTGGTTGATACAATTTTAAACCATCATGATATGGAAGAATTCTTCTGTCCCTCTCGAAGGTGGAAGAAGCATTTGGATCACAGATCATCTACAATGAAATACTTGACATGTTTAAGATGCTTTCAATCAATTTTGATCGTCAATTGCTTATTTGTTGTAAACAGTAATTTTTCAGTGAAGGGAAAGTGTGTGTGGTATATCTACATGATATGTTCAAAGGCAGTTCCTACTAATGGCCAGGCTGAATTCCAGTAAATAATGTCCCGAATGATATTTTGCCGCCTTCTTTGGCACTTCATGAAATCTTACCCCGATGAAGTGCTGAAACAAAGAGATTTTCTCTTAGAGAGTGTCTCATGTTGTAACCTATCCCATGGATTTTATGCTGTAATTCTTATCTCTTTTAAAATTTACTATCTTCTGTACAGTTTTCATGAAACTTTCTGTTACAGTAGTGAATAGCACAGATAAATGTCATTTTGTACAACTTTGAATTTACCCCAAGAGCTGAGAGAAAACTTGATCCTATACTTCAATCCGAGTTTCTTCTATAGTCCGACTTTGTTTCTCTACCATCAAGCTTCTCCTTTGTTGCTGCTCCAAGCCCCGTCCAAGGTGACCTTGAATACTTTCAGGGATGGGACACCCACAACTTCTCTGGGCAACCTGTTCCAGTGTTCCAGCACTCCCACAGTAAAAAAGGCCTTCCTTTCATCTAATATGTGTAGGAAATCATAAATCTAGGCATAGAAGCTTGGAGTGCAAATTTGAAATTCTTTGGATTTGAAGCACATTTTATATGAATACTGACTTACAGATGACTAAAAGATGTTGATGGGCATTTGAGCTGACAAGTTTTGAAAAAGTGCACGGAAATTAAAATTGAAACCACTAAAATTAAAAACTCCTTGCCATTTTCTTTTTCCTCTCCTATTCAAAATTGCATATGTCAGATATCAGTGCTTCATGCAAACCTCTCAGATGCTCTCAGAGAAAAAGCTTTTCTTTCAGACTAAGTTGCGGTTGACGTAGAACACTAGCAGGAGTGAAAGATTTTCTGGGCATCGGGGCAGCCCGTTCTCCTTGGATTTGTGTGCAGAATGCATTTTATCCAAACTGGAAAATAGATCCCAGCTCTGTTCTATTCATCATTCTTACTTCATCAGGCCAGAAGATTCTGTGAAAAGTAGCCTGTGGACCTTGAAGACAGCGCATGTGAACCAGATGAGAGGTGATAGAGAAGTTGAGGGAGAGAAGAAAGAGCATGAGGCTGAAACCAGAAAGTATTTCTCCACGTGATCATGGAAGATTGCAGGAGCCACTTGGTACTATCAAACCAGCCCAACTTGGCACTGGTGCCACCTTGGGTCTGGGAGCCATGTTGCATATCGTGCATTTTAAGGAGCCAGCTGGCCACACCCAGCCATATGCCCCCAAACACAAACCAAGGCCCTTTTCTCTGGCAAACAAAACTCAGCTGCCCTGCTTCTGGATGGCAGATTGCAGGAACCACTTGGTACTATCAAACCAGCCCAACTTGGCACTGGTGCCACCATGGGTCTGGTCACCATCCTGCCTATTGTAGCTTTTCAGGAGCCAGCCGGTCACTCTCAGCCATAGGCCCCCAAACACAAACCTCGGCCCGTTTCCCTGGCAAACAAAAGTAAGCTGCCCCGCTTCTGGATGGCAGATTGCAGGAGCTACTTAGTACTATCAAATCAGCCCGACTTGGCACAGGTGCCACCTTGGATCTGGGAACCATCCTGTGTATCGTGGATTTTCAGGGGCCAGCCAGCCACTCTCAGCCATATGCCCCCAAAAACAAACCACGGACCTTTTCTCTGGCAAACAAAACTCAACTGCCCCTCTTCTGGATGGCAAATTTTAGGACGCACTTTGTACTACGAAAACCGCCCGACGTGGCACTGGTGCCACCTTGTGTCAGGGAACCATCCTGCATATCGAGCTTTTTAAGGAGCCAGCCGGCCAGGCCCAGCCATATACCCCCAAAAACAAACCACGGACCATTTCTCATGGAAACAAAAATCCGCTGCCCCGCGTCTGGATGGCAGATTGCAGGAGCCACTTTGCACCATCAAACCAGCCCGACTTGGCACTGGTGCCACCTTGGGTCTGGGAACAATCCTGCGTATCGTACATATTCAGGAACCAGCCGACCACTCCCAGCCACAGGCCCCCAAACACAAACAACGGCCCATTTCCCTGGCAAACAAAACTCAGCTGCCCCGCTTCTGGATGGCAGTTTGCAGGAGCCACTTGGGACTATCAAACCAGCCCGACTTGGCACTGGTGCCACCTTGGGTCTGGGAACCATCCTGCGTATGGTGGATTCTAAGGAGCCAGCCGGCCACTCCCAGCCACAGGCCCCCAACAAAAACCACGGCCCTTTTTTCTGGCAAACAAAACTTAGCTGCCTCACTTCTGGATGGCAGATTGCAGGAGCCACTTGGTGTAATCAAACCAGCCCGACTTGGCACTGGTGCCACCTTGGGTCTGGGAACCATCCTGCGTATCGTGGATTCTAAGGAGCCAGCCGGCCACTCCCAGCCACAGGCCCCCAAACAAAATCAACGGCGCTGTTCCCTGGAAAACAAAACACGCCTGCCAACTTTTTGATGGAGTTTGCAGGAGCCACTTGGTACTATCAAACCAGCCCAACTTGGCACTGGTGTCACCTTGGGTCTGGGAAACATCCTGCGTATCGTGGATTCTTAGGAGCCAGCCGGCCACTCCTAGCCACAGGCCCCCAGACAAAAACCTAGGCCTATTTCTCTGGCAAACAAAAGTAAGCTGCCCCGCTTCTGGATGGCAGATTGCAGGAGCCACTTGGTACTATCAAACCAGCCCAACTTGGCACTGGTGCCACCTTGGCTCTGGGAACCATCCTGCCTATTGTAGCTTTTCAGGAGCCAGCCGGTCACTCCCAGCCATAGGCCCCCAAACAGAAACCTCGGCCCGTTTCCCTGGCAAAGAAAAGTAAGCTGCCCCGCTTCTGGATGGCAGATTGCAGGAGCTACTTAGTACTATCAAATCAGCCCGACTTGGCACAGGTGCCACCTTGGATCTGGGAACCATCCTGTGTATCGTGGATTTTCAGGGGCCAGCCGGCCACTCTCAGCCATATGCCCCCAAACACAAACCACGGACCTTTTCTCTGGCAAACAAAAATCAGCTGCCCCACTTCTGGATGGCAGATTGCAGGAGCCACTTGGGACTATCACACCAGCACAACATGGCACTGCTGCCACCTTGGATCTGGGAACAATCCTGCGTATCGTACATATTCAGGAACCAGCCGAACACTCCCAGCCACAGGCCCCCAAACACAAACAACGGCCCATTTCCCTGGCAAACAAAACTCAGCTGCCCCGCTTCTGGTGTGGCAGTTTGCAGGAGCCACTTGGGACTATCAAAGCAGCCCGACTTGGTAATGGTACCATCTTGGATCTGGGAACCATCCGGCGTATCGTGGATTTTCAGGGGCCAGCCGGTCATTCCCAGCCGTATGCTCCCAAACACAAACCTCGGCCCTTTTCTCTGGCAAACAAAACTCAACTGCCCCTCTTCTGGATGGCAAATTGCAGGACGCACTTGGTACTACAAAAAGAGCCCGACTTGGCAGTGGTGCCACCTTGGCTCTGGGAACCATCCTGCGTATCGAACATTTTAAGGAGCCAGCCGGCAATTCCCAGTCGTATGCCCCAAAAAGAAACCACGGACCTTTTCTCTGGCAAAAAAAACTCAGCTGTCCCGCTTCTGGATGGCAGATTGCAGGAGTCACTTTGAACCATACAACCAGCCTTACTTGGCACTGGTGCCACCTTGGATCTGGGAACCATCCTGCCTATCGTTGATTTTCAGGGGCCAGCCTACCACTCTCGGCCATAGGCCCCCAAACACAAACCACAGCCCTTTTCTCTAGCAAACAAAATTTAGCTGCCCCGCTTCTGGAGGGCAAATTGCAGGAGCCACTGGGTACTACAAAAACAGCCCGACTTGGCACTGGTGCCACCTTGCGTCTGGTTACCATGCGGCGTATCGTGCATTTTAAGGAGCCAGGTGGCCACTCCCAGCCATATGCCCCCAAACACAACCCACGGCCCTTTTCTCTGGCAAACAAAACTCAGCTGCCCCGCTTCTGGATGGCAGAGTGCAGGAGACACTTGGTACTATCAAACCAGCCCAACTTGGCACTGGTGCCACCTTTGGTCTGGGAACCATCCTGCGTATTGTGGATTGTCAGGAGACAGCCGACCACTCTCGGCCACAGACCCCAATCAAAAACAAAGGTCCGTTTCCCTGGCAAAAAAAACTCAGCTGCCCCGCTTCTGGATGGGAGATTGCAGGAGGCACTTGACACTGTCAAACGAGCCCCACTTTGTACTGGTGCCACCTTGGGTCTGGGAACCATGCTGCGTATTGTAGCATTTCAGGAGCCAGCCGGTCACTCCCAGCCATAGTCCCCCAGACACAAACCTCGGACCGTTTCCCTGGCAAACAAAATTTGGCTGCCCCGATTCTGGATGGCAGATTGCAGGAGCCACTTGGTAGTGTCAAACCAGCCCGACTTGGCACTGGTGCCACCTTGGGTCTGGGAACCATCCTGCGTGTCGTGGATTCTAAGGAGCCAGCTGGCCACTCCCAGCCACAGGCCCCCAAACAAAATCAACGGCGCTGTTCCCTGGAAAACAAAACACGCCTGCCAACTTTTTGATGGAGTTTGCAGGAGCCACTTGTTACTATCAAACCAGCCCAACTTGGCACTGGTGCCACCATGGGTCTGGTAAACATCCTGCGTATCGTGGATTCTTAGGAGCCAGCCGGCCACTCCTAGCCACAGGCCCCCAAACAAAAACCTAGGCCTATTTCTCTGGCAAACAAAAGTAAGCTGCCCCGCTTCTGGATGGCAGTTTGCAGGAGCCACTTGGGACTATCAAACCAGCCCGACTTGGCACTGGTGCCACCTTGGGTCTGGGAACCATCCTGCGTATCGTGGATTCTAAGGAGCCAGCCGGCCACTCCCAGCCACAGGCCCCCAAACAAAATCAACGGCGCTGTTCCCTGGAAAACAAAACACGCCTGCCAACTTTTTGATGGAGTTTGCAGGAGCCACTTGGTACTATCAAACCAGCCCGACTTGGCACTGGTGCCACCTTGGGTCTGGGAAACATCCTGCGTATCGTGGATTCTTAGGAGCCAGCCGGCCACTCCTAGCCACAGGCCCCCAGACAAAAACCTAGGCCTATTTCTCTGGCAAACAAAAGTAAGCTGCCCCGCTTCTGGATGGCAGATTGCAGGAGACACTTGGTACTATCAAACCAGCCCAACTTGGCACTGGTGCCACCTTGGATCTGGGAACCATGCTGTGTATCGTGGATATTCAGGGGCCAGCCGGCCACTCTCAGCCATATGTCCCCACACAGAAACCTCGGCCCGTTTCTCTGGCAAACAAAACTCAACTGCCCCTCTTCTGGATGGCAAATTGCAGGATGAACTTGATACTAAAACCGCAGGCCGACTTGGTAGTGGTGACACCTTGGGCCTGGGAACCATCATGCGTATCGAGCATTTTAAGGAGCCAGCCGGCCACTCCCAGCAATATGCCCCCAAAAACAATCCACGGAATTTTTCTCTGGCAAACAAAAATCAGCTGCCCCGCTTCTGGATGGCAGATTGCAGGAGCCACTTTGCACCATCAAACCAGCCCGACTTGGCACTGGTGCCACCATGGGTCTGGTCACCATCCTGCCTATCGTAGCTTTTCAGGTGCCAGCCAGCCACCCCCAGCCAGAGGCCCCTAGACAAATATTTCGGCCCGTTTCCCTGGCAAACAAAAGTAAGCTACCCCGCTTCTGGATGGCAGATTGCAGGAGCCACTTTGCACCATCAAACCAGCCCAACTTGGCACTGGTGCCACCTCTGGTCTGGGAACCATCCTGCGTATCGTGGGTTCTAAGGAGCCAGCTGGCCACTCCCAGCCACAGGCCCCCAAACACACACAACGGCGCTTTTCCCTGGAAAACAAAACTCGCCTGCCAACTTTTTGATGGCAGATTGCCGGAGCCACTTGGTACTATCAAACCAGCCCAACTTGGCACTGGTGCCACCATGGGTCTGGTCACCATCCTGCCTATCGTAGCTTTTCAGGAGCCAGTCGGTCACTCCCAGCCATAGGCCCCCAGACACAAACCTCGGCCCGTTTCCCTGGCAAACAAAAGTAAGCCGCCCCGCTTCTGCATGGCAGATTGCAGGAGCTATTTAGTACTATCAAACCAGCCTGACTTGGCACTGGTGACACCTCTGGTCTGGGAACCATCCTGCCTATCGTGGATTTTCAGGGGCCAGCCGGCCGCTCTCAGCCATATGCCCCCAAAAACAAACCACGGCCCTTTTCTCTGGCAAACAAAACTCCACAGCCCCTCTTCTGGATGGCAAATTTTAGGACGCACTTTGTACTACGAAAACCGCCCGACGTGGCACTGGTGCCACCTTGCGTCAGGGAACCATCCTGCATATCGAGCTTTTTAAGGGGCCAGCCAGCCACGCCCAGCCATATACCCCCAAAAACAAACCACGGACCATTTCTCATGGAAACAAAATTCCGCTGCCCCGCGTCTGGATGGCAGATTGCAGGAGCCACTTTGCACCATCAAACCAGCCCGACTTGGCACTGGTGCCACCTTGGGTCTGGGAACAGTCCTGCATATCGTGGATTCTAAGGAGCCAGCCGGCCACTCCCAGCCACAGGCCCCCAAACACAAACAACGGCGCTTTTCCCTGGAAAACAAAACTCGCCTGCCAGCTTTTTGATGGCAGATTGCAGGAGACACTTGGTACTATCAAATCATCCCAACTTGGCACTGGTGCCACTATGGGTCTGGGAACCATCCTGCCTATTGTAGCATTTCAGGAGCCAGCCGGTCACTCCCAGCCATAGTCCCCCAGACACAAACCTCGGACCGTTTCCCTGGCAAACAAAATTTGGCTGCCCCGATTCTGGATGGCAGATTGCAGGAGCCACTTGGTAGTGTCAAACCAGCCCGACTTGGCACTGGTGCCACCTTGGGTCTGGGAACCATCCTGCGTATCGTGGATTCTAAGCAGCCACCCGGCCACTCTGAGCCACAGGCGCCCAAACACAAACAACGGCGCTTTTCCCTGGAAAACAAAACTCGCCTGCCAACATTTTGATGGCAGATTGCAGGAGCCACTTGGTGCTATCAAACCAGCCCAACTTGGCACTGCTGCCCCCATGGGTCTGGTCACCATCCTGCCTATCGTAGCTTTTCAGGAGCCAGCCGGTCACTCCCAGCCATAGACCCCCAGACACAAACCTCGGCCCGTTTCCCTGGAAAACAAAAGTAAGCTGCCCCGATTCTGGATGGCATATTGCAGGAGCCACTTGGTACTATCAAATCAGCCCAACTTGGCACTGGTGCCACCATGGGTCTGGTAAACATCCTGCCTATCGTAGCTTTTCAGGAGCCAGCCGGTCACTCCCTGCCATAGGCCCCCATACACAAACCTCGGCCCGTTTCCCTGGCAAACAAAAGTAAGCTGCCCCGCTTTTGGATGGCAGATTGCAGGATGCATTTGGTACTATCAAACCTGCGCGACTTGGCCCTCGTGCAACCTTGGCTCTGGGAACCATGCTGCGTAACGTAGATTCTACGAGGACAGGCGGCCACTCCCAGCCACAGGCCTCTAAACAAAAACAACGGCGCTTTTCCCTGGAAAACAAAACTCGCCTGCCAAATTTTTGATGGCAAATTGCAGGAGCCACTTGGTACTATCAAACCAGCCCAACTTGGTACTGGTGCCACCATGGGTCTGGTAACCATCCTGCCTATCGTAGCTTTTCAGGAGCCAGCCGGTCACTCCCAGCCATAGGCCCCCAGACAAATATCTCGGCCCGTTTCCCTGGCAAACAAAAGTAAGCTGCCCTGCTTCTGGATGGCAGATTACAGCAGCCACATGGTACTATCAAACCAGGCCAACATGGCACTGGTGCCACCTTGCCTCTGGGAACCATCCTGCCTATCGTGGATTTTCAGGGGCCAGCCGGCCACTCTCAGCCATATGCCCCCAAACACATACCACGGCCCTTTGCTCTGGCAAACAAAACTCAACTGCCCCTCTTCTGGATGGCAAATTGCAGGACGCACTTGGTACTACGAAAACAGCCCGACTTGGCAGTGATGCCACCTTGGGTCAGGGAACAATCCTGCGTATCGATCTTTTTAAGGAGCCAGCCGGCCACGTCCAGCCATATACCCCCAAAAACAAACCACGGAACTTTTCTCCAGCAAACAAAAATCCGCTGCCCCGCGTCTGAATGGCAGATTTCAGGAGCTATTTAGTATTATCAAACCAGCCCGACTTGGCACTGGTGCCACCATGAGTCTGGTAACCATCCTGCCTATCGTAGCTTTTCAGTAGCCAGCCGGTCACTCCCAGCCATAGGCCCCCAGACACAAACCTCGGCCCGTTTCCCTGGGAAACAAAAGTAAGCTGACCCGCTTCTGGATGGCAGATTGCAGGAGCCACTTGGTACTATCAAACCAGCCCAACTTGGCACTGGTGCCACCTTGGGTCTGGGAACCATCCTGCGTATCCTGGGTTCAAAGGAGGCAGCCGGCCACTCCCAGCCACAGGCCTCTAAACAAGAACAACGGCGCTTTTCCCTGGAAAACAAAAGTCGCCTGACAACTTTTTGATGGCAGATTGCAGGAGCCACTTGGTACTATCAAACCAGCCCAACTTGGCACTGGTGCCACCATGGGTCTGGTCACCATCCTGCCTATCGTAGCTTTTCAGGAGCCAGCCGCTCACTCCCAGCCATAGGCCCCCAGACAAATATCTCGGCCCGTTTCCCTGGCAAACAAAAGTAAGCAGCCCCGCTTCTGGATGGCAGATTGCAGGAGCCACATGGTACTATCAAACCAGGCCAACATGGCACTGGTGCCACCTCTGGTCTGGGAACCATCCTGCGTATCGTGGATTCTAAGGAGCCAGCTGGCCACTCCCAGCCACAGGCCCCCAAACACAAACAACGGTGCTTTTCCCTGGAAAACAAAACTCACCTGCCAACTTTTTGATGGCAGATTGCAGGAGCCACTTGGTACTATCAAACCAGCCCAACTTGGCACTGGTGCCACCTTGGGTCTGGTCACCATCCTGCCTATCGTAGCTTTTCAGGAGCCAGCCGGTCACTCCCAGCCATAGGCCCCCAGACACAAAGCTCTACCCGTTTCCCTGGCAAACAACAGTAAGCTACCCCGCTTCTGGATGGCAGATTGCAGGAGTCACTTTGCACCATCAAACCAGCCCGACTTGGCACTGGTGCCACCTCTGGTCTGGGACCCATCCTGCGTATCGTGGATTCTAAGGAGACAGCTGGCCACTCCCAGCCACAGGCCCCCAAACACAAACAACGGCGCTTTTCCCTGGAAAACAAAACTCGCTTTCCGACTATTTGATGGCAGATTGCAGGAGCCACTTGGTACTATCAAACCACCCCAACTTGGCAACAAGTGCTTCCTGCAATCTGACATCCAGAAGCGGGGCAGCTTACTTTGGTTGCCAGGGAAATGGACCGTTGTTTGTGTTTGGAGGCGTATGGCTGGGAGTGGCCGACTGGCTCCTTAAAATCCACGATACGCAGCATGGTTCCCAGACCAGAGGTGGCACCAGTGCCAAGTCGGGCTGGTTTGATAGTACAAAGTGGCTCCTGCAATCTGCCATCCAGAAGCGGGGCAGCTTACTTTTGTTTGCCAGGGAAACGGGCCGGGCTTTCTGTCTCGGGGCCTATGGCAGGGAGTGACCGGCTGGCTCCTGAAAAGCTACGATAGGCAGGATGGTGACCAGACCCATGGTGGCACCAGTGCCAAGTTGGGCTGGTTTGATAGTACCAAGTGGCTCCTGCAATCTGCCATCAAAAAGTTGGCAGGCGAGTTTTGTTTTCCAGGGAAAAGCGCCATTGTTTGTGTTTGGGGACCTGTGGTTGGGAGTGCCCGGCTGGCTCCTTAGAAACCACGATACGCAGCATGGTTACCAGACAAGAGGTGCCACCAGTGCCAAGTTGTGCTGGTTTGATACTACCAAGTGGTTCCTGCAATCTGCCATCCAGAAGCGGGGCAGCTTACTTTTGTTTGCCACGGAAACGGGCCGTTGTTTGTGTTTGGGGGCCTGTGGCTGGGAGTGGCCGACTGGCTCCTTAGAATCCATTATACGCAGGATGGGTCCCAGACCAGAGGTGGCACCAGTGCCAAGTCGGGCTGGTTTGATAGTACCAAGTGGCTCCTGCAATCTGCCATCCAGAAGCGGGGCAGCTTACTTTTGTTTGCCAGGGAAACGGGCCGAGGTTTGTGACTGGGGACCTATGGCTGGGAGTGACCAGCTGGCTCCTGAAAAGTTACGATAGGCAGGATTGTGACCAGACCCATGGTGGCACCAGTGCCAAGTTGGGCTGGTTTGATAGCACCAAGTGGCTCCTGTAATCTGCCATCAAATAGTTGGTAGGCGAGTTTTGTTTTCCAGGGAAAAGCGCCGTTGTTTGTGTTTGGGGGCCTGTGGTAGGGAGTGGCCGGCTGGCTAATTAGAATCCACGATACGCAGGATGGTTCCCAGACCAGAGGTGGCACCAGTGCCAAGACGGGCTAGTTTGATGGTGCAAAGTGGCTCCTGCAATCTGCCATCCAGAAGCGGGGTAGCTTACTTTTGTTTGCCAGGGAAACGGGCCGAGGTTTTTGTCTGGGGGCCTATGGCGGGGAGTGACCGGCTGGCTCCTGAAAAGATAAGATAGGCAGGATGGTGACCAGACCCATGGTGGCACCAGTGCCAAGTTGGGCTGATTTGATAAAACCAAGTGGCTCCTGCAATCTGCCATCAAAAAGTTGGCAGGAGAGTTTTGTTTTCCAGGGAAAAGCGCCGTTGTTTGTGTTTGGGGGCCTGTGGCTGGGAGTGGCCGGCTGGCTCTTAGAATCCACGATACGCAGCATGGTATCCAGACCCAAGGTGGCACCAGTGCCAAGTTTTGCTGGTTTGATAGTACCAAGTGGTTCCTGCAATCTGCCATCCAGAAGCAGGGCAGCTTACTTTTGTTTGCCAGGGAAACGGGCCGAGGTTTTTGTCTGGGGGCCTATGGCTGGGAGTGACCGGCTGGCTCCTGAAAAGCTACGATAGGCAGGATGGTGACCAGACCCATGGTGGCACCAGTCCCAAGTTTGGCTGATTTGATAGTACCAAGTGGCTCCTGCAATCTGCCGTCAAAATTTGGCAGGCGAGTTTTTATTTTCCAGGGAAAAGCGCCGTTGTTTGTGTTTGGGGGCCTGTGGCTGGGAGTGGCCGGCTGGCTCCTTAGAATCCACGATACGCAGGATGGTTCCCAGACCCAAGGTGGCACCAGTGCCAAGTCGGGCTAGTATGATGGTGCAAAGTGGCTCCTGCAATCTGCCATCCAGAAGCGGGGCAGCTAACGTTTGTTTGCCAGGGAAACGGTCCGAGCTTTTTGTCTCGGGGCCTACGGCTGGGAGTGAGCGGCTGGCTCCTGAAAAGCTACGATAGGCAGGATGGTGACCAGACCCATGGTGGCACCAGTGGCAAGTTGGGCTGGTTTGATAGTACCAAGTGGCTCCTGCAATCTGCCATCAAAATGTCGGCAGGCGAGTTTTGTTTTCCAGGGAAAAGCGCCGTTGTTTGTGTTTGGGGGCCTGTGGCTGGGAGTGGCCGGCTGGCTCCTTAGAATCCACGATACGCAGGATGGTTCCCAGACCTGAGGTGGCACCAGTGCCAAGTCGGGCTGGTTTTATAGTACCAAGTGCGTCCTGCAATCTGCCATCCAGAAGCGGGGCAGCTTACTTTTGTTTGCCAGGGAAACGGGCCGAGCTTTGTGTCAGGGGGCCTATGGCTGGGAGTGACCGGCTGGCTCCTGAAAAGCTACGATAGGCAGGATGGTGACCAGACCCATGGTGGCACCAGTGCCATGTTCGGCTGATTTCATAGTACCAAGTGGCTCCTGCAATCTGCCATCAAAAAGTCGGCAGGCGAGTTTTGTTTTCCAGGGAAAAGCGCCATTGTTTGTGTCTGCGGGCCTGTGGCTGGAGTGACCGGCTGGCTCCTTAGAATCCACGATACGCAGCATGGTTCCCAGACCCAAGGTGGCACCAGTGCCAAGTCGGGCTGGTTTGATAGTACCAAGTGGTTCCTGCAATCTGCCATCAAAAAGTTGGCAGGCGAGTTTTGTTTTCCAGGGAAAAGCGTCGTTGTTTGTGTTTGGGGGCCTGTGGCTGGGAGTGGCCGGCTGGCTCCTTAGAATCCACGATACGCAGGATGGTTCCCAGACCCATGGTGGCACCAGTCCCAAGTTGGGCTGGTTTGATAGTACCAAGTGGCTCCTGCAATCTGCCATCCAGAAGCGGGGCAGCTTACTTTTGTTTGCCAGGGAAACGGGCCGTGGTTTGTGTCTGGGGGCCTATGGCTGGGAGTGACCGGCTGGCTCCTGAAAGGCTACGATAGGCAGGATGGTGACCAGACCCATGGTGGCACCAGTGCCAAGTTGGGCTGGTTTGATAGTACCAAGTGGCTCCTGCAATCTGCCATCAAAAAGTTGGCAGGCGAGTTTTGTTTCCCAGGGAAAAGCGCCGTTGTTTGTGTTTGGGGGCCTGTGGCTGGGAGTGGCCGGCTGGCTAATTAGAATCCACGACAGGCAGGATGGTTCCCAGACCAGAGGTGACACCAGTGCCAAGTCGGGCTAGTTTGATGGTGAAAAGTGGCTCCTGCAATCTGCCATCCAGAAGCGGGTTAACTTACTTTTGTTTGCAAGGGAAAAGGGTCGAGGTTTTTGTCTGGGGGCCTATGGCTGGGAGTGACCGGCTGTCTCCTGAAAAGCTACGATAGGCAGGATGGTGAGCAGACCCATGGTGGCACCAGTGCCAAGTTGGGCTGGTTTGATAGTACCAAGTGGCTCCTGCAATCTGCCATCAAAAAGTTGGCAGGCGAGTTTGTTATCCAGGGAAAAGCGCCGTTGTTTTTGTTTGGGGGCCTGTGGCTGGGAGTGGCCGGATGGCTAATTAGAATCCACGATACGCAGCATGGTTCCCAGACCTGAGGTGGCACCAGTGCCAAGTTGGGCTGGTTTGATACTACCAAGTGCGTTCTGCAATCTGCCATCCAGAAGCGGGGCAGCTTACTTTTGTTTGCCAGGGAAACGGGCCGAGGTTTTGTCTGGGGGCCTATGGCAGGGAGTGACCGGCTGGCTCCTGAAAAACGACGATAGGCAGGATGGTGACCAGACCCATGGTGGCACCAGTGCCAAGTTGGGCTGGTTTGATAGTACCAAGTGGCTCCTGCAATCTGCCATCAAAATGTTGGCAGGCGAGTTTTGTTTTCCATGGAAAAGCGCCGTTGTTTGTGTTTGGGGGCCTGTGGCTGGGAGTGGCCGGCTGACTCCTTAGAATCCAAAATACGCAGGATGGTTCCCAGACCTGAGGTGGCACCAGTGCCAAGTTGGGCTGGTTTGATTGTACCAAATGGTTCCTGCAATCTACCATCCAGAAGCGGGGTAGCTTACTTTTGTTTGCCAGGGAAACGGGCCGAGCTTTGTGTCTGGGGGCCTATGGCTGGGAGTGACCGGCTGGCTCCTGAAAAGCTACGATAGGCAGGATGGTGACCAGACCCATGGTGGCACCAGTGCCATGTTCGGCTGATTTCATAGTACCAAGTGGCTCCTGCAATCTGCCATCAAAATGTTGGCAGGCGAGTTTTGTTTTCCAGGGAAAAGCGCCGTTGTTTGTGTCTGCGGGCCTGTGGCTGGAGTGGCCGGCTGGCTCCTTAGAATCCACAATACGCAGCATGGTTCCCAGACCCAAGGTGGCACCAGTGCCAAGTTGGGCTGGTTTGATAGTACCAAGTGGTTCCTGCAATCTGCCATCAAAAAGTTGTCAGGCGAGTTTTGTTTTCCAGGGAAAATCGCCGTTGTTTTTGCTTGGGGGCCTGTGGCTGGGAGTGGCCGGCTGGCTCCTTAGGATCCACGATACCCAGGATGGTTCCCAGACCAGAGGTGGCACCAGTACCAAGTCGGGCTGGTTTGATAATAACTAGTGGATCCTGCAATCTGCCATCCAGAAGCGGGGCAGCTTACTTTTGTTTGCCAGGGAAACGGGCCGAGCTTTGTGTCTGGGGGCCTATGGCTGGGAGTGACCGGCTGGCTCCTGAAAAGCTACGATAGGCAGGATGGTGACCAGACCCATGGTGGCACCAGTGCCAAGTTGGGCTGGTTTGATAGTACCAAGTGGCTCCTGCAATCTGCCATCAAAAATTTGGCAGGCGAGTTTTGTTTTCCAGGGAAAAGCGCCGTTGTGTGTGTTTTGGGGCCTGTGGCTTGGAGTGGCCAGCTGGCTCCTTAGAATCCACGATACGCAGGATGGTTCCCAGACCCAAGGTGGCACCAGTGCCAAGTCGGGCTGGTTTGTTAGTACCAAGTGGTTCCTGCAATCTGCCATCCAGAAGCGGGGCAGCTGAATTTTGTTTGCCAGAGAAAAAGGCTGTTGTTTGTGTTTCGGGGCCTGTGGCTGGCAGTGGATGGCTGGCTCCTGAAAATCCATGATACGCCGCATGGTTCCCAGACCCAAGGTGGCACCAGTGCCAAGTCGGGCTGGTTTCATAGTACCCAGTGGCTCCTGCAATCTGCCATCCAGAAGAGGGGCAGTTGAATTTTGTTTTCCAGAGAAAAGGGCCGTGGTTTGTGTTTGGGGCCTATGGCTGAGAGTGACCGGCTGGCTCCTGAAAAGCTACGATAGGCAGGATGGTGACCAGACCGATGGTGGCACCAGTGCCAAGTCGGGCTGGTTTGATAATACTAAATAGCTCCTGCAATCTGCCATCCAGACGCGGGGCAGCGGATTTGTGCTTGCTGGAGAAAAGTTCCGTGGGTTTTTTTTGGGGGTATATGGCTGGACGTTGCCGGCTGACTCCTTAAAAACATCGATACGCAGGATGGTTCCCTGACCCAAGGTGGCATCACTGCCAAGTCGGGCTGTTTTCGTAGTACCAAGTGGCTCCTGCAATTTGCCATCCAGAAGAGGGGCAGTTGAGTTTTGTTTACCAGAGAAAAGGGCCGTGGTTTGTGTTTTGGGGCATATGGCTGAGAGTGGCCGGCTGGCGCCTGAAAATCCACGATAGGCAGGATGGTTCCCAGAGCCAAGGTGGCACCAGTGCCATGTTGGCCTGGTTTGATAGTACCATGTGGCTCCTGCAATCTGCCATCCAGAAGCGGGGCAGCTTACTTTTGTTTGCCAGGGAAACGGGCCGAGGTATTTGTCTGGGGGCCTATGGCTGGGAGTGACCGGCTGGCTCCTGAAAAGCTACGATAGGCAGGATGGTGACCAGACCCATGGTGGCACCAGTGCCAAGTTGGGCTGGTTTGATAGTACCAAGTGGCTCCTGCAATCTGCCATCAAAAAGTTGGCAGGCGAGTTTTGTTTTCCAGGGTAACGCGCCGTTGTTTTTGTTTAGAGGCCTGTGGCTGGGAGTGTCCGCCTGTCCTCTTAGAATCTACGTTACGCAGCATGGTTCCCAGAGCCAAGGTGGCACCAGTGCCAAGTTGGGCTGGTTTGATAGTAGCAAGTGGTTCCTGCAATCTGCCATCCAGAAGAGGGGCAGCTTACTTTTGTTTGCCAGGGAAACGGGCCGAGGTATTTCTCTGGGGGCCTATGGCAGGGAGTGACCGGCCGGCTCCTGAAAAGCTAAGATAGGCAGGATGGTTACCAGACCCATGATGGCACCAGTGCCAAGTTGGGCTAATTTGATACTACCAAGTGGCTCCTGCAATCTGCCATCCAGAAGCGGGGCAGCTTACTTTTGTTTTCCAGGGAAACGGGCCGAGGTTTGTGTCTGGGGGTTTATGGCTGGGAGTGACCGGCTGGCTCCTGAAAAGCTACGATAGGCAGGATGGTGACCAGACCCATGGTGGCACCAGTGCCAAGTGCTGGTTTGATAGTACCAAGTGGCTCCTGCAATCTGCCATCAAAATGTTGGCAGGCGAATTTTGTTTTCCAGGGAAAAGCGCCGTTGTTTGTGTTTGGGCGCCTGTGGCACGGAGTGGCCGGGTGGCTGCTTAGAATCCACGATACGCAGGATGGTTCCCAGACCCAAGGTGGCACCAGTGCCAAGTCGGGCTGTTTTGACACTACCAAGTGGCTCCTGCAATCTGCCATCCAGAATCGGGGCAGCTTAATTTTGTTTGCCAGGGAAACGGTCCGAGGTTTGTGATGGGGGCCTATGGCTGGGAGTGACCGGCTGGCTCCTGAAATGGTACAATTGGCAGGATGGTTCCCAGACCCATAGTGGCACCAGTGCCAAGTTGGGATGATTTGATAGTACCAAGTGGCTCCTGCAATCTGCCATCAAAAAGCTGGCAGGCGAGTTTTGTTTTCCAGGGAAAAGCGCCGTTGTTTGTATTTGGGGGCCTGTGGCTGGGAGTGGCCGCCTGGCGCCTTAGAATCTACGTTACGCAGCATGGTTCCCAGACTCAAAGTGGCACCAGTGTCAAGTTGGGCTGGTTTGATAGTACCAAGTGGCTCCTGCAATCTGCCATCCAGAAGCGGGGTAGCTTACTTTTGTTTGCCAGGGAAACGGGCAGAGCTTTCTGTCTGGGGGCCTATGGTTGGGAGTAACCGGCTGGCTCCTGAAAAGCTACGATAGGCAGGATGGTTCCCAGATCCAAGATGGCACCAGTGCCAAGTCGGGGTGGTTTGATGGTGCAACGTGGCTCCTGCAATCTGCCATCCTGACGCGGGGCAGCGGATTTTTGTTTCCAAGAGAAATGGTCCGTGGTTTGTTTTTGGGGCTATATGGCTGGGCGTGGCCTGCTGGCTCCTTAAAAAGCTACGATAGGCAGGATGGTTCCCTGACCCAAGATGGCACCAGTGCCAAGTCGGGCGGTTTTCGTAGTACAAAGTGCGTCCTAAAATTTGCCATCCAGAAGAGGGGCAGTTGAGTTTTGTTTACCAGAGAAAAGGGCCGTGGTTTGTTTTTGGGGGCATATGGCTGATAGTGGCCGTCTGGCGCCTCAAAATCCACGATAGGCAGGATGGTTCCCAGACCAGAGGTGGCACCAGTGCCAAGTCGGGCTGGTTTGATAGTACTAAATAGCACCTGCAATCTGCCATGCAGAAGCGGGGCAGCTTACTTTTGTTTGCCAGGGAAACGGGCCGAGGTTTGTGTCTGGGGGCCTATGGCTGGGAGTGACCGCCTGGCTCCTGAAAAGCTACGATAGGCAGGATGGTTACCAGACCCATGGTGGCACCAGTGCCAAGTTGGGCTGGTTTGATAGTACCAAGTGGCTCCTGCAATCTGCCATCAAAAAGTTGGCAGGCCAGTTTTGTTTTCCAGGGAAAAGCGCCGTTGTTTGTGTTTGGGGGACTGTTGGTGGGAGTGGCCGGCTGGCTCCTTAGAACACACGATACGCAGGATGGTTCCCAGACCCAAGGTGGCACCAGTGCCACGTCGGGCTGGTTTGATTGTGAAAAGTGGCTCCTGCAATCTGCCATCCTGAAGCGGGGTAGCTTACTTTTGTGTGCCAGGGAAACGGGCCGAGGTTTATGACTGGGGGCCTAGGGCTAGGAGTGACCGGCTGGCTCCTGAAAAGCAACAATAGGCAGGATGGTTCCCAGACCCAAGGTGGCACCAGTGCCAAGTTGGGCTGGTTTGATGGTACCAAGTGGCTCCTGCAATCTGCCATCTAAAAGTTGTCAGGCGAGTTTTGTTTTCCAGGGAAAAGCGCCGTTGATTTTGTTTGGAGGCCTGTGGCTGGCAGTGGCTGCCTGTCGTCTTAGAATCCGGGTTACGCAGCATGGTTCCCAGAGCCAAGGTGGCACCAGTGCCAAGTTGGGCTGATTTGATGGTGCAAAGTGGCTCCTGCAATCTGCCATCCAGAAGTGCGGTAGCTTACTTTTGTGTGCCAGGGAAACAGGCCGAGCTTTGTGTCTGGGGGCCTATGGCTGGGAGTGACCGGCTGGCTCCTGAAAAGCTACGATAGGCAGGATGGTGACCAGACCCATGGTGGCACCAGTGCCAAGTTGGGCTGGTTTGATAGTACCAAGTGGCTCCTGCAATCTGCCATCAAAAAGTTGGCAGGCGAGTTTTGTTTTCCAGGGAAAAGCGCCGTTGTGTGTGTTTTGGGGCCTGTGGCTGGGAGTGGCCAGCTGGCTCCTTAGAATCCACGATACGCAGGATGGTTCCCAGACCCAAGGTGGCACCAGTGCCAAGTCGGGCTGGTTTGTTAGTACCAAGTGGTTCCTGCAATCTGCCATCCAGAAGCGGGGCAGCTGAATTTTGTTTGTCAGAGAAAAAGGCTGTTGTTTGTGTTTCGGGGCCTGTGGCTGGCAGTGGACGGCTGGCTCCTGAAAATCCATGATACGCAGCATGGTTCCCAGACCCAAGGTGGCACCAGTGCCAAGTAGGGCTGGTTTCATAGTACCCAGTGGCTCCTGCAATCTGCCATCCAGAAGAGGGGCAGTTGAGTTTTGTTTTCCAGAGAAAAGGGCCGTGGTTTGTGTTTGGGGCCTATGGCTGAGAGTGACCGGCTGGCTCCTGAAAAGCTACGATAGGAAGGATGGTGACCAGACCCATGGTGGCACCAGTGCCAAGTCGGGCTGGTTTGATAATACTAAATAGCTCCTGCAATCTGCCATCCAGACGCGGGGCAGCGGATTTTTGCTTGCTGGAGAAAAGTTCCGTGGGTTTTTTTTGGGGGTATATGGCTGGACGTTGCCGGCTGACTCCTTAAAAACATCGATACGCAGGATGGTTCCCTGACCCAAGGTGGCATCACTGCCAAGTCGGGCTGTTTTCGTAGTACCAAGTGCGTCCTGCAATTTGCCATCCAGAAGAGGGGCAGTTGAGTTTTGTTTACCAGAGAAAAGGTCCGTGGTTTGTGTTTGGGGGCATATGGCTGAGAGTGGCCGGCTGGCGCCTGAAAATCCACGATAGGCAGGATGGTTCCCAGAGCCAAGGTGGCACCAGTGCCATGTTGGCCTGGTTTGATAGTACCATGTGGCTCCTGCAATCTGCCATCCAGAAGCGGGGCAGCTTACTTTTGTTTGCCAGGGAAACGGGCCGAGGTATTTGTCTGGGGGCCTATGGCTGGGAGTGACCGCCTGGCTCCTGAAAAGCTACGATAGGCAGGATGGTGACCAGACCCATGGTGGCACCAGTGCCAAGTTGGGCTGGTTTGATGGTACCAACTGGCTCCTGCAATCTGCCATCCAGAAGCGGGGTAGCTTACTTTTGTTTGCCAGGGAAACGGGCAGAGCTTTCTGTCTGGGGGCTATGGTTGGGAGTAACCGGCTGGCTCCTGAAAAGCTACGATAGGCAGGATGGTTCCCAGATCCAAGATGGCACCAGTGCCAAGTCGGGGTGGTTTGATGGTGCAAAGTGGCTCCTGCAATCTGCCATCCTGACGCGGGGCAGCGGATTTTTGTTTCCAAGAGAAATGGTCCGTGGTTTGTTTTTGGGGCTATATGGCTGGGCGTGGCCTGCTGGCTCCTTAAAAAGCTACGATAGGCAGGATGGTTCCCTGACCCAAGGTGGCACCAGTGCCAAGTCGGGCGGTATTCGTAGTACAAAGTGGGTCCTAAAATTTGCCATCCAGAAGAGGGGCAGTTGAGTTTTGTTTACCAGAGAAAAGGGCCGTGGTTTGTTTTTGGGGGCATATGGCTGATAGTGGCCGTCTGGCCCCTGAAAATCCACGATAGGCAGGATGGTTCCCAGACCAGAGGTGGCACCAGTGCCAAGTCGGGCTGGTTTGATAGTACTAAATAGCACCTGCAATCTGCCATGCAGAAGCGGGGCAGCTTACTTTTGTTTGCCAGGGAAACGGGCCGAGGTTTGTGTCTGGGGGCCTATGGCTGGGAGTGACCGGCTGGCTCCTGAAAAGCTACGATAGGCAGGATGGTTACCAGACCCATGGTGGCACCAGTGCCAAGTTGGGCTGGTTTGATAGTACCAATTGGCTCCTGCAATCTGCCATCAAAAAGTTGGCAGGCCAGTTTTGTTTTCCAGGGAAAAGCGCCGTTGTTTGTGTTTGGGGGACTGTGGCTGGCAGTGGACGGCTGGCTCCTTAGAACACACGATACGCAGGATGGTTCCCAGACCCAAGGTGGCACCAGTGCCACGTCGGGCTGGTTTGATGGTGAAAAGTGGCTCCTGCAATCTGCCATCCTGAAGCGGGGTAGCTTACATTTGTGTGCCAGGGAAACGGGCCGAGGTTTATGACTGGGGGCCTAGGGCTAGAAGTGACCGTCTGGCTCCTGAAAAGCAACAATAGGCAGGATGGTTCCCAGACCCAAGGTGGCACCAGTGCCAAGTTGGGCTGGTTTGATGGTACCAACTGGCTCCTGCAATCTGCCATCTAAAAGTTGTCAGGCGAGTTTTGTTTTCCAGGGAAAAGCGCCGTTGATTTTGTTTGGAGGCCTGTGGCTGGCAGTGGCTGCCTGTCGTCTTAGAATCCGGGTTACGCAGCATGGTTCCCAGAGCCAAGGTGGCACCAGTGTCAAGTTGGGCTGGTTTGATAGTACCAAGTGGCTCCTGCAATCTGCCATCCAGAAGCGGGGCAGCTTACTTTTGTTTGACAGGGAAACGGGCCGAGGTATTTGTCTGGGGACCTATGGCTGGGAGTGACCGGCTGGCTCCTGAAAAGCTACGATAGGCAGGATGGTTCCCTGACCCAAGGTGGCACCAGTGCCAAGTCGGGCGGTTTTCGTAGTACAAAGTGCGTCCTAAAATTTGCCATCCAGAAGAGGGGCAGTTGAGTTTTGTTTACCAGAGAAAAGCCCGTGGTTTGTTTTTGGGGGCATATGGCTGATAGTGGCCGTCTGGCCCCTGAAAATCCACGATAGGCAGGATGGTTCCCAGACCAGAGGTGGCACCAGTGCCAAGTCGGGCTGGTTTGATAGTACTAAATAGCACCTGCAATCTGCCATGCAGAAGCGGGGCAGCTTACTTTTGTTTGCCAGGGAAACGGGCCGAGGTTTGTGTCTGGGGGCCTATGGCTGGGAGTGACCGGCTGGCTCCTCAAAAGCTACGATAGGCAGGATGGTGACCAGACCCATGGTGGCACCAGTGCCAAGTTGGGCTGGTTTGATAGTACCAAGTGGCTCCTGCAATCTGCCATCAAAAATTTGGCAGGCCAGTTTTGTTTTCCAGGGAAAAGCGCCGTTGTTTGTGTTTGGGGGACTGTGGGTGGGAGTGGCCGGCTGGCTCCTTAGAACACACGATACGCAGGATGGTTCCCAGACCCAAGGTGGCACCAGTGCCAAGTCGGGCTGGTTTGATAGTACCAAGTGGCTCCTGCAATCTGCCATCCTGAAGCGGGGTAGCTTACATTTGTGTGCCAGGGAAACGGGCCGAGGTTTATGACTGGGGGCCTAGGGCTAGAAGTGACCGGCTGGCTCCTGAAAAGCAACATTAGGCAGGATGGTTCCCAGACCCAAGGTGGCACCAGTGCCAAGTTGGGCTGGTTTGATGGTACCAAGTGGCTCCTGCAATCTGCCATCTAAAAGATGTCAGGCGAGTTTTGTTTTCCAGGGAAAAGCGCCGTTGATTTTGTTTGGAGGCCTGTGGCTGGCAGTGGCTGCCTGTCGTCTTACAATCCGGGTTACGCAGCATGGTTCCCAGAGCCAAGGTGGCACCAGTGTCAAGTTGGACTGGTTTGATTGTACCAAGTGGCTCCTGCAATCTGCCATCCAGAAGCGGGGCAGCTTACTTTTGTTTGCCAGGGAAACGGGCCGAGGTTTGTGTCTGGGGGCCTATGGCTGGGAGTGACCGCCTGGCTCCTGAAAAGCTACGATAGGCAGGATGGTGACCAGACCCATGGTGGCACCAGTGCCAAGTTGGGCTGGTTTGATAGTACCAAGTGGCTCCTGCAATCTGCCATCCAGAAGCGGGGTAGCTTACTTTTGTTTGCCAGGGAAACGGGCAGAGCTTTCTGTCTGGGGACTATGGTTGGGAGTAACCGGCTGGCTCCTGAAAAGCTACGATAGGCAGGATGGTTCCCAGATCCAAGATGGCACCAGTGCCAAGTCGGGGTGGTTTGATGGTGCAAAGTGGCTCCTGCAATCTGCCATCCTGACGCGGGGCAGCGGATTTTTGTTTCCAAGAGAAATGGTCCGTGGTTTGTTTTTGGGCCTATATGGCTGGGCGTGGCCTGCTGGCTCCTTAAAAAGCTACGATAGGCAGGATGGTTCCCTGACCCAAGGTGGCACCATTGCCAAGTCGGGCGGTATTCGTAGTACAAAGTGGGTCCTAAAATTTGCCATCCAGAAGAGGGGCAGTTGAGTTTTGTTTACCAGAGAAAAGGGCCGTGGTTTGTTTTTGGGGGCATATGGCTGATAGTGGCCGTCTGGCCCCTGAAAATCCACGATAGGCAGGATGGTTCCCAGACCAGAGGTGGCACCAGTGCCAAGTCGGGCTGGTTTGATAGTACTAAATAGCACCTGCAATCTGCCATGCAGAAGCGGGGCAGCTTACTTTTGTTTGCCAGGGAAACGGGCCGAGGTTTGTGTCTGGGGGCCTATGGCTGGGAGTGACCGGCTGGCTCCTGAAAAGCTACGATAGGCAGGATGGTTACCAGACCCATGGTGGCACCAGTGCCAAGTTGGGCTGGTTTGATAGTACCAAGTGGCTCCTGCAATCTGCCATCAAAAAGTTGGCAGGCCAGTTTTGTTTTCCAGGGAAAAGCGCCGTTGTTTGTGTTTGGGGGACTGTGGGTGGGAGTGGCCGGCTGGCTCCTTAGAACACACGATACGCAGGATGGTTCCCAGACCCAAGGTGGCACCAGTGCCACGTCGGGCTGGTTTGATGGTGAAAAGTGGCTCCTGCAATCTGCCATCCTGAAGCGGGGTAGCTTACATTTGTGTGCCAGGGAAACGGGCCGAGGTTTATGACTGGGGGCCTAGGGCTAGAAGTGACCGGCTGGCTCCTGAAAAGCAACAATAGGCAGGATGGTTCCCAGACCCAAGGTGGCACCAGTGCCAAGTTGGGCTGGTTTGATGGTACCAACTGGCTCCTGCAATCTGCCATCTAAAAGTTGTCAGGCGAGTTTTGTTTTCCAGGGAAAAGCGCCGTTGATTTTGTTTGGAGGCCTGTGGCTGGCAGTGGCTGCCTGTCGTCTTAGAATCCGGGTTACGCAGCATGGTTCCCAGAGCCAAGGTGGCACCAGTGTCAAGTTGGGCTGGTTTGATAGTACCAAGTGGCTCCTGCAATCTGCCATCCAGAAGCGGGGCAGCTTACTTTTGTTTGACAGGGAAACGGGCCGAGGTATTTGTCTGGGGACCTATGGCTGGGAGTGACCGGCTGGCTCCTGAAAAGCTACGATAGGCAGGATGGTTCCCTGACCCAAGGTGGCACCAGTGCCAAGTCGGGCGGTTTTCGTAGTACAAAGTGCGTCCTAAAATTTGCCATCCAGAAGAGGGGCAGTTGAGTTTTGTGTACCAGAGAAAAGCCCGTGGTTTGTTTTTGGGGGCATATGGCTGATAGTGGCCGTCTGGCCCCTGAAAATCCACGATAGGCAGGATGGTTCCCAGACCAGAGGTGGCACCAGTGCCAAGTCGGGCTGGTTTGATAGTACTAAATAGCACCTGCAATCTGCCATGCAGAAGCGGGGCAGCTTACTTTTGTTTGCCAGGGAAACGGGCCGAGGTTTGTGTCTGGGGGCCTATGGCTGGGAGTGACCGCCTGGCTCCTGAAAAGCTACGATAGGCAGGATGGTGACCAGACCCATGGTGGCACCAGTGCCAAGTTGGGCTGGTTTGATAGTACCAAGTGGCTCCTGCAATCTGCCATCAAAAAGTTGGCAGGCCAGTTTTGTTTTCCAGGGAAAAGCGCCGTTGTTTGTGTTTGGGGGACTGTGGCTGGGAGTGGCCGGCTGGCTCCTTAGAACACACGATACGCAGGATGGTTCCCAGACCCAAGGTGGCACCAGTGCCAAGTCGGGCTGGTTTGATGGTGAAAAGTGGCTCCTGCAATCTGCCATCCTGAAGCGGGGTAGCTTACATTTGTGTGCCAGGGAAACGGGCCGAGGTTTATGACTGGGGGCCTAGGGCTAGAAGTGACCGTCTGGCTCCTGAAAAGCAACAATAGGCAGGATGGTTCCCAGACCCAAGGTGGCACCAGTGCCAAGTTGGGCTGGTTTGATGGTACCAACTGGCTCCTGCAATCTGCCATCTAAAAGTTGTCAGGCGAGTTTTGTTTTCCAGGGAAAAGCGCCGTTGATTTTGTTTGGAGGCCTGTGGCTGGCAGTGGCTGCCTGTCGTCTTAGAATCCGGGTTACGCAGCATGGTTCCCAGAGCCAAGGTGGCACCAGTGTCAAGTTGGACTGGTTTGATTGTACCAAGTGGCTCCTGCAAACTGCCATCCAGAAGCGGGGCAGCTTACTTTTGTTTGCCAGGGAAACGGGCCGAGGTATTTGTCTGGGGGCCTATGGCTGGGAGTGACCGGCTGGCTCCTGAAAAGCTACGATAGGCAGGATGGTGACCAGACCCATGGTGGCACCAGTGCCAAGTTGGGCTGGTTTGATAGTACCAAGTGGCTCCTGCAATCTGCCATCAAAAAGTTGGCAGGTCAGTTTTGTTTTCCAGGGAAAAGCGCCGTTGTTTGTGTTTGGGGGACTGTGGCTGGGAGTGGCCGGCTGGCTCCTTAGAACACAGGATACGCAGGATGGTTCCCAGACCCAAGGTGGCACCAGTGCCAAGTCGGGCTGGTTTGATAGCACCAAGTGGTTCCTGCAATCTGCCATCCAGAAGCGGGGCAGCTTACTTTTGTTTTCCAGGGAAACGGACCGAGGTTTTTTTCTGGGGGCCTATGGCTGGGAGTGACCGGCTGGCTCCTGAAAAGCTACGATAGGCAGGATGGTGACCAGACCCATGGTGGCACCAGTGCCAAGTTGGGCTGGTTTGATAGTACCAAGTGGCTCCTGCAATCTGCCATCAAAAAGTTGGCAGGCGAGTTTTGTTTTCCAGGGAAAAGCGCCGTTGTGTGTATTTTGCGGCCTGTGGCTGGGAGTGGCCAGCTGGCTCCTTAGAATCCACGATACGCAGGAATGGTTCCCAGACCCAAGGTGGCACCAGTGCCAAGTCGGGCTGGTTTGTTAGTACCAAGTGGTTCCTGCAATCTGCCATCCAGAAGCGGGGCAGCTGAATTTTGTTTGCCAGAGAAAAAGGCTGTTGTTTGTGTTTCGGGGCCTGTGGCTGGCAGTGGACGGCTGGCTCCTGAAAATCCATGATACGCAGCATGGTTCCCAGATTCAAGGTGGCACCAGTGCCAAGTAGGGCTAGTTTCATAGTACCCACTGGCTCCTGCAATCTGCCATCCAGAAGAGGGGCAGTTGAGTTTTGTTTTCCAGAGAAAAGGGCCGTGGTTTGTGTTTGGGGCCTATGGCTGAGAGTGACCGGCTGGCCCCTGAAAATCCACGATAGGAAGGATGGTTCCCAGATCCAAGGTGGCAGCAGTGCCATGTTGTGCTGGTGTGATAGTCCCAAGTGGCTCCTGCAATCTGCCATCCAGAAGTGGGGCAGCTGAATTTTGTTTGCCAGAGAAAAAGGCTGTGGTTTTTGTTTGGGGGCCTATGGCTGGGAGTGGCCGGCTGGCTCCTGAAAATCCATGATACGCAGCATGGTTCCCAGACCCAAGGTGGCACCAGTGCCAAGTGGGGCTGGTTTCACAGTGTCAAGTGCCTCCTGCAATCTCCCATCCAGAAGCGGGGCAGCTGAGTTTTGTTTGCCTGTGAAACGGGCCGTTGTTTTTGATTGGGGTCTGTGGCCGAGAATGTTCAGCTGGCTCCTGACAATCCACAATATGCAGGATGGTTCCCAGACCCAAGGTGGCACCAGTGCCAAGTCTTGCTGGTTTGATAGTACCAAGTGGCTCCTGCAATCTGCCATCCAGAAGCGGTGCAGCTGAGTTTTGTTTGCCAGAGGAAAGGGCCGTGGGTTGTGTTTGGGGGCATATGGCTGGGAGTGGCCGGCTGTCTCATTAAAAAGATCGATACGCAGGATGGTTCCCAGACCCAAGGTGGCACCAGTGCCAAGTCGGGCTGTTTTTATAGTACCAAGTGCGTCCTGCAATTTGCCATCCAGAAGAGGGGCAGTTGAGTTTTGTTTGCCAGAGAAAAGCGCCGTTGTTTGTGTTTGGGGGCTTGTGGCTGGGAGTGGCCGACTGGCGCCTTAGAATCTGCGATACGCAGCATGGTTCCCAGACCCAAGGTGGCACCAGTTCCAAGTTGGGCTGGTTTGATAGTACCAAGTGGCTCCTGCAATCTGCCATCCAGAAGCGGGGCAGCTTACTTTTGTTTGCCAGGGAAACGGGCCGAGGTTTGTGTTTGGGGGCCTATGGCTGGGAGTGACCGGCTGGCTCCTGGAAAGCTACAATAGGCAGGATGGTGACCAGACCCATGGTGGCACCAGTGCCAAGTTGGGCTGGTTTGATAGTACCAAGTTGCTCCTGCAATCTGCCATCAAAAAGTTGGCAGGCCAGTTTTGTTTTCCAGGGAAAAGCGCCGTTGTGTGTGTTTGGGGGCCTGTGGCTGGGAGTGGCCGGCTGGCTCCTTAGAATCCACGATACGCAGGATGGTTCCCAGACCCAAGGTGGCACCAGTGCCAAGTCGGGCTGGTTTGATACTACCAAGTGGTTCCTGCAATCTGCCATCCAGAAGCAGGGCAGCTTACTTTTGTTTGCCAGGGAAACGGGCCGTGGGTTTTGTTTGGGGGCATATAGCTGAGAGTGGCCCGCTGGCCCCTGAAAATCCACGCTAGGCAGCATGGTTCCCAGATGCAAGGTGGCACCAGTGCCAAGTCGGGCTGGTTTGATGGTGCAAAGTGGCTCCTGCAATCTGCCATCCAGAAGCGGGGCAGCTGATTTTTGTTTGCCAGAGAAAAATTCCGTGGATTGTTTTTGGGGGCATATTGCTGGGAGTGGCCGGCTGGCTCCTTAAAATGCTCGATACGCATGATGGTTCCCAGGCCCAAGGTGTCACCACTACCAAGTCGGCCTGCGGTTTTAGTATCAAGTTCATCCTGCAATTTGCCATCCAGAAGAGGGGCAGTTGAGTTTTGTTTGCCAGAGAAACGGGCCGAGGTTTCTGTTTGGGGACATATGGCTGAGAGTGGCCGGCTGGCCTCTGAAAATCCACGATACACAACATGGTTCCCAGATCCAAGGTGGCACCAGTGCCAAGTTGGGCTGGTTTGATAGTCCCAAGTGTCTCCTGCAATCTGCCATCCAGAAGCGGGGCAGCTTACTTTTGTTTGCCAGAGAAATAGGCCTAGGTTTTTGTTTGGGGGCCTGTGGCTAGGAGTGGCCTGCTGGCTCCTAAGAATCCACGATACGCAGGATGTTTACCAGACCCATGGTGGCACCAGTGCCAAGTTGGGCTGGTTTGATAGTACCAAGTGGCTCCTGCAAACTCCATCAAAAAGTTGGCAGGCGTGTTTTGTTTTCCAGGGAACAGCGCCGTTGATTTTGTTTGGGGGCCTGTGGGTGGGAGTGGCCGGCTGGCTCCTTAGAATCCACGATACGCAGGATGGTTCCCAGACCCAAGGTGACACCAGTGCCAAGTCGGGCTGGTTTGATTACACCAAGTGGCTCCTGCAATCTGCCATCCATAAGTGAGGCAGCTAAGTTTTGTTTGCCAGAAAAAAGGGCCGTGGTTTTTGTTGGGGGCCTGTGGCTGGGTGTAGCCGGCTGGCTCCTTAAAATCCACGATAGGCAGGATGGTTCCCAGACCCAAGGTGGTACCAGTGCCAAGTCGGGCTGGTTTGATAGTACCAAGTGGCACCTGCAATCTGCCATCCAGAAGCGGGGTAGCTTACTTTTGTTTGCCAGGGAAACGGGCCGAGCTTTGTGTCTCGGGGCCTATGGCAGGGAGTGACCGGCTGGCTCCTGAAAAGCTACGATAGGCAGGATGGTGACCAGACCCATGGTGGCACCAGTGCCAAGTTGGGCTGGTTTGATAGTACCAAGTGGCTCCTGCAATCTGCCATCAAAAAGTTGGCAGGCGAGTTTTGTTTTCCAGGGAAAAGCGCCGTTGTGTGTATTTTGGGGCCTGTGGCTGGGAGTGGCCAGCTGGCTCCTTAGAATCCACGATACGCAGGATGGTTCCCAGACCCAAGGTGGCACCAGTGCCAAGTCGGGCTGGTTTGTTAGTACCAAGTGGTTCCTGCAATCTGCCATCCAGAAGCGGGGCAGCTGAATTTTGTTTGCCAGAGAAAAAGGCTGTTGTTTGTGTTTCGGGGCCTGTGGCTGGCAGTGGACGGCTGGCTCCTGAAAATCCATGATACGCAGCATGGTTCCCAGACCCAAGGTGGCACCAGTGCCAAGTAGGGCTGGTTTCATAGTACCCAGTGGCTCCTGCAATCTGCCATCCAGAAGAGGGGCAGTTGAGTTTTGTTTTCCAGAGAAAAGGGCCGTGGTTTGTGTTTGGGGCCTATGGCTGAGAGTGACCGGCTGGCCCCTGAAAATCCACGATAGGAAGGATGATTCCCAGATCCAAGGTGGCACCAGTGCCATGTTGTGCTGGTGTGATAGTCCCAAGTGGCTCCTGCAATCTGCCATCCAGAAGCGGGGCAGCTGAATTTTGTTTGCCAGAGAAAAAGGCTGTGGTTTCTGTTTGGGGGCCTATGGCTGGGAGTGGCCGGCTGGCTCCTGAAAATCCATGATACGCAGCATGGTTCCCAGACCCAAGGTGGCACCAGTGCCAAGTGGGGCTGGTTTCACAGTGTCAAGTGCCTCCTGCAATCTCCCATCCAGAAGCGGGGCAGCTGAGTTTTGTTTGCCTGTGAAACGGGCCGTTGTTTTTGATTGGGGTCTGTGGCCGAGAGTGTCCAGCTGGCTCCTGACAATCCACAATACGCAGGATGGTTCCCAGACCCAAGGTGGCACCAGTGCCAAGTCGTGCTGGTTTGATAGTACCAAGTGCGACCTGCAATTTGCCATCCAGAAGAGGGGCAGTTGAGTTTTGTTTGCCAGAGAAAAGCGCCGTTGTTTGTGTTTGGGGTCTTGTGGCTGGGAGTGGCCGACTGGCGCCTTAGAATCTGCGATACGCAGCATGGTTCCCAGACCCAAGGTGGCACCAGTGCCAAGTCGGGCTGGTTTGATAGTACCAAGTGGCTCCTGCAATCTGCCATCCAGAAGCGGGGCAGCTTACTTTTGTTTGCCAGGGAAACGGGCCGAGGTTTGTGACTGGGGGCCTATGGCTGGGAGTGACCGGCTGGCTCCTGGAAAGCTACAATAGGCAGGATGCTTACCAGACCCATGGTGGCACCAGTGCCAAGTTGGGCTGGTTTGATAGTACCAAGTTGCTCCTGCAATCTGCCATCAAAAAGTTGACAGGCGAGTTTTGTTTTCCAGGGAAAAGCGCCGTTGTTTGTGTTTGGGGGCCTGTGGCTGGGAGTGGCCGGCTGGCTCCTTAGAATCCACGATACGCAGGATGGTTCCCAGACCCAAGGTGGCACCAGTGCCAAGTCGGGCTGGTTTGATACTACCAAGTGGTTCCTGCAATCTGCCATCCAGAAGCAGGGCAGCTTACTTTTGTTTGCCAGGGAAACGGGCCGTGGGTTTTGTTTGGGGGCATATAGCTGAGAGTGGCCGGCTGGCCCCTGAAAATCCACGCTAGGCAGCATGGTTCCGGGATGCAAGGTGGCACCAGTGCCAAGTCGGGCTGGTTTGATGGGTCAAAGTGGCTCCTGCAATCTGCCATCCAGAAGCGGGGCAGCTGATTTTTGTTTGCCAGAGAAAAATTCCGTGGATTGTTTTTGGGGGCATATTGCTGGGAGTGGCCGGCTGGCTCCTTAAAATGCTCGATACGCATGATGGTTCCCAGGCCCAAGGTGTCACCACTACCAAGTCGGCCTGCGGTTTTAGTATCAAGTTCATCTTGCAATTTGCCATCCAGAAGAGGGGCAGTTGAGTTTTGTTTGCCAGAGAAAAGGGCCGAGGTTTATGTTTGGGGGCATATGGCTGAGAGTGGCCGGCTGGCCCCTGAAAATCCACGATACACAGCATGGTTCCCAGATCCAAGGTGGCACCAGTGCCAAGTTGGGCTGGTTTGATAGTCCCAAGTGTCTCCTGCAATCTGCCATCCAGAAGCGGGGCAGCTTACTTTTGTTTGCCAGAGAAATAGGCCTAGGTTTTTGTTTGGGGGCCTGTGGCTAGGAGTGGCCGGCTGGCTCCTAAGAATCCACGATTCGCAGGATGTTTACCAGACCCATGGTGGCACCAGTGCCAAGTTGGGCTGGTTTGATAGTACCAAGTGGCTCCTGCAAACTCCATCAAAAAGTTGGCAGGCGTGTTTTGTTTTCTAGGGAACAGCGCCGTTGATTTTGTTTGGGGGCCTGTGGCTGGGAGTGGCCGGCTGGCTCCTTAGAATCCACGATACGCAGGATGGTTCCCAGACCCAAGGTGGCACCAGTGCCAAGTCGGGCTGGTTTGATTACACCAAGTGGCTCCTGCAATCTGCCATCCAGAAGTGAGGCAGCTAAGTTTTGTTTGCGAGAAAAAAGGGCCGTGGTTTTGGTTGGGGGCCTGTGGCTGGGAGTAGCCGGCTGGCTCCTTAAAATCCACGATAGGCAGGATGGTTCCCAGACCCAAGGTGGCACCAGTGCCAAGTCGGGCTGGTTTGATAGTACCAAGTGGCTCCTGCAATCTGCCATCCAGAAGCAGGGCAGCTGAGTTTTGTTTGCCAGAGAAAAAGGCTGTGGTTTTTGTTTGGGGGCCTGTGGCTGGCTGTGGCCGGCTGGCTCCTGAAAATCCACGATACGCAGCATGGTTCCCAGACCCAAGGTGGCACCAGTACAAAGTGGGGCTCTTTTGACAGTGTCAAGTGCCTCCTGCAATCTCCCATCCAGAAGCGGGGCAGCTGAGTTTTTTTTGCCAGGGAAACGGACCTTTGTTTTTGATTGGGGTCTGTGGCCGAGAGTGGTCGGCTGTCTCCTGACAATCCACAATACGCAGGATGGTTCCCAGACCAAAGGTGGCACCAGTGCCAAGTCGGGCTGGTTTGATAGTACCAAGTGTCTCCTGCACTCTGCCATCCAGAAGCGGGGCAGCTGAGTTTTGTTTGCCAGAGAAAAGGGCCGTGGGTTGTGTTTGGGGGCATATGGCTGGGAGTGGCCACCTGGCTCCTTAAAATGCACGATACGCCGCATGGTAACCAGACGCAAGGTGGCACCAGTGCCAAGTCGGGCTGTTTTTGTAGTACCCAGTGGCTCCTGCAATTTGCCATCCAGAAGCGGGGCAGCTAAATTTTGTTTGCTAGAGAAAAGGGCTGTGGTTTGTGTTTGGGGGCCTATGGCCGAGAGTGGTAGGCTGGCCCCTGAAAATCAACGATAGGCAGGATGGTTCCCAGATACAAGGTGGCACCAGTGCCAAGTAAGGCTGGTTGTATGGTTCAAAGTGACTCCTGCAATCTGCCATCCAGAAGCGGGACAGCTGAGTTTTTTTTGCCAGAGAAAAGGTCCGTGGTTTCTTTTTGGGGCATACGGCTGGGAATTGCCGGCTGGCTCCTTAAAATGCTCGATACGCAGGATGGTTCCCAGAGCCAAGGTGGCACCACTGCCAAGTCGGGCTCTTTTTGTAGTACCAAGTGCGTCCTGCAATTTGCCATCCAGAAGAGGGGCAGTTGAGTTTTGTTTGCCAGAGAAAAGGGCCGAGGTTTGTGTTTGGGAGCATATGGCTGGGAATGACCGGCTGGCCCCTGAAAATCCACGATACGCCGGATGGTTCCCAGATCCAAGATGGTACCATTACCAAGTCGGGCTGCTTTGATAGTCCCAAGTGGCTCCTGCAAACTGCCACACCAGAAGCGGGGCAGCTGAGTTTTGTTTGCCAGGGAAATGGGCCGTTGTTTGTGTTTGGGGGCCTGTGGCTGGGAGTGTTCGGCTGGTTCCTGAATATGTACGATACGCAGGATTGTTCCCAGATCCAAGGTGGCAGCAGTGCCATGTTGTGCTGGTGTGATAGTCCCAAGTGGCTCCTGCAATCTGCCATCCAGAAGTGGGGCAGCTGATTTTTGTTTGCCAGAGAAAAGGTCCGTGGTTTGTGTTTGGGGGCATATGGCTGAGAGTGGCCGGCTGGCCCCTGAAAATCCACGATACACAGGATGGTTCCCAGATCCAAGGTGGCACCTGTGCCAAGTCGGGCTGATTTGATAGTACTAAGTAGCTCCTGCAATCTGCCATCCAGAAGCGGGGCAGCTTACTTTTGTTTGCCAGGGAAACGGGCCGAGGTTTCTGTTTGGGGGCCTATGGCTGGGAGTGACCGGCTGGCTCCTGAAAAGCTACAATAGGCAGGATGGTTCCCAGAGCCAAGGTGGCACCAGTGCCAAGTTGGGCTGGTTTGATAGTACCAAGTGGCTCCTGCAATCTGCCATCCAGAAGCAGGGCAGCTGAGTTTTGTTTGCCAGAGAAAAGGGCTTGGTTTGTGTTTGGGGGCATATGGCTGTGTGTGGCCAGCTGGCTCCTTAAAATGCACGATATGCAACATGGCTCCCAGACCCATAGTGGCACCAGTGCCAAGTCGGGCTGGTTTGATAGTACCAAGTGGCTCCTGCAATCTTCCATGATCACGTGGAGAAATACTTTCTGGTTTCAGCCATATGCTCTTTCTTCTCTCCCTCAACTTCTCTATCACCTCTCATCTGGTTCACATGCGCTGTCTTCAAGGTCCACAGGCTACTTTTCACAGAATCTTCTGGCCTGATGAAGTAAGAATGATGAATAGAACAGAGCTGGGATCTATTTTCCAGTTTGGATAAAATGCATTCTGCACACAAATCCAAGGAGAACGTGCTGCCCCAATGCCCAGAAAATCTTTCACTCCTGCTAGTGTTCTACGTCAACCGCAACTTAGTCTGAAAGAAAAGCTTTTTCTCTGAGAGCATCTGAGAGGTTTGCATGAAGCACTGATATCTGACATATGCAATTTTGAATAGGAGAGGAAAAAGAAAATGGCAAGGAGTTTTTAATTTTAGTGGTTTCAATTTTAATTTCCGTGCACTTTTTCAAAACTTGTCAGCTCAAATGCCCATCAACATCTTTTAGTCATCTGTAAGTCAGTATTCATATAAAATGTGCTTCAAATCCAAAGAATTTCAAATTTGCACTCCAAGCTTCTATGCCTAGATTTATGATTTCCTACACATATTAGATGAAAGGAAGGCCTTTTTTACTGTGGGAGTGCTGGAACACTGGAACAGGTTGCCCAGAGAAGTTGTGGGTGTCCCATCCCTGAAAGTATTCAAGGTCACCTTGGACGGGGCTTGGAGCAGCAACAAAGGAGAAGCTTGATGGTAGAGAAACAAAGTTGGACTATAGAAGAAACTCGGATTGAAGTATAGGATCAAGTTTTCTCTCAGCTCTTGGGGTAAATTCAAAGTTGTACAAAATGACATTTATCTGTGCTATTCACTACTGTAACAGAAAGTTTCATGAAAACTGTACAGAAGATAGTAAATTTTAAAAGAGATAAGAATTACAGCATAAAATCCATGGGATAGGTTACAACATGAGACACTCTCTAAGAGAAAATCTCTTTGTTTCAGCACTTCATCGGGGTAAGATTTCATGAAGTGCCAAAGAAGGCGGCAAAATATCATTCGGGACATTATTTACTGGAATTCAGCCTGGCCATTAGTAGGAACTGCCTTTGAACATATCATGTAGATATACCACACACACTTTCCCTTCACTGAAAAATTACTGTTTACAACAAATAAGCAATTGACGATCAAAATTGATTGAAAGCATCTTAAACATGTCAAGTATTTCATTGTAGATGATCTGTGATCCAAATGCTTCTTCCACCTTCGAGAGGGACAGAAGAATTCTTCCATATCATGATGGTTTAAAATTGTATCAACCAATGTTTTCTGCTGAAAAGATATCATCTATTTTTTTCTATTTTTGGAAGAAAATATTCCTAGACATACAACAGGTGAGAACTAAGTAATTTTAAAGAAACAAATGAAATGAAAATATTCTGTAAATAGAATGAAATGAAAAGCTGTGTTTTAAATAGGAGCTAAATATTAAACAGAATTTTTGTACCAGGCATTTGAATTACTGCACCAGCTCTTTTGCCCATCAAGAGAGGCATTTAGCATTTCAGTCTTTTCCAAGGTGTTCATGATCTGCTATGCTGATCTCTGTGTGTGCCTAGGTGTGTGTGGAGGGGGGGGCATATGAAGGGGAGTGTGTATGTTTGCTTTACAATTGTTGTGGCAGATTCATGCCTCAGCTCCACATTTTGTTTTAAAAAGGTCACACCGAGTGGATATGAAGTTTACTATCAACAAGAGATCGATTCCCAAATCATCCATTTGACTCTCCCTTATAAATCATGTGCTTTGTTGCATATTTTATCAAATATACTTTCAAGCCAGATGGAGGAAGGAGGATGTGGGAATCCCTCCACCATCTTGCAACTTTTATGTAAGTAGGTTTTCAAGAAAATCATCATTTCTCTTTTAAATATGTCTGGAACAGGCATGATGGTAGTGTCAACCTGTTGGAGTTTTTGTTGCTGGAAGAAGTTGTACAAAAGGATTGGTTTTTACATTGACCAGTTACTGAATCAAGCGCAGGAATACATTGGAAATTTAGCTGGGGGTTCCTTTTCCCAGCAGACTACTTCTAGAACGAGCTTGTACACTGAAGCTGACTCTTTTGCTCTCTTTTTGTTTCTTTCCTATTTTCTTGGCTTCTTTGCCACTATCTAGACAATTTTGGAACTTTGTTCCCAACTAAAATGGTTTCAATAGTCTGATTGTGATCATACATTTTTACAAGGAATTTTTAAAATCTTTCCTCGAGTCCAGAAAGTCAAGGACTTAGATCTTTTTCTTCCCTTATCAATATTGCCATGAAATTGATAAATAAAGACCAACTCTTTATTTTTGTTTTTAACCCACGTAGATAATTCCCATCCATTAATCCATTTTGTGGACCAATAGCTGCCATTCTGATGGAAGCTGTCACTTCTTAACAATAGGCATTCTGTGACTATGTTGACTGCACTTTGGGTGAAGATCCTAACTGGTCTTAGATATACATAGGGAGAAATTTGCTCAGCCAGTGTCAGTCTTAAGCATGCGTATCAGAAGATCTTTCTAGAGCTGGGAATTTTCCCATGAAAGGGATTCAGTTAGGGAAGAGACACTTGTGCCAGAGTTTTACATTCTTCTTGAACACTGCTTAAGGAACTTAGATGCCATGTCCATTTGGATCTCTGTCTGCACAGAACTTTGTCATGCCAGCGCTTTGAAATGCATCTTGAAGAGAATTCACTAGCACAGAATGAAAGAGAGTGGAAGGGGTTGGTGGGGCTAACCAGGCCCAACCCCCCTGCCTAAACCAGGATACCTAGAGCCTCTTGCCCAGGATTCTATCTGGGTGTACTTTTAATGTCTTCGAAGATCCAGGCTCCACAATCTTTCTGGGCAGTCTGTGCCGTGGTTCAGTCACCCTGACAGTAAAGAAACATTTACTGATGTTCAAAGGCAATCTCCTGTATTTCAGTGTGTGCCCACTGCCTCTTGTCTTTTCCCTCAGCATCACTGAAAAGACACTGATTCCCTCCCCTTTGCACTATTGCTTCCATATGTATGTGTGATGCCATGTAGAGGTATGTCAAAAACCTCCCTGAAGCCCAGGCAGATAATATTCCCTTCATCTACCAGTCAAGTTGATTCATCAGAGGAGTTTAAAGTGATGTTCAGCATGAAATTCCCCTGAAAAATCATGCTAACTACATTATTTGGTCATCTGTCATGTGCCTGGCAAGGATTTCCAGGAAGAGCTGCTTCATCAACTTCCTGGGGATAAAAAAGAGGCTGGCTGGTTTGTACTATGGCGAGTCCTCTTAATTGCCTTTTTTGAAGATGGGTGTCATTTGCTAACATCCACTCTTTAGCTCCTCTTCTCATCTACACCTCGGCAAAAAGCTTTTCCACTATGTCTGGCTAGGAAAAACTGTGCCAGCACAGAAAACATCTCCCATCGTGTTCTAGAAGTTGCACGGATGTCTGCCAAGTGTTTGGCAGGAAGAAAAGAAAAGTTGTCCAAAACAGCTTCCAATCGAATGTTCCTGTGATTGGAAAAGTCAGGAGAGTGCAAAGGTACTGTTTTCTATCAGTTGGCAAGGTGCGCACACAATCCCAGTGTTGTACAGCTTGCTTCTTCACCTTCCCGAAGCTGCCGCTCTCGCCGGCTGCCGGAGCCCAAGAAGCGGCTTCTTCGCGCAAAGACGATTGTGCCGCTCACAGTGCTCTCCTTAGCGCGGCTTCTGCCGAAAGACGCCCGGCAGCGGCTCTTTCCTCCGGAGAGCATCCTACCTTCGTCTTTAGCTCCTCTTCTCATCTACACCTCGGCAAAACGCTTTTCCACTATGTCTGGCTAGGAAAAACTGTGCCAGCACAGAAAACATCTCCCATCGTGTTCTAGAAGTTGCACGGATGTCTGCCAAGTGTTTGGCAGGAAGAAAAGAAAAGTTGTCCAAAACAGCTTCCAATCGAATGTTCCTGTGATTGGAAAAGTCAGGAGAGTGCAAAGGTACTGTTTTCTATCAGTTGGCAAGGTGCGCACACAATCCCAGTGTTGTACAGCTTGCTTCTTCACCTTCCCGAAGCTGCCGCTCTCGCCGGCTCCCGGAACCGAAGAAGCGGCTTCTTCGCGCAAAGACGATTGTGCCGCTCACAGTGCTCTCCTTAGCGCGGCTTCTGCCGAAAGACGCCCGGCAGCGGCTCTTACCTCCGGAGAGCATCCTACCTTCGTCTTTCGCGTCTTTTGTAGTCTACATCTTAGCAAAACGCTTTTCCACTATGTCTGGCTAGGAAAAACTGTGCCAGCACAGAAAACATCTCCCATCGTGTTCTAGAAGTTGCACGGATGTCTGCCAAGTGTTTGGCAGGAAGAAAAGAAAAGTTGTCCAAAACAGCTTCCAATCGAATGTTCCTGTGATTGGAAAAGTCAGGAGAGTGCAAAGGTACTGTTTTCTATCAGTTGGCAAGGTGCGCACACAATCCCAGTGTTGTACAGCTTGCTTCTTCACCTTCCCGAAGCTGCCGCTCTCGCCGGCTCCCGGAACCGAAGAAGCGGCTTCTTCGCGCAAAGACGATTGTGCCGCTCACAGTGCTCTCCTTAGCGCGGCTTCTGCCGAAAGACGCCCGGCAGCGGCTCTTACCTCCGGAGAGCATCCTACCTTCGTCTTTCGCGTCTTTTGTAGTCTACATCTTAGCAAAACGCTTTTCCACTATGTCTGGCTAGGAAAAACTGTGCCAGCACAGAAAACATCTCCCATCGTGTTCTAGAAGTTGCACGGATGTCTGCCAAGTGTTTGGCAGGAAGAAAAGAAAAGTTGTCCAAAACAGCTTCCAATCGAATGTTCCTGTGATTGGAAAAGTCAGGAGAGTGCAAAGGTACTGTTTTCTATCAGTTGGCAAGGTGCGCACACAATCCCAGTGTTGTACAGCTTGCTTCTTCACCTTCCCGAAGCTGCCGCTCTCGCCGGCTCCCGGAGCCCAAGAAGCGGCTTCTTCGCGCAAAGACGATTGTGCCGCTCACAGTGCTCTCCTTAGCGCGGCTTCTGCCGAAAGACGCCCGGCAGCGGCTCTTACCTCCGGAGAGCATCCTACCTTCGTCTTTAGCTCCTCTTCTCATCTACACCTCGGCAAAACGCTTTTCCACTATGTCTGGCTAGGAAAAACTGTGCCAGCACAGAAAACATCTCCCATCGTGTTCTAGAAGTTGCACGGATGTCTGCCAAGTGTTTGGCAGGAAGAAAAGAAAAGTTGTCCAAAACAGCTTCCAATCGAATGTTCATGTGATTGGAAAAGTCAGGAGAGTGCAAAGGTACTGTTTTCTATCAGTTGGCAAGGTGCGCACACAATCCCAGTGTTGTACAGCTTGCTTCTTCACCTTCCCGAAGCTGCCGCTCTCGCCGGCTCCCGGAACCGAAGAAGCGGCTTCTTCGCGCAAAGACGATTGTGCCGCTCACAGTGCTCTCCTTAGCGCGGCTTCTGCCGAAAGACGCCCGGCAGCGGCTCTTACCTCCGGAGAGCATCCTACCTTCGTCTTTCGCGTCTTTTGTAGTCTACATCTTAGCAAAACGCTTTTCCACTATGTCTGGCTAGGAAAAACTGTGCCAGCACAGAAAACATCTCCCATCGTGTTCTAGAAGTTGCACGGATGTCTGCCAAGTGTTTGGCAGGAAGAAAAGAAAAGTTGTCCAAAACAGCTTCCAATCGAATGTTCCTGTGATTGGAAAAGTCAGGAGAGTGCAAAGGTACTGTTTTCTATCAGTTGGCAAGGTGCGCACACAATCCCAGTGTTGTACAGCTTGCTTCTTCACCTTCCCGAAGCTGCCGCTCTCGCCGGCTCCCGGAACCGAAGAAGCGGCTTCTTCGCGCAAAGACGATTGTGCCGCTCACAGTGCTCTCCTTAGCGCGGCTTCTGCCGAAAGACGCCCGGCAGCGGCTCTTACCTCCGGAGAGCATCCTACCTTCGTCTTTCGCGTCTTTTGTAGTCTACATCTTAGCAAAACGCTTTTCCACTATGTCTGGCTAGGAAAAACTGTGCCAGCACAGAAAACATCTCCCATCGTGTTCTAGAAGTTGCACGGATGTCTGCCAAGTGTTTGGCAGGAAGAAAAGAAAAGTTGTCCAAAACAGCTTCCAATCGAATGTTCCTGTGATTGGAAAAGTCAGGAGAGTGCAAAGGTACTGTTTTCTATCAGTTGGCAAGGTGCGCACACAATCCCAGTGTTGTACAGCTTGCTTCTTCACCTTCCCGAAGCTGCCGCTCTCGCCGGCTGCCGGAGCCCAAGAAGCGGCTTCTTCGCGCAAAGACGATTGTGCCGCTCACAGTGCTCTCCTTAGCGCGGCTTCTGCCGAAAGACGCCCGGCAGCGGCTCTTACCTCCGGAGAGCATCCTACCTTCGTCTTTCGCGTCTTTTGTAGTCTACATCTTAGCAAAATGCTTTTCCACTATGTCTGGCTAGGAAAAACTGTGCCAGCACAGAAAACATCTCCCATCGTGTTCTAGAAGTTGCACGGATGTCTGCCAAGTGTTTGGCAGGAAGAAAAGAAAAGTTGTCCAAAACAGCTTCCAATCGAATGTTCCTGTGATTGGAAAAGTCAGGAGAGTGCAAAGGTACTGTTTTCTATCAGTTGGCAAGGTGCGCACACAATCCCAGTGTTGTACAGCTTGCTTCTTCACCTTCCCGAAGCTGCCGCTCTCGCCGGCTGCCGGAGCCCAAGAAGCGGCTTCTTCGCGCAAAGACGATTGTGCCGCTCACAGTGCTCTCCTTAGCGCGGCTTCTGCCGAAAGACGCCCGGCAGCGGCTCTTACCTCCGGAGAGCATCCTACCTTCGTCTTTCGCGTCTTATGTAGTCTACACCTCGGCAAAAAGCTTTTCCACTATGTCTGGCTAGGAAAAACTGTGCCAGCACAGAAAACATCTCCCATCGTGTTCTAGAAGTTGCACGGATGTCTGCCAAGTGTTTGGCAGGAAGAAAAGTTGTCCAAAACAGCTTCCAATCGAATGTTCCTGTGATTGGAAAAGTCAGGAGAGTGCAAAGGTACTGTTTTCTATCAGTTGGCAAGGTGCGCACACAATCCCAGTGTTGTACAGCTTGCTTCTTCACCTTCCCGAAGCTGCCGCTCTCGCCGGCTGCCGGAGCCCAAGAAGCGGCTTCTTCGCGCAAAGACGATTGTGCCGCTCACAGTGCTCTCCTTAGCGCGGCTTCTGCCGAAAGACGCCCGGCAGCGGCTCTTACCTCCGGAGAGCATCCTACCTGCGTCTTTAGCTCCTCTTCTCATCTACACCTCGGCAAAACGCTTTTCCACTATGTCTGGCTAGGAAAAACTGTGCCAGCACAGAAAACATCTCCCATCGTGTTCTAGAAGTTGCACGGATGTCTGCCAAGTGTTTGGCAGGAAGAAAAGAAAAGTTGTCCAAAACAGCTTCCAATCGAATGTTCATGTGATTGGAAAAGTCAGGAGAGTGCAAAGGTACTGTTTTCTATCAGTTGGCAAGGTGCGCACACAATCCCAGTGTTGTACAGCTTGCTTCTTCACCTTCCCGAAGCTGCCGCTCTCGCCGGCTCCCGGAACCGAAGAAGCGGCTTCTTCGCGCAAAGACGATTGTGCCGCTCACAGTGCTCTCCTTAGCGCGGCTTCTGCCGAAAGACGCCCGGCAGCGGCTCTTACCTCCGGAGAGCATCCTACCTTCGTCTTTCGCGTCTTTTGTAGTCTACATCTTAGCAAAACGCTTTTCCACTATGTCTGGCTAGGAAAAACTGTGCCAGCACAGAAAACATCTCCCATCGTGTTCTAGAAGTTGCACGGATGTCTGCCAAGTGTTTGGCAGGAAGAAAAGAAAAGTTGTCCAAAACAGCTTCCAATCGAATGTTCCTGTGATTGGAAAAGTCAGGAGAGTGCAAAGGTACTGTTTTCTATCAGTTGGCAAGGTGCGCACACAATCCCAGTGTTGTACAGCTTGCTTCTTCACCTTCCCGAAGCTGCCGCTCTCGCCGGCTCCCGGAACCGAAGAAGCGGCTTCTTCGCGCAAAGACGATTGTGCCGCTCACAGTGCTCTCCTTAGCGCGGCTTCTGCCGAAAGACGCCCGGCAGCGGCTCTTACCTCCGGAGAGCATCCTACCTTCGTCTTTCGCGTCTTTTGTAGTCTACATCTTAGCAAAACGCTTTTCCACTATGTCTGGCTAGGAAAAACTGTGCCAGCACAGAAAACATCTCCCATCGTGTTCTAGAAGTTGCACGGATGTCTGCCAAGTGTTTGGCAGGAAGAAAAGAAAAGTTGTCCAAAACAGCTTCCAATCGAATGTTCCTGTGATTGGAAAAGTCAGGAGAGTGCAAAGGTACTGTTTTCTATCAGTTGGCAAGGTGCGCACACAATCCCAGTGTTGTACAGCTTGCTTCTTCACCTTCCCGAAGCTGCCGCTCTCGCCGGCTGCCGGAGCCCAAGAAGCGGCTTCTTCGCGCAAAGACGATTGTGCCGCTCACAGTGCTCTCCTTAGCGCGGCTTCTGCCGAAAGACGCCCGGCAGCGGCTCTTACCTCCGGAGAGCATCCTACCTTCGTCTTTCGCGTCTTTTGTAGTCTACATCTTAGCAAAACGCTTTTCCACTATGTCTGGCTAGGAAAAACTGTGCCAGCACAGAAAACATCTCCCATCGTGTTCTAGAAGTTGCACGGATGTCTGCCAAGTGTTTGGCAGGAAGAAAAGAAAAGTTGTCCAAAACAGCTTCCAATCGAATGTTCCTGTGATTGGAAAAGTCAGGAGAGTGCAAAGGTACTGTTTTCTATCAGTTGGCAAGGTGCGCACACAATCCCAGTGTTGTACAGCTTGCTTCTTCACCTTCCCGAAGCTGCCGCTCTCGCCGGCTGCCGGAGCCCAAGAAGCGGCTTCTTCGCGCAAAGACGATTGTGCCGCTCACAGTGCTCTCCTTAGCGCGGCTTCTGCCGAAAGACGCCCGGCAGCGGCTCTTACCTCCGGAGAGCATCCTACCTTCGTCTTTCGCGTCTTATGTAGTCTACACCTCGGCAAAAAGCTTTTCCACTATGTCTGGCTAGGAAAAACTGTGCCAGCACAGAAAACATCTCCCATCGTGTTCTAGAAGTTGCACGGATGTCTGCCAAGTGTTTGGCAGGAAGAAAAGAAAAGTTGTCCAAAACAGCTTCCAATCGAATGTTCCTGTGATTGGAAAAGTCAGGAGAGTGCAAAGGTACTGTTTTCTATCAGTTGGCAAGGTGCGCACACAATCCCAGTGTTGTACAGCTTGCTTCTTCACCTTCCCGAAGCTGCCGCTCTCGCCGGCTCCCGGAACCGAAGAAGCGGCTTCTTCGCGCAAAGACGATTGTGCCGCTCACAGTGCTCTCCTTAGCGCGGCTTCTGCCGAAAGACGCCCGGCAGCGGCTCTTACCTCCGGAGAGCATCCTACCTTCGTCTTTCGCGTCTTATGTAGTCTACACCTCGGCAAAACGCTTTTCCACTATGTCTGGCTAGGAAAAACTGTGCCAGCACAGAAAACATCTCCCATCGTGTTCTAGAAGTTGCACGGATGTCTGCCAAGTGTTTGGCAGGAAGAAAAGAATAGTTGTCCAAAACAGCTTCCAATCGAATGTTCCTGTGATTGGAAAAGTCAGGAGAGTGCAAAGGTACTATTTTCTATCAGTTGGCAAGGTGCGCACACAATCCCAGTGTTGTACAGCTTGCTTCTTCACCTTCCCGAAGCTGCCGCTCTCGCCGGCTCCCGGAACCGAAGAAGCGGCTTCTTCGCGCAAAGACGATTGTGCCGCTCACAGTGCTCTCCTTAGCGCGGCTTCTGCCGAAAGACGCCCGGCAGCGGCTCTTACCTCCGGAGAGCATCCTACCTTCGTCTTTCGCGTCTTTTGTAGTCTACATCTTAGCAAAACGCTTTTCCACTATGTCTGGCTAGGAAAAACTGTGCCAGCACAGAAAACATCTCCCATCGTGTTCTAGAAGTTGCACGGATGTCTGCCAAGTGTTTGGCAGGAAGAAAAGAAAAGTTGTCCAAAACAGCTTCCAATCGAATGTTCCTGTGATTGGAAAAGTCAGGAGAGTGCAAAGGTACTGTTTTCTATCAGTTGGCAAGGTGCGCACACAATCCCAGTGTTGTACAGCTTGCTTCTTCACCTTCCCGAAGCTGCCGCTCTCGCCGGCTGCCGGAGCCCAAGAAGCGGCTTCTTCGCGCAAAGACGATTGTGCCGCTCACAGTGCTCTCCTTAGCGCGGCTTCTGCCGAAAGACGCCCGGCAGCGGCTCTTACCTCCGGAGAGCATCCTACCTTCGTCTTTAGCTCCTCTTCTCATCTACACCTCGGCAAAACGCTTTTCCACTATGTCTGGCTAGGAAAAACTGTGCCAGCACAGAAAACATCTCCCATCGTGTTCTAGAAGTTGCACGGATGTCTGCCAAGTGTTTGGCAGGAAGAAAAGAAAAGTTGTCCAAAACAGCTTCCAATCGAATGTTCATGTGATTGGAAAAGTCAGGAGAGTGCAAAGGTACTGTTTTCTATCAGTTGGCAAGGTGCGCACACAATCCCAGTGTTGTACAGCTTGCTTCTTCACCTTCCCGAAGCTGCCGCTCTCGCCGGCTCCCGGAACCGAAGAAGCGGCTTCTTCGCGCAAAGACGATTGTGCCGCTCACAGTGCTCTCCTTAGCGCGGCTTCTGCCGAAAGACGCCCGGCAGCGGCTCTTACCTCCGGAGAGCATCCTACCTTCGTCTTTCGCGTCTTTTGTAGTCTACATCTTAGCAAAACGCTTTTCCACTATGTCTGGCTAGGAAAAACTGTGCCAGCACAGAAAACATCTCCCATCGTGTTCTAGAAGTTGCACGGATGTCTGCCAAGTGTTTGGCAGGAAGAAAAGAAAAGTTGTCCAAAACAGCTTCCAATCGAATGTTCCTGTGATTGGAAAAGTCAGGAGAGTGCAAAGGTACTGTTTTCTATCAGTTGGCAAGGTGCGCACACAATCCCAGTGTTGTACAGCTTGCTTCTTCACCTTCCCGAAGCTGCCGCTCTCGCCGGCTGCCGGAGCCCAAGAAGCGGCTTCTTCGCGCAAAGACGATTGTGCCGCTCACAGTGCTCTCCTTAGCGCGGCTTCTGCCGAAAGACGCCCGGCAGCGGCTCTTACCTCCGGAGAGCATCCTACCTTCGTCTTTCGCGTCTTTTGTAGTCTACATCTTAGCAAAATGCTTTTCCACTATGTCTGGCTAGGAAAAACTGTGCCAGCACAGAAAACATCTCCCATCGTGTTCTAGAAGTTGCACGGATGTCTGCCAAGTGTTTGGCAGGAAGAAAAGAAAAGTTGTCCAAAACAGCTTCCAATCGAATGTTCCTGTGATTGGAAAAGTCAGGAGAGTGCAAAGGTACTGTTTTCTATCAGTTGGCAAGGTGCGCACACAATCCCAGTGTTGTACAGCTTGCTTCTTCACCTTCCCGAAGCTGCCGCTCTCGCCGGCTGCCGGAGCCCAAGAAGCGGCTTCTTCGCGCAAAGACGATTGTGCCGCTCACAGTGCTCTCCTTAGCGCGGCTTCTGCCGAAAGACGCCCGGCAGCGGCTCTTACCTCCGGAGAGCATCCTACCTTCGTCTTTCGCGTCTTATGTAGTCTACACCTCGGCAAAAAGCTTTTCCACTATGTCTGGCTAGGAAAAACTGTGCCAGCACAGAAAACATCTCCCATCGTGTTCTAGAAGTTGCACGGATGTCTGCCAAGTGTTTGGCAGGAAGAAAAGAAAAGTTGTCCAAAACAGCTTCCAATCGAATGTTCCTGTGATTGGAAAAGTCAGGAGAGTGCAAAGGTACTGTTTTCTATCAGTTGGCAAGGTGCGCACACAATCCCAGTGTTGTACAGCTTGCTTCTTCACCTTCCCGAAGCTGCCGCTCTCGCCGGCTGCCGGAGCCCAAGAAGCGGCTTCTTCGCGCAAAGACGATTGTGCCGCTCACAGTGCTCTCCTTAGCGCGGCTTCTGCCGAAAGACGCCCGGCAGCGGCTCTTACCTCCGGAGAGCATCCTACCTTCGTCTTTAGCTCCTCTTCTCATCTACACCTCGGCAAAACGCTTTTCCACTATGTCTGGCTAGGAAAAACTGTGCCAGCACAGAAAACATCTCCCATCGTGTTCTAGAAGTTGCACGGATGTCTGCCAAGTGTTTGGCAGGAAGAAAAGAAAAGTTGTCCAAAACAGCTTCCAATCGAATGTTCATGTGATTGGAAAAGTCAGGAGAGTGCAAAGGTACTGTTTTCTATCAGTTGGCAAGGTGCGCACACAATCCCAGTGTTGTACAGCTTGCTTCTTCACCTTCCCGAAGCTGCCGCTCTCGCCGGCTCCCGGAACCGAAGAAGCGGCTTCTTCGCGCAAAGACGATTGTGCCGCTCACAGTGCTCTCCTTAGCGCGGCTTCTGCCGAAAGACGCCCGGCAGCGGCTCTTACCTCCGGAGAGCATCCTACCTTCGTCTTTCGCGTCTTTTGTAGTCTACATCTTAGCAAAACGCTTTTCCACTATGTCTGGCTAGGAAAAACTGTGCCAGCACAGAAAACATCTCCCATCGTGTTCTAGAAGTTGCACGGATGTCTGCCAAGTGTTTGGCAGGAAGAAAAGAAAAGTTGTCCAAAACAGCTTCCAATCGAATGTTCCTGTGATTGGAAAAGTCAGGAGAGTGCAAAGGTACTGTTTTCTATCAGTTGGCAAGGTGCGCACACAATCCCAGTGTTGTACAGCTTGCTTCTTCACCTTCCCGAAGCTGCCGCTCTCGCCGGCTCCCGGAACCGAAGAAGCGGCTTCTTCGCGCAAAGACGATTGTGCCGCTCACAGTGCTCTCCTTAGCGCGGCTTCTGCCGAAAGACGCCCGGCAGCGGCTCTTACCTCCGGAGAGCATCCTACCTTCGTCTTTCGCGTCTTTTGTAGTCTACATCTTAGCAAAACGCTTTTCCACTATGTCTGGCTAGGAAAAACTGTGCCAGCACAGAAAACATCTCCCATCGTGTTCTAGAAGTTGCACGGATGTCTGCCAAGTGTTTGGCAGGAAGAAAAGAAAAGTTGTCCAAAACAGCTTCCAATCGAATGTTCCTGTGATTGGAAAAGTCAGGAGAGTGCAAAGGTACTGTTTTCTATCAGTTGGCAAGGTGCGCACACAATCCCAGTGTTGTACAGCTTGCTTCTTCACCTTCCCGAAGCTGCCGCTCTCGCCGGCTGCCGGAGCCCAAGAAGCGGCTTCTTCGCGCAAAGACGATTGTGCCGCTCACAGTGCTCTCCTTAGCGCGGCTTCTGCCGAAAGACGCCCGGCAGCGGCTCTTACCTCCGGAGAGCATCCTACCTTCGTCTTTCGCGTCTTTTGTAGTCTACATCTTAGCAAAACGCTTTTCCACTATGTCTGGCTAGGAAAAACTGTGCCAGCACAGAAAACATCTCCCATCGTGTTCTAGAAGTTGCACGGATGTCTGCCAAGTGTTTGGCAGGAAGAAAAGAAAAGTTGTCCAAAACAGCTTCCAATCGAATGTTCCTGTGATTGGAAAAGTCAGGAGAGTGCAAAGGTACTGTTTTCTATCAGTTGGCAAGGTGCGCACACAATCCCAGTGTTGTACAGCTTGCTTCTTCACCTTCCCGAAGCTGCCGCTCTCGCCGGCTGCCGGAGCCCAAGAAGCGGCTTCTTCGCGCAAAGACGATTGTGCCGCTCACAGTGCTCTCCTTAGCGCGGCTTCTGCCGAAAGACGCCCGGCAGCGGCTCTTACCTCCGGAGAGCATCCTACCTTCGTCTTTCGCGTCTTATGTAGTCTACACCTCGGCAAAAAGCTTTTCCACTATGTCTGGCTAGGAAAAACTGTGCCAGCACAGAAAACATCTCCCATCGTGTTCTAGAAGTTGCACGGATGTCTGCCAAGTGTTTGGCAGGAAGAAAAGAAAAGTTGTCCAAAACAGCTTCCAATCGAATGTTCCTGTGATTGGAAAAGTCAGGAGAGTGCAAAGGTACTGTTTTCTATCAGTTGGCAAGGTGCGCACACAATCCCAGTGTTGTACAGCTTGCTTCTTCACCTTCCCGAAGCTGCCGCTCTCGCCGGCTCCCGGAACCGAAGAAGCGGCTTCTTCGCGCAAAGACGATTGTGCCGCTCACAGTGCTCTCCTTAGCGCGGCTTCTGCCGAAAGACGCCCGGCAGCGGCTCTTACCTCCGGAGAGCATCCTACCTTCGTCTTTCGCGTCTTATGTAGTCTACACCTCGGCAAAACGCTTTTCCACTATGTCTGGCTAGGAAAAACTGTGCCAGCACAGAAAACATCTCCCATCGTGTTCTAGAAGTTGCACGGATGTCTGCCAAGTGTTTGGCAGGAAGAAAAGAATAGTTGTCCAAAACAGCTTCCAATCGAATGTTCCTGTGATTGGAAAAGTCAGGAGAGTGCAAAGGTACTGTTTTCTATCAGTTGGCAAGGTGCGCACACAATCCCAGTGTTGTACAGCTTGCTTCTTCACCTTCCCGAAGCTGCCGCTCTCGCCGGCTGCCGGAGCCCAAGAAGCGGCTTCTTCGCGCAAAGACGATTGTGCCGCTCACAGTGCCCTCCTTAGCGCGGCTTCTGCCGAAAGACGCCCGGCAGCGGCTCTTACCTCCTGAGAGTGGCAGCTTCGGGAAGGTGAAGAAGCAAGCTGTACAACACTGGGATTGTGTGCGCACCTTGCCAACTGATAGAAAACAGTACCTTTGCACTCTCCTGACTTTTCCAATCACAGGAACATTCGATTGGAAGCTGTTTTGGACAACTTTTCTTTTCTTCCTGCCAAACACTTGGCAGACATATCTGCAACTTCTAGAAAACGATGGGAGATGTTTTCTGGGCTGGCACGGTTTTTCCTAGCCAGACATAGTGGAAAAGCGTTTTGCTAAGATGTAGACTACATAAGACGCGAAAGACGAAGGTAGGATGCTCTCCGGAGTTAAGAGCCGCTGCCGGGCGTCTTTCGGCAGAAGCCGCGCGAAGGAGAGCCCTGTGAGCGGCACAATCGTCTTTGCGCGAACAAGCCGATTCTTCGGTTCCGGGAGCCGGCGAGAGCGGCAGCTTCGGGAAGGTGAAGAAGCAAGCTGTACAACACTGGGATTGTGTGCGCACCTTGCCAACTGATAGAAAACAGTACCTTTGCACTCTCCTGACTTTTCCAATCACAGGAACATTCGATTGGAAGCTGTTTTGGACAACTTTCCTTTTCTTCCTGCCAAACACTTGGCAGACATCCGTGCAACTTCTAGAACACGATGGGAGATGTTTTCTGTGCTGGCACAGTTTTTCCTAGCCAGACATAGTGGAAAAGCGTTTTGCTAAGATGTAGACTACAAAAGACGCGAAAGACGAAGGTAGGATGCTCTCCGGAGGTAAGAGCCGCTGCCGGGCGTCTTTCGGCAGAAGCCGCGCTAAGGAGAGCACTGTGAGCGGCACAATCGTCTTTGCGCGAAGAAGCCGCTTCTTGGGCTCCGGCAGCCGGCGAGAGCGGCAGCTTCGGGAAGGTGAAGAAGCAAGCTGTACAACACTGGGATTGTGTGCGCACCTTGCCAACTGATAGAAAACAGTACCTTTGCACTCTCCTGACTTTTCCAATCACAGGAACATTCGATTGGAAGCTGTTTTGGACAACTTTTCTTTTCTTCCTGCCAAACACTTGGCAGACATCCGTGCAACTTCTAGAACACGATGGGAGATGTTTTCTGTGCTGGCACAGTTTTTCCTAGCCAGACATAGTGGAAAAGCTTTTTGCCGAGGTGTAGACTACATAAGACGCGAAAGACGAAGGTAGGATGCTCTCCGGAGGTAAGAGCCGCTGCCGGGCGTCTTTCGGCAGAAGCCGCGCTAAGGAGAGCACTGTGAGCGGCACAATCGTCTTTGCGCGAAGAAGCCGCTTCTTGGGCTCCGGCAGCCGGCGAGAGCGGCAGCTTCGGGAAGGTGAAGAAGCAAGCTGTACAACACTGGGATTGTGTGCGCACCTTGCCAACTGATAGAAAACAGTACCTTTGCACTCTCCTGACTTTTCCAATCACAGGAACATTCGATTGGAAGCTGTTTTGGACAACTTTTCTTTTCTTCCTGCCAAACACTTGGCAGACATCCGTGCAACTTCTAGAACACGATGGGAGATGTTTTCTGTGCTGGCACAGTTTTTCCTAGCCAGACATAGTGGAAAAGCGTTTTGCTAAGATGTAGACTACAAAAGACGCGAAAGACGAAGGTAGGATGCTCTCCGGAGGTAAGAGCCGCTGCCGGGCGTCTTTCGGCAGAAGCCGCGCTAAGGAGAGCACTGTGAGCGGCACAATCGTCTTTGCGCGAAGAAGCCGCTTCTTGGGCTCCGGCAGCCGGCGAGAGCGGCAGCTTCGGGAAGGTGAAGAAGCAAGCTGTACAACACTGGGATTGTGTGCGCACCTTGCCAACTGATAGAAAACAGTACCTTTGCACTCTCCTGACTTTTCCAATCACAGGAACATTCGATTGGAAGCTGTTTTGGACAACTTTTCTTTTCTTCCTGCCAAACACTTGGCAGACATCCGTGCAACTTCTAGAACACGATGGGAGATGTTTTCTGTGCTGGCACAGTTTTTCCTAGCCAGACATAGTGGAAAAGCGTTTTGCTAAGATGTAGACTACAAAAGACGCGAAAGACGAAGGTAGGATGCTCTCCGGAGGTAAGAGCCGCTGCCGGGCGTCTTTCGGCAGAAGCCGCGCTAAGGAGAGCACTGTGAGCGGCACAATCGTCTTTGCGCGAAGAAGCCGCTTCTTGGGCTCCGGCAGCCGGCGAGAGCGGCAGCTTCGGGAAGGTGAAGAAGCAAGCTGTACAACACTGGGATTGTGTGCGCACCTTGCCAACTGATAGAAAACAGTACCTTTGCACTCTCCTGACTTTTCCAATCACAGGAACATTCGATTGGAAGCTGTTTTGGACAACTTTTCTTTTCTTCCTGCCAAACACTTGGCAGACATCCGTGCAACTTCGAGAACACGATGGGAGATGTTTTCTGTGCTGGCACAGTTTTTCCTAGCCAGACATAGTGGAAAAGCGTTTTGCCGAGGTGTAGATGAGAAGAGGAGCTAAAGACGAAGGTAGGATGCTCTCCGGAGGTAAGAGCCGCTGCCGGGCGTCTTTCGGCAGAAGCCGCGCTAAGGAGAGCCCTGTGAGCGGCACAATCGTCTTTGCGCGAAGAAGCCGCTTCTTGGGCTCCGGCAGCCGGCGAGAGCGGCAGCTTCGGGAAGGTGAAGAAGCAAGCTGTACAACACTGGGATTGTGTGCGCACCTTGCCAACTGATAGAAAACAGTACCTTTGCACTCTCCTGACTTTTCCAATCACAGGAACATTCGATTGGAAGCTGTTTTGGACAACTTTTCTTTTCTTCCTGCCAAACACTTGGCAGACATCCGTGCAACTTCTAGAACAAGATGGGAGATGTTTTCTGTGCTGGCACAGTTTTTCCTAGCCAGACATAGTGGAAAAGCGTTTTGCTAAGATGTAGACGACAACAGAGGCTAAAGAGTGGATGTTAGCAAATGACACCCATCTTCAAAAAAGGCAATTAAGAGGACTCGCCATAGTACAAACCAGCCAGCCTCTTTTTTATCCCCAGGAAGTTGATGAAGCAGCTCTTCCTGGAAATCCTTGCCAGGCACATGACAGATGACCAAATAATGTAGTTAGCATGATTTTTCAGGGGAATTTCATGCTGAACATCACTTTAAACTCCTCTGATGAATCAACTTGACTGGTAGATGAAGGGAATATTATCTGCCTGGGCTTCAGGGAGGTTTTTGACATACCTCTACATGGCATCACACATACATATGGAAGCAATAGTGCAAAGGGGAGGGAATCAGTGTCTTTTCAGTGATGCTGAGGGAAAAGACAAGAGGCAGTGGGCACACACTGAAATACAGGAGATTGCCTTTGAACATCAGTAAATGTTTCTTTACTGTCAGGGTGACTGAACCACGGCACAGACTGCCCAGAAAGATTGTGGAGCCTGGATCTTTGAAGACATTAAAAGTACACCCAGATAGAATCCTGGGCAAGAGGCTCTAGGTATCCTGGTTTAGGCAGGGGGGTTGGGCCTGGTTAGCCCCACCAACCCCTTCCACTCTCTTTCATTCTGTGCTAGTGAATTCTCTTCAAGATGCATTTCAAAGCGCTGGCATGACAAAGTTCTGTGCAGACAGAGATCCAAATGGACATGGCATCTAAGTTCCTTAAGCAGTGTTCAAGAAGAATGTAAAACTCTGGCACAAGTGTCTCTTCCCTAACTGAATCCCTTTCATGGGAAAATTCCCAGCTCTAGAAAGATCTTCTGATACGCATGCTTAAGACTGACACTGGCTGAGCAAATTTCTCCCTATGTATATCTAAGACCAGTTAGGATCTTCACCCAAAGTGCAGTCAACATAGTCACAGAATGCCTATTGTTAAGAAGTGACAGCTTCCATCAGAATGGCAGCTATTGGTCCACAAAATGGATTAATGGATGGGAATTATCTACGTGGGTTAAAAACAAAAATAAAGAGTTGGTCTTTATTTATCAATTTCATGGCAATATTGATAAGGGAAGAAAAAGATCTAAGTCCTTGACTTTCTGGACTCGAGGAAAGATTTTAAAAATTCCTTGTAAAAATGTATGATCACAATCAGACTATTGAAACCATTTTAGTTGGGAACAAAGTTCCAAAATTGTCTAGATAGTGGCAAAGAAGCCAAGAAAATAGGAAAGAAACAAAAAGAGAGCAAAAGAGTCAGCTTCAGTGTACAAGCTCGTTCTAGAAGTAGTCTGCTGGGAAAAGGAACCCCCAGCTAAATTTCCAATGTATTCCTGCGCTTGATTCAGTAACTGGTCAATGTAAAAACCAATCCTTTTGTACAACTTCTTCCAGCAACAAAAACTCCAACAGGTTGACACTACCATCATGCCTGTTCCAGACATATTTAAAAGAGAAATGATGATTTTCTTGAAAACCTACTTACATAAAAGTTGCAAGATGGTGGAGGGATTCCCACATCCTCCTTCCTCCATCTGGCTTGAAAGTATATTTGATAAAATATGCAACAAAGCACATGATTTATAAGGGAGAGTCAAATGGATGATTTGGGAATCGATCTCTTGTTGATAGTAAACTTCATATCCACTCGGTGTGACCTTTTTAAAACAAAATGTGGAGCTGAGGCATGAATCTGCCACAACAATTGTAAAGCAAACATACACACTCCCCTTCATATGCCCCCCCCTCCACACACACCTAGGCACACACAGAGATCAGCATAGCAGATCATGAACACCTTGGAAAAGACTGAAATGCTAAATGCCTCTCTTGATGGGCAAAAGAGCTGGTGCAGTAATTCAAATGCCTGGTACAAAAATTCTGTTTAATATTTAGCTCCTATTTAAAACACAGCTTTTCATTTCATTCTATTTACAGAATATTTTCATTTCATTTGTTTCTTTAAAATTACTTAGTTCTCACCTGTTGTATGTCTAGGAATATTTTCTTCCAAAAATAGAAAAAAATAGATGATATCTTTTCAGCAGAAAACATTGGTTGATACAATTTTAAACCATCATGATATGGAAGAATTCTTCTGTCCCTCTCGAAGGTGGAAGAAGCATTTGGATCACAGATCATCTACAATGAAATACTTGACATGTTTAAGATGCTTTCAATCAATTTTGATCGTCAATTGCTTATTTGTTGTAAACAGTAATTTTTCAGTGAAGGGAAAGCGTGTGTGGTATATCTACATGATATGTTCAAAGGCAGTTCCTACTAATGGCCAGGCTGAATTCCAGTAAATAATGTCCCGAATGATATTTTGCCGCCTTCTTTGGCACTTCATGAAATCTTACCCCGATGAAGTGCTGAAACAAAGAGATTTTCTCTTAGAGAGTGTCTCATGTTGTAACCTATCCCATGGATTTTATGCTGTAATTCTTATCTCTTTTAAAATTTACTATCTTCTGTACAGTTTTCATGAAACTTTCTGTTACAGTAGTGAATAGCACAGATAAATGTCATTTTGTACAACTTTGAATTTACCCCAAGGGCTGAGAGAAAACTTGATCCTATACTTCAATCCGAGTTTCTTCTATAGTCCAACTTTGTTTCTCTACCATCAAGCTTCTCCTTTGTTGCTGCTCCAAGCCCCGTCCAAGGTGACCTTGAATACTTTCAGGGATGGGACACCCACAACTTCTCTGGGCAACCTGTTCCAGTGTTCCAGCACTCCCACAGTAAAAAAGGCCTTCCTTTCATCTAATATGTGTAGGAAATCATAAATCTAGGCATAGAAGCTTGGAGTGCAAATTTGAAATTCTTTGGATTTGAAGCACATTTTATATGAATACTGACTTACAGATGACTAAAAGATGTTGATGGGCATTTGAGCTGACAAGTTTTGAAAAAGTGCACGGAAATTAAAATTGAAACCACTAAAATTAAAAACTCCTTGCCATTTTCTTTTTCCTCTCCTATTCAAAATTGCATATGTCAGATATCAGTGCTTCATGCAAACCTCTCAGATGCTCTCAGAGAAAAAGCTTTTCTTTCAGACTAAGTTGCGGTTGACGTAGAACACTAGCAGGAGTGAAAGATTTTCTGGGCATCGGGGCAGCCCGTTCTCCTTGGATTTGTGTGCAGAATGCATTTTATCCAAACTGGAAAATAGATCCCAGCTCTGTTCTATTCATCATTCTTACTTCATCAGGCCAGAAGATTCTGTGAAAAGTAGCCTGTGGACCTTGAAGACAGCGCATGTGAACCAGATGAGAGGTGATAGAGAAGTTGAGGGAGAGAAGAAAGAGCATATGGCTGAAACCAGAAAGTATTTCTCCACGTGATCATGGAAGATTGCAGGAGCCACTTGGTACTATCAAACCAGCCCAACTTGGCACTGGTGCCACCATGGGTCTGGTCACCATCCTGCCTATTGTAGCTTTTCAGGAGCCAGCCGGTCACTCTCAGCCATAGGCCCCCAAACACAAACCTCGGCCCGTTTCCCTGGCAAACAAAAGTAAGCTGCCCCGCTTCTGGATGGCAGATTGCAGGAGCTACTTAGTACTATCAAATCAGCCCGACTTGGCACAGGTGCCACCTTTGATCTGGGAACCATCCTGTGTATCGTGGATTTTCAGGGGCCAGCCAGCCACTCTCAGCCATATGCCCCCAAAAACAAACCACAGACCTTTTCTCTGGCAAACAAATCTCAACTGCCCCTCTTCTGGATGGCAAATTTTAGGACGCACTTTGTACTACGAAAACCGCCCGACGTGGCACTGGTGCCACCTTGTGTCAGGGAACCATCCTGCATATCGAGCTTTTTAAGGAGCCAGCCGGCCAGGCCCAGCCATATACCCCCAAAAACAAACCACGGACCATTTCTCATGGAAACAAAAATCCGCTGCCCCGCGTCTGGATGGCAGATTGCAGGAGCCACTTTGCACCATCAAACCAGCCCGACTTGGCACTGGTGCCACCTTGGGTCTGGGAACAATCCTGCGTATCGTACATATTCAGGAACCAGCCGAACACTCCCAGCCACAGGCCCCCAAACACAAACAACGGCCCATTTCCCTGGCAAACAAAACTCAGCTGCCCCGCTTCTGGATGGCAGATTGCAGGAGCCACTTGGGTCTATCAAACCAGCCCGACTTGGCACTGGTGCCACCTTGGGTCTGGGAACCATCCTGCGTATGGTGGATTCTAAGGAGCCAGCCGGCCACTCCCAGCCACAGGCCCCCAACAAAAACCACGGCCCTTTTTTCTGGCAAACAAAACTTAGCTGCCTCACTTCTGGATGGCAGATTGCAGGAGCCACTTGGTGTAATCAAACCAGCCCGACTTGGCACTGGTGCCACCTTGGGTCTGGGAACCATCCTGCGTATCGTGGATTCTAAGGAGCCAGCCGGCCACTCCCAGCCACAGGCCCCCAAACAAAATCAACGGCGCTGTTCCCTGGAAAACAAAACACGCCTGCCAACTTTTTGATGGAGTTTGCAGGAGCCACTTGGTACTATCAAACCAGCCCGACTTGGCACTGGTGCCACCTTGGGTCTGGGAAACATCCTGCGTATCGTGGATTCTTAGGAGCCAGCCGGCCACTCCTAGCCACAGGCCCCCAGACAAAAACCTAGGCCTATATCTCTGGCAAACAAAAGTAAGCTGCCCCGCTTCTGGATGGCAGATTGCAGGAGCCACTTGGTACTATCAAACCAGCCCAACTTGGCACTGGTGCCACCTTGGCTCTGGGAACCATCCTGCCTATTGTAGCTTTTCAGGAGCCAGCCGGTCACTCCCAGCCATAGGCCCCCAAACAGAAACCTCGGCCCGTTTCCCTGGCAAACAAAAGTAAGCTGCCCCGCTTCTGGATGGCAGATTGCAGGAGCTACTTAGTACTATCAAATCAGCCCGACTTGGCACAGGTGCCACCTTGGATCTGGGAACCATCCTGTGTATCGTGGATTTTCAGGGGCCAGCCGGCCACTCTCAGCCATATGCCCCCAAACACAAACCACGGACCTTTTCTCTGGCAAACAAAAATCAGCTGCCCCACTTCTGGATGGCAGATTGCAGGAGCCACTTGGGACTATCACACCAGCACAACATGGCACTGCTGCCACCTTGGATCTGGGAACAATCCTGCGTATCGTACATATTCAGGAACCAGCCGAACACTCCCAGCCACAGGCCCCCAAACACAAACAACGGCCCATTTCCCTGGCAAACAATACTCAGCTGCCCCGCTTCTGGTGTGGCAGTTTTCAGGAGCCACTTGGGACTATCAAAGCAGCCCGACTTGGTAATGGTACCATCTTGGATCTGGGAACCATCCGGCGTATCGTGGATTTTCAGGGGCCAGCCGGTCATTCCCAGCCATATGCTCCCAAACACAAACCTCGGCCCTTTTCTCTGGCAAACAAAACTCAACTGCCCCTCTTCTGGATGGCAAATTGCAGGACGCACTTGGTACTACAAAAAGAGCCCGACTTGGCAGTGGTGCCACCTTGGCTCTGGGAACCATCCTGCGTATCGAGCATTTTAAGGAGCCAGCCGGCAATTCCCAGCCGTATGCCCCAAAAAGAAACCACGGACCTTTTCTCTGGCAAAAAAAACTCAGCTGTCCCGCTTCTGGATGGCAGATTGCAGGAGTCACTTTGAACCATACAACCAGCCTTACTTGGCACTGGTGCCACCTTGTATCTGGGAACCATCCTGCCTATCGTTGATTTTCAGGGGCCAGCCTACCACTCTCGGCCATAGGCCCCCAAACACAAACCACAGCCCTTTTCTCTAGCAAACAAAATTTAGCTGCCCCGCTTCTGGATGGCAAATTGCAGGAGCCACTGGGTACTACAAAAACAGCCCGACTTGGCACTGGTGCCACCTTGCGTCTGGTTACCATGCGGCGTATCGTGCATTTTAAGGAGCCAGGTGGCCACTCCCAGCCATATGCCCCCAAACACAACCCACGGCCCTTTTCTCTGGCAAACAAAACTCAGCTGCCCCGCTTCTGGATGGCAGATCGCAGGAGACACTTGGTACTATCAAACCAGCCCGACTTGGCACTGGTGCCACCTTTGGTCTGGGAACCATCCTGCGTATTGTGGATTGTCAGGAGACAGCCGACCACTCTCGGCCACAGACCCCAATCAAAAACAAAGGTCCGTTTCCCTGGCAAAAAAAACTCAGCTGCCCCGCTTCTGGATGGGAGATTGCAGGAGGCACTTGACACTGTCAAACGAGCCCCACTTTGTACTGGTGCCACCTTGGGTCTGGGAACCATGCTGCGTATCGTGGATTTTCAGGAGCCAGCCGGCCACTGCCAGCCACAGGCCCCCAAACAAAAACCACAGCCTTTTTCTCTGGCAATAAAAACTCAGCTGCCCCGCTTCTGGATGGCAGATTGCAGGAGCCACTTGGTACTATCAAACCAGCCCGACTTGGCACTGGTGCCACCTTGGGTCTGGGAACCATCCTGCCTGTCGTGGATTTTAAGGAGCCAGCCGGCTACTCCCAGCCACAGGCCCCCAACAAAAACCACGGCCCTTTTTTCTCGCAAACAAAACTTAGCTGCCTCACTTCTGGATGGCAGATTGCAGGAGTCACTTGGTGTAATCAAACCAGCCCGACTTGGCACTGGTGCCACCTTGGGTCTGGGAACCATCCTGCGTATCGTGGATTCTAAGGAGCCAGCCGGCCACTCCCAGCCACAGGCCCCCAAACAAAATCAACGGCGCTGTTCCCTGGAAAACAAAACACACCTGCCAACTTTTTGATGGAGTTTGCAGGAGCCACTTGGTACTATCAAACCAGCCCAACTTGGCACTGGTGCCACCATGGGTCTGGTAAACATCCTGCGTATCGTGGATTCTTAGGAGCCAGCCGGCCACTCCTAGCCACAGGCCCCCAAACAAAAACCTAGGCCTATTTCTCTGGCAAACAAAAGTAAGCTGCCCCGCTTCTGGATGGCAGATTGCAGGAGACACTTGGGACTATCAAACCAGCCCAACTTGGCACTGGTGCCACCTTGGATCTGGGAACCATGCTGTGTATCGTGGATTTTCAGGGGCCAGCCGGCCACTCTCAGCCATATGCCCCCAAACAGAAACCTCGGCCCGTTTCTCTGGCAAACAAAACTCAACTGCCCCTCTTCTGGATGGCAAATTGCAAGATGAACTTGATACTAAAACCGCAGGCCGACTTGGTAGTGGTGACACCTTGGGCCTGGGAACCATCATGCGTATCGAGCATTTTAAGGAGCCAGCCGGCCACTCCCAGCAATATGCCCCCAAAAACAATCCACGGAATTTTTCTCTGGCAAACAAAAATCAGCTGCCCCGCTTCTGGATGGCAGATTGCAGGAGCCACTTTGACCCATCAAACCAGCCCGACTTGGCACTGGTGCCACCTTGCATCCTGGAACCATGCTGCCTAGCGTGGATTTTCAGGGGCCAGCCGGCCACTCTCAGCTATATGCCCCCAAACAAAACCCACGGCCCGTTTCCCTGGCAAACAAAAGTAAGCTGCCCCGCTTCTGGATGGCAGATTGCAGGAACCACTTGGTAGTATCAAACCAGCCCGACTTGGCACTGGTGCCACCTTGGGTCTGGGAACCATCCTGCGTATCGTGGATTCTAAGGAGCCAGCCGGCCACTCCCAGCCACAGGCCCCCAAATACAAACAACGGCGCTTTTCCCTGGAAAACAAAACTCGCCTGCCGACTTTTTGATGGCAGATTGCAGGAGCAACTTGGTACTATCAAACCAGCCCAACTTGGCACTGGTGCCACCATGGGTCTGGTAACCATCCTGCCTATTGTAGCTTTCCAGGAGCCAGCCGGTCACTCCCAGCCATAGGCCCCCAGTCACAAACCTCGGCCCGTTTCCCTGGCAAACAAAAGTAAGCTGCCCCGCTTCTGGATGGCAGATTGCAGGAGCCACTTGGTACTATCAAACCAGCCCGACTTGGCACTGGTGCCACCATGGGTCTGGGAACCATGCTGCGTATCGCAGATTCTAAGGCGCCAGTCGGCCACTCCCAGCCACAAGACCCCAAACACAAACAACGGCGCTTTTCTCTGGCAAACAAAACTCAACTGCCCCTCTTCTGGATGGCAAATTGCAGGACGCACTTGGTACTATCAAACCAGCACGACTTGGCACTGGTGCCACCTTGGGTCTGGGAACCATCCTGCGTATTGTGGATTGTCAGGAGCCAGCTGGACACTCTCGGCCACAGACCCCAATCAAAAACAACGGCCCGTTTCACAGGCAAACAAAACTCAGCTGCCCCGCTTCTGGATGGGAGATTGCAGGAGGCACTTGACACTGTGAAACCAGCCCCACTTGGCACTGGTGCCACCTTGGGTCTGGGAACCATGCTGCGTATCATGGATTTTCAGGAGCCAGCCGGCCACTCCCAGCCATAGGCCCCCAAACAAAAACCACAGCCTTTTTCTCTGGCAAACAAAATTCAGCTGCCCCGCTTCTGGATGGCAGATTGCAGGAGCCACTTGGGACTATCACACCAGCATAACATGGCACTGCTGCCACCTTGGATCTGGGAATCATCCTTCCTATCGTGGATTTTCAGGGGCCACCTGGTCACTCTCAGCCATAGGCCCCAAACACAAACCACGGCCCTTTTCTCTGGAAAACAAAACTCAACTGCCCCTCTTCTGGATGGCAGATTGCAGGAGCCACTGGGTACTATGAAACCAGCCCTACTTGGCACTGGTGCCACCTTGGGTCTGGGAACCATGCTGCGTATCATGGATTTTCAGGAGCCAGCCGTCCACTGCCAGCCACAGGCCCCGAAACACAAACAACAGCCTTTTTCTCTGGCAAACAAAATTCAGCTGCCCCGCTTCTGGATGGCAGATTGCAGGAACCACTTGGTACTAACAAACCAGCCCGACTTGGCACTGGTGCCACCTTGGGTCTGGGAACCATCCTGCGTGTCGTGGATTCTAAGGAGCCAGCTGGCCACTCCCAGCCACAGGCCCCAAAACACACACAACGGCGCTTTTCCCTGGAAAACAAAACTCGCCTGCCAACTTTTTGATGGCAGATTGCAGGAGCCACTTGGTACTATCAAACCAGCCCAACTTGCCACGGGTGCCACCATGGGTCTGGTCACCATCCTGCCTATCGTAGCTTTTCAGGAGCCAGCCGGTCACTCCCTGCCATAGGCCCCGAGACACAAAGCTCGGCCCGTTTCCCTGGCAAACAAAAGTAAGCTGCCCCGCTTCTGGATGGCAGATTGCAGGAGCCACTTGGTACTATCAAACCAGCCCGACTTGGCACTGGTACCACCTTGGGTCTGGGAACCATCCTGCCTATCGTGGATTTTAAGGAGCCAGCCGGCTACTCCCCGCCACAGGCCCCCAACAAAAACCACGTCCCTTTTTTCTGGCAAACAAAACTTAGCTGCCTCACTTATGGATGGCAGATTGCAGGAGCCACTTGGTGTAATCAAACCAGCCCGACTTGGCACTGGTGTCACCTTGGGTCTGGGAACCATCCTGCGTATCGTGGATTCTAAGGAGCCAGCCGGCCACTCCCAGCCACAGGCCCCCAAACAAAATCAACGGCGCTGTTCCCTGGAAAACAAAACACGCCTGCCAACTTTTTGATGGAGTTTGCAGGAGCCACTTGGTACTATCAAACCAGCCCAACTTGGCACTGGTGGCACCATGGGTCTGGTAAACATCCTGCGTATCGTGGATTCTTAGGAGCCAGCAGGCCACTCCTAGCCACAGGCCCCCAAACAAAAACCTAGGCCTATTTCTCTGGCAAACAAAAGTAAGCTGCCCCGCTTCTGGATGGCAGATTGCAGGAGACACTTGGGACTATCAAACCAGCCCAACTTGGCACTGGTGCCACCTTGGATCTGGGAACCATGTTGTGTATCGTGGATTTTCAGAGGCCAGCCGGCCACTCTCAGCCATATGTCCCCAAACAGAAACCTCGGCCCGTTTCTCTGGCAAACAAAACTCAACTGCCCCTCTTCTGGATGGCAAATTGCAGGATGAACTTGATACTAAAACCGCAGGCCGACTTGGTAGTGGTGACACCTTGGGCCTGGGAACCATCATGCGTATCGAGCATTTTAAGGAGCCAGCCGGCCACTCCCAGCAATATGCCCCCAAAAACAATCCACGGAATTTTTCTCTGGCAAACAAAAATCAGCTGCCCCGCTTCTGGATGGCAGATTGCAGGAGCCACTTTGCACCATCAAACCAGCCCGACTTGGCACTGGTGCCACCTTGCATCTGGGAACCATGCTGCCTAGCGTGGATTTTCAGGGGCCAGCGGGCCACTCTCAGCTATATGCCCCCAAACAAAACCCACGGCCCGTTTCCCTGGCAAACAAAAGTAAGCTGCCCTGCTTCTGGATGGCAGATTGCAGGAACCACTTGGTAGTATCAAACCAGCCCGACTTGGCACTGGTGCCACCTTGGGTCTGGGAACCATCCTGCGTATCGTGGATTCTAAGGAGCCAGCCGGCCACTCCCAGCCACAGGCCCCCAAACACAAACAACGGCGCTTTTCCCTGGAAAACAAAACTCGCCTGCCAACTTTTTGATGGCAGATTGCAGGAGCAACTTGGTACTATCAAACCAGCCCAACTTGGCACTGGTGCCACCATGGGTCTGGTCACCATCCTGCCTATTGTAGCTTTCCAGGACCAGCCGGTCACTCCCAGCCTTAGGCCCCCAAACACAACCCACGGCCCGTTTCCCTGGCAAACAAAAGTAAGCTGCCCCGCTTCTGGATGGCAGATTGCAGGAGCCACTTGGTACTATCAAACCAGCCCAACTTGGAACTGGTGCCACCTTGGGTCTGGGAACCATGCTGCGTATCGCAGATTCTAAGGCGCCAGTCGGCCACTCCCAGCCACAAGCCCCCAAACACAAACAACGGCGCTTTTCTCTGGCAAACAAAACTCAACTGCCCCTCTTCTGGATGGCAAATTGCAGGACGCACTTGGTACTATCAAACCAGCAAGACTTGGCACTGGTGCCACCTTGGGTCTGGGAACCATCCTGCATATTGTGGATTGTCAGGAGCCAGCTGAACATTCTCGGCCACAGACCCCAATCAAAAACAACGGCCCGTTTCACAGGCAAACAAAAGTAAGCTGCCCCGCTTCTGGATGGGAGATTGCAGGAGGCACTTGACACTGTGAAACCAGCCCCACTTGGCACTGGTGCCACCTTGGGTCTGGGAACCATGCTGCGTATCATGGATTTTCAGGAGCCAGCCGGCCACTCCCAGCCATAGGCCCCCAAACAAAAACCACAGCCTTTTTCTCTGGCAAACAAAATTCAGCTGCCCCACTTCTGGATGGCAGATTGCAGGAGCCACTTGGGAGTATCACACCAGCACAACATGGCACTGCTGCCACCATGGATCTGGGAACCATCCTTCCTAACGTGGATTTTCAGGAGCCAGCCGTCCACTGCCAGCCACAGGCCCCGAAACACAAACAACAGCCTTTTTCTCTGGCAAACAAAATTCAGCTGCCCCGCTTCTGGATGGCAGATTGCAGGAACCACTTGGTACTAACAAACCAGCCCGACTTGGCACTGGTGCCACCTTGGGTCTGGGAACCATCCTGCGTATCGTGGATTCTAAGGAGCCAGCTGGCCACTCCCAGCCACAGGCCCCAAAATACACACAACGGCGCTTTTCCCTGGAAAACAAAACTCGCCTGCCAACATTTTGATGGCAGATTGCAGGAGCCACTTGGTACTATCAAACCAGCCCAACTTGGCACTGGTGCCACCATGGGTCTGGTAACCATCCTGCCTATCGTAGCTTTTCAGGAGCCAGCCAGGCACTCCCAGCCATAGGCCCCCAGAAAAAAACCTCGGTCCGTTTCCCTGGAAAACAAAAGTAAGCTGCCCCGCTTCTGGATGGCAGATTGCAGGAGCCACTTGGTGCTATCAAACCAGCCCGACTTGGCACTGGTGCCACCTTGGGTCTGGGAACCATCCTGCGTATCCTGTGTTCTAAGGAGCCAGCCGGCCACTCCCAGCCACAGTCCCCCAAACAGAAACAACGGCGCTTTTCCCTGGAAAACAAAACTGACCTGCCAACTTTTTGATGGCAGATTGCAGGAGCCACTTGGTACTATCAAACCAGCCCAACTTGGCACTGGTGCCACCATGGGTCTGGTCACCATCCTGCCTATCGTAGCTTTTCAGGAGCCAGCCGGTCACTCCCAGCCATAGGTCCCCAGACAAATACCTCGGCCCGTTTCCCTGGCAAACAAAAGTAAGCTGCCCCGCTTCTGGATGGCATATTGCAGGAGCCACTTGGTACAATCAAACCAGCCCAACTTGACACTGGTGCCACCTTGGCTCTGGGAACCATGCTGCGTAACCCGGATTCTAAGACGACAGGCAGCCACTGCCAGCCACAGGCCTCCAAACAAAATCAACGGCGCTTTTCCTGGAAAACAAAACTCGCCTGACAACTTTTAGATGGCAGATTGCAGGAGCCAGTTGGTACCATCAAACCAGCCCAACTTGGCACTGGTGCCACCTTGGGTCTGGGAACCATCCTGCCTATTGTTGCTTTTCAGGAGCCAGCCGGTCACTTCTAGCCCTAGGCCCCCAGTCATAAACCTCGGCCCGTTTCCCTGGCACACAAATGTAAGCTACCCCGCTTCAGGATGGCAGATTGCAGGAGCCACATTTCACCATCAAACCAGCCCGACGTGGCACTGGTGCCACCTTGGGTCTGGGAACCATCCTGCGTATCGTGTGTTCTAAGGAGCCAGCCGGCCACTCCCAGCCACAGTCCCCCAAACACAAACAACGGCGCTTTTCCCTGGAAAACAAAACTGGCCTGCCAACTTTTTGATGGCAGATTGCAGGAGCCACTTGGTACTATCAAACCAGCCCAACTTGGCACTGGTGCCACCATGGGTCTGGTCACCATCCTGCCTATCGTAGCTTTTCAGGAGCCAGGCGGTCACTCCCAGCCATAGGCCCCCAGACACAAACCTCGGCCCGTTTCCCTGGCAAACAAAAGTAAGCTGCCCCGCTTCTGCATGGCAGATTGCAGGTGCTATTTAGTACTATCAAACCAGCCCGACTTGGCACTGGTGCCACCTCTGGTCTGGGAACCATCCTGCCTATCGTGGATTTTCAGGGGCCAGACGGCCACAATCAGCCATATGCCCCCAAAAACAAACCACGGCCCTTTTCTCTGGTAAACAAAACTCAACTGCCCCTCTTCTGGATGGCAAATTTTAGGACGCACTTTGTACTACGAAAACCGCCCGACTTGGCACTGGTGCCACCTTGGGTCAGGGAACCATCCTGCCTATCGTAGCTTTTCAGGAGCCAGCCGGTCACTCCCAGCCATAGGTCCCCAGACAAATACCTCGGCCCGTTTCCCTGGCAAACAAAAGTAAGCTGCCCCTCTTCTGGATGGCAGATTGCAGGAGCCACTTGGTACTATCAAACCAGCCCAACTTGACACTGGTGCCACCTTGGCTCTGGGAACCATGCTGCGTAACCCGGATTCTAAGACGACAGGCAGCCACTGCCAGCCACAGGCCTCCAAACAAAATCAACGGCGCTTTTCCATGGAAAACAAAACTCGCCTGACAACTTTTAGATGGCAGATTGCAGGAGCCAGTTGGTACCATCAAACCAGCCCAACTTGGCACTGGTGCCACCTTGGGTCTGGGAACCATCCTGCCTATCGTAGCTTTTCAGGAGCCAGCCGGTCACTCTCAGCCATAGGCCCCAAACACAAACCACGGCCTTTTTCTCTGGCAAACAAAATTCAGCTGCCCCGCTTCTTGATGGCAGATTGCAGGAACCACTTGGTACTAACAAACCAGCCCGACTTGGCACTGGTGCCGCCTTGGGTCTGGGAACCATCCTGCGTATCGTGGATTCTAAGGAGCCAGCTGGCCACTCCCAGCCACAGGCCCCAAAACACACACAACGGCGCTTTTCCCTGGAAAACAAAACTGGCCTGCCAACTTTTTGATGGCAGATTGCCGGAGCCACTTGGTACTATCAAACCAGCCCAACTTGGCACTGGTGCCACCATGGGTCTGGTCACCATCCTGCCTATCGTAGCTTTTCAGGAGCCAGCCGGTCACTCCCAGCCATAGGCCCCCAGACACAAACCTCGGCCTGTTTCCCTGGCACACAAAAGTAAGCTACCGCACTTCTGGATGGCAGATTGCAGGAGCCACTTTGCACCATCAAACCAGCCCAACTTGGCACTGGTGCCACCTTGGCTCTGGGAACCATGCTGCGTAACCCGGATTCTAAGACGACAGGCAGCCACTGCCAGCCACAGGCCTCCAAACAAAATCAACGGCGCTTTTCCCTGGAAAACAAAACTCGCCTGACAACTTTTAGATGGCAGATTGCAGGAGCCAGTTGGTACCATCAAACCAGCCCAACTTGGCACTGGTGCCACCTTGGGTCTGGGAACCATCCTGCCTATTGTTGCTTTTCAGGAGCCAGCCGGTCACTCCTAGCCCTAGGCCCCCAGTCATAAACCTCGGCCCGTTTCCCTGGCACACAAAAGTAAGCTGCCCCGCTTCAGGATGGCAGATTGCAGGAGCCACTTTTCACCATCAAACCAGCCCGACGTGGCACTGGTGCCACCTTGGGTCTGGGAACCATCCTGCGTATCGTGTGTTCTAAGGAGCCAGCCGGCCACTCCCACCAACAGTCCCCCAAACACAAACAACGGCGCTTTTCCCTGGAAAACAAAACTCGCCTGACAACTTTTTGATGGCAGATTGCAGGAGCAACTTGGTATTATCAAACCAGCCCAACTTGGCACTGGTGCCACCATGGGTCTGGTCACCATCCTGCCTATCGTAGCTTTTCAGGAGCCAGGCGGTCACTCCCAGCCATAGGCCCCCAGACACAAACCTCGGCCCGTTTCCCTGGCAAACAAAAGTAAGCTGCCCCGCTTCTGCATGGCAGATTGCAGGTACTATTTAGTACTATCAAACCAGCCCGACTTGGCACTGGTGCCACCTCTGGTCTGGGAACCATCCTGCCTATCGTGGATTTTCAGGCGCCAGACGGCCACTATCAGCCATATGCCCCCAAAAACAAACCACGGCCCTTTTCTCTGGTAAACAAAACTCAACTGCCCCTCTTCTGGATGGCAAATTTTAGGAGGCACTTTGTACTACGAAAACCGCCCGACTTGGCACTGGTGCCACCTTGGGTCAGGGAACCATCCTGCCTATCGTAGCTTTTTAAGGAGCCAGCAGGCCACGCCCAGCCATATAGCCCCAAAAACAATCCACGGACCATTTCTCTTGGAAACAAAAATCCGCTGCCCCGCGTCAGGATGGCAGATTGCAGGAGCCACGTTGCACCATCAAACCACCCCGACTTGGCACTGGTGCCATCTTGGATCTGGGAACCATCCTGCCTATCGTAGCTTTTCAGGAGCCAGCCGGTTACTCCCAGCCATAGGCCCCCAGACAGAAAGCTCTGCCCGTTTCCCTGGCAAACAAAAGTAAGCTACCCCGCTTCTGGATGGCAGATTGCAGGAGCCACTTGGTACTATCAAACCAGCCCAACTTGACACTGGTGCCACTTTGGGTCTGGGAACCATGCTGCGTAACGTAGATTCTAAGGCGCCAGGCGGCCACTCCCAGCCACAGGCCCCCAAATACAAACAACGGCGCTTTTCCCTGGAAAACAAAACTCGCCTGCCAGCTTTTTGATGGCAGATTGCAGGAGCCACTTGGTACTATCAAATCATCCCAACTTGGCACTGGTGCCACCATGGGTCTGGTCACCATCCTGCCTATCGTAGCTTTTCAGGAGCCAGCCAGTCACTCCCAGCCATAGGCCCCCATCACAAACCTCGGACCGTTTCCCTGGCAAACAAAATTAAGCTGCCCCGATTCTGGATGGCAGATTGCAGGAGCCACTTGGTAGTGTCAAAACAGCCCGACTTGGCACTGGTGCCACCTTGGGTCTGGGAACCATCCTGCGTATCGTGGATTCTAAGCAGCCACCCGGCCACTCCGTGCCACAGGCGCCTAAACACAAACAACGGCGCTTTTCCCTGGAAAACAAAACTCGCCTGCCAACATTTTGATGGCAGATTGCAGGAGCCACTTGGTACTATCAAACCAGCCCAACTTGGCACTGGTGCCACCATGGGTCTGGTCACCATCCTGCCTATCGTAGCTTTTCAGGAGCCAGCCGGTCACTCCCAGCCATAAACCCCCAGACACAAACCTCGGCCCGTTTCCCTGGAAAACAAAAGTAAGCACCCCCGATTCTGGATGGCAGATTGCAGGAGCCACTTGGTAGTATCAAATTAGCCCAACTTGGCACTGGTGCCATCATGGGTCTGGTAAACATCCTGCCTATCTTAGCTTTTCAGGAGCCGGCCGGTCACTCCCTGCCATAGGCCCCCAGAGAAATACCTCGGCCCGTTTCCCTGGCAAACAAAAGTAAGCTGCCCCTCTTCTGGATGGCAGATTGCAGGAACCACTTGCTACTGTCAAACCAGCCCAACTTGGCACTGGTGCCACCTTGGCTCTGGGAACCATGCTGCGTAACGTAGATTCTAAGAGGACAGGCGGACACTCCCAGCCACAGGCCTCTAAACAAAAACAACGGCGCGTTACCCTGGAAAACAAAACTCGCCTGCCAACTTTTTGATGGCAGATTGCAGGAGCCACTTGGTACTATCAAACCAGCCCAACTTGGCACTGGTGCCACCATGGGTCTGGTCACCATCCTGCCTATCGTAGCTTTTCAGGAGCCAGCCGGTCACTCCCAGCCATAGGCCCCCAGACAAATACCTCGGCCCGTTTCCCTGGCCAACAAATGTAAGCTGCCCCGCTTCTGGATGGCAGATTGCAGGAGCCACATGGTACTACGAAAACAGCCCGACTTGGCAGTGATGCCACCTTGGGTCAGGGAACCATCCTGCGTATCGATGTTTTTAAGGAGTCAGCCGGCAACGTCCAGCCATATACCCCCAAAAAAAACCCACGGAACTTTTCTCCAGCAAGCAAAAATCCGCTGCCCCGCGTCTGGATGGCAGATTGCAGGAGCTATTTAGTATTATCAAACCAGCCCGACTTGGCACTGGTGCCACCATGGGTCTGGTCACCATCCTGCCTATCGTAGCTTTTCAGGAGCCAGCCGGTCACTCTCAGCCATAGGCCCCAAACACAAACCACGGCCCTTTTCTCTGGAAAACAAAATTCAACTGCCCCTCTTCTGGATGGCAGATTGCAGGAGCCACTGGGTACTATGAAACCAGCCCGACTTGGCACTGGTGCCACCTTGGGTCTGGGAACCATGCTGCGTATCATGGATTTTCAGGAGCCAGCCGTCCACTGCCAGCCACAGGCCCCGAAACACAAACAACAGCCTTTTTCTCTGGCAAACAAAATTCAGCTGCCCCGCTTCTGGATGGCAGATTGCAGGAACCACTTGGTACTAACAAACCAGCCCGACTTGGCACTGGTGCCACCTTGGGTCTGGGAACCATCCTGCGTATCGTGGATTCTAAGGAGCCAGCTGGCCACTCCCAGCCACAGGCCCCAAAACACACACAACGGCGCTTTTCACTGGAAAACAAAACTCGCCTGCCAACTTTTTGATGGCAGATTGCAGGAGCCACTTGGTACTATCAAACCAGCCCAACTTGGCACTGGTGCCACCATGGGTCTGGTCACCATCCTGCCTATCGTAGCTTTTCAGGAGCCAGCCGGTCACTCCCAGCCATAGGCCCCCAGACACAAAGCTCGGACCGTTTCCCTGGCAAACAAAAGTAAGCTGCCCCGCTTCTGGATGGCAGATTGCAGGATCCACTTGTTATTATCAAACCAGCCCGACTTGGTACTGGTGCCACCTCTGGTCTGGGTACCATCCTGGGTATCGTGGATCCTAAGGAGCCAGCCGGCCACTCCCAGCCACAGGCCCCCAAACAAAAACAACGGCGATTTTCCCTGGAAAACAAAACTCGCCTGACAACTTTTTGATGGCAGATTGCAGGAACCACTTGGTACTATCAAACCAGCCCAACTTGGCACTGGTGCCACCTTGGGTCTGGGAACCATGCTGCGTATCGTGGATTCTAAGGAGCCAGCCGGCCACTCCAGCCACAGGCCCGCAGACACAAACAACGGCGCTTTTCCCTGGAAAACAAAACTCGCCTGCCAACATTTTGATGGCAGATTGCAGGAGCCACTTGGTACTATGAAATCAGCCCAACTTGGCACTGGTGCCACCATGGGTCTGGTCACCATCCTGCCTATCGTAGCTTTTCAGGAGCCAGCCGGTCACTCCCTCCCATAGGCCCCGAGACACAAAGCTCGGCCCGTTTCCCTGGCAAACAAAAGTAAGCTGCCCCGCTTCTGGATGGTAGATTGCAGGAACCATTTGCTACAATCAAACCAGCCCAACTTGGCACTGGTGCCACCTCAGGTCTGGGTACCATCCTGCGTATTTTGGATTCTAAGGAGCCAGCCGGCCACTCCCAGCCACAGGCCCCCAAACAAAAACAACGGCGCTTTTCCCTGGAAAACAAAACTCGCCTGCCAACATTTTGATGGCAGATTGCAGGAGCCACTTGGTACTATCAAACCAGCCCAACTTGGCACTGGTGCCACCATGGGTCTGGTCACCATCCTGCCTATCGTAGTTTCTCAGGAGCCAGCCGGTCACTCCCTTCCATAGGCCCCCAGACAAAACCTCGGCCCGTTTCCCTGGCAAACAAAAGTAAGCTGCCCCGCTTCTGGATGGCAGATTGCAGGACGCACTTGGTAGTATCAAACCAGCCCAACTTGGCACTGGTGCCACCTCAGGTCTGGGAACCATGCTGCGTATCGTGGATTCTAATTAGCCATCTGGCCACTCCCAGCCACAGGCCCCCAAACAAAAACAACGGCGCTTTTACCTGGATAACAAACTCGCCTGCCAACTTTTTGATGGCAGTTTGCAGGAGCCACTTGGTACTATCAAACCAGCCCAACTTGGCACTGGTGCCACCATGGGTCTGGTCACCATCCTGCCTATCGTAGCTTTTCAGGAGACAGCCGGTCACTCCCAGCCATAGGCCCCCAGACAAAAACCTCGGCCCTTTTCCCTGGCAAACAAAAGTAAGTTAACCCGCTTCTGGATGGCAAATTGCAGGAGACACTTTTCACCATCAAACTAGCCCGACTTGGCACTGGTGTCACCTCTGGTCTGGGAACCATCCTGCCTGTCGTGGATTCTAATCAGCCAGCCGGCCACTCCCAGCCACAGGCCCCCAAACACAAACAACGGCGCTTTTCCCTGGGAAACAAAACTCGCCTGCCAACTTTTTGATGGCAGATTGCAGGAGCCACTTGGTACTATCAAACCAGCCCAACTTGGCACTGGTGCCACCATGGGTCTGGTCACCATCCTGCCTATCGTAGCCTTTCAGGAGCCAGCCGGTCACTCCCAGCCATAGGCCCCCAGACACAAACCTCGGCCCGTTTCCCTGGCAAACAAAAGTAAGCTGCCACGCTTCTGGATGGCAGGATGCAGGAAACACTTGGTACTATCAAACCAGCCCAACTTGGGACTGGTGCCACCTTGGGTCTGGGAACCATCCTGCGTATCGTGGATTCTAAGGAGCCAGCCGGCCACTCCCAGCCACAGGCCCCCAAACACAAACAACGACGCTTTTCCCTGGAAAACAAAACTCGCCTGCCAACTTTTTGATGGCAGATTGCAGGAACCACTTGGTACTATCAAACCAGCCCAACTTGGCACTGGTGCCACCTTGGGTCTGGGAACCATGCTGCGTATCGTGGATTCTAAGGAGCCAGCCGGCCACTCCAGCCACAGGCCCGCAGACAAAAACAACGGCGCTTTTCCCGGGAAAACAAAACTCGCCTGCCGACTTTTTGATGGCAGATTGCAGGAGCCACTTGGTACTATGAAATCAGCCGAACATGGCACTGGTGCCACCATGGGTCTGGTCACCATCCTGCCTATCGTAGCTTTTCAGGAGCCAGCCGGTCACTCCCAGCCATAGGCCCCCTGACACAAAGCTCGGCCCGTTTCCCTGGCAAACAAAAGTAAGCTGCCCCGCTTCTGGATGGCAGATTGCAGGACGCACTTGGTACTATAAAACCAGCCCGACTTGGCACTGGTGCCACCTCAGGTCTGGGAACCATCCTGCGTATCGTGGATTCTAAGGAGCCAGCCGGCCACTCCCAGCCACAGGCCCCCAAACACAAACAACGGCGCTTTTCCCTGGAAAACAAAACTCGCCTGCCAACATTTTGATGGCAGATTGCAGGAGCCACTTGGTACTATGAAATCAGCCGAACATGGCACTGGTGCCACCATGGGTCTGGTCACCATCCTGCCTATCGTAGCTTTTCAGGAGCCAGCCGGTCACTCCCTCCCATAGGCCCCGAGACACAAAGCTCGGCCCGTTTCCCTGGCAAACAAAAGTAAGCTGCCCCGCTTCTGGATGGTAGATTGCAGGAACCATTTGCTACAATCAAACCAGCCCAACTTGGCACTGGTGCCACCTCAGGTCTGGGTACCATCCTGCGTATTTTGGATTCTAAGGAGCCAGCCGGCCACTCCCAGCCACAGGCCCCCAAACACAAACAACGGCGCTTTTCCCTGGAAAACAAAACTCGCCTGCCAACATTTTGATGGCAGATTGCAGGAGCCACTTGGTACTATCAAACCAGCCCAACTTGGCACTGGTGCCACCATGGGTCTGGTCACCATCCTGCCTATCGTAGTTTCTCAGGAGCCAGCCGGTCACTCCCTTCCATAGGCCCCCAGACAAAACCTCGGCCCGTTTCCCTGGCAAACAAAAGTAAGCTGCCCCGCTTCTGGATGGCAGATTGCAGGACGCACTTGGTAGTATCAAACCAGCCCAACTTGGCACTGGTGCCACCTCAGGTCTGGGAACCATGCTGCGTATCGTGGATTCTAATTAGCCATCTGGCCACTCCCAGCCACAGGCCCCCAAACAAAAACAACGGCGCTTTTACCTGGATAACAAACTCGCCTGCCAACTTTTTGATGGCAGTTTGCAGGAGCCACTTGGTACTATCAAACCAGCCCAACTTGGCACTGGTGCCACCATGGGTCTGGTCACCATCCTGCCTATCGTAGCTTTTCAGGAGCCAGCCGGTCACTCCCAGCCATAGGCCCCCAGACAAAAACCTCGGCCCTTTTCCCTGGCAAACAAAAGTAAGTTAACCCGCTTCTGGATGGCAAATTGCAGGAGACACTTTTCACCATCAAACTAGCCCGACTTGGCACTGGTGTCACCTCTGGTCTGGGAACCATCCTGCCTGTCGTGGATTCTAATCAGCCAGCCGGCCACTCCCAGCCACAGGCCCCCAAACACAAACAACGGCGCTTTTCCCTGGGAAACAAAACTCGCCTGCCAACTTTTTGATGGCAGATTGCAGGAGCCACTTGGTACTATCAAACCAGCCCAACTTGGCACTGGTGCCACCATGGGTCTGGTCACAATCCTGCCTATCGTAGCCTTTCAGGAGCCAGCCGGTCACTCCCAGCCATAGGCCCCCAGACACAAACCTCGGCCCGTTTCCCTGGCAAACAAAAGTAAGCTGCCACGCTTCTGGATGGCAGGATGCAGGAAACACTTGGTACTATCAAACCAGCCCAACTTGGGACTGGTGCCACCTTGGGTCTGGGAACCATCCTGCGTATCGTGGATTCTAAGGAGCCAGCCGGCCACTCCCAGCCACAGGCCCCCAAACACAAACAACGACGCTTTTCCCTGGAAAACAAAACTCGCCTGCCAACTTTTTGATGGCAGATTGCAGGAACCACTTGGTACTATCAAACCAGCCCAACTTGGCACTGGTGCCACCTTGGGTCTGGGAACCATGCTGCGTATCGTGGATTCTAAGGAGCCAGCCGGCCACTCCAGCCACAGGCCCGCAGACAAAAACAACGGCGCTTTTCCCGGGAAAACAAAACTCGCCTGCCGACTTTTTGATGGCAGATTGCAGGAGCCACTTGGTACTATGAAATCAGCCGAACATGGCACTGGTGCCACCATGGGTCTGGTCACCATCCTGCCTATCGTAGCTTTTCAGGAGCCAGCCGGTCACTCCCAGCCATAGGCCCCCTGACACAAAGCTCGGCCCGTTTCCCTGGCAAACAAAAGTAAGCTGCCCCGCTTCTGGATGGCAGATTGCAGGACGCACTTGGTACTATAAAACCAGCCCGACTTGGCACTGGTGCCACCTCAGGTCTGGGAACCATCCTGCGTATCGTGGATTCTAAGGAGCCAGCCGGCCACTCCCAGCCACAGGCCCCCAAACACAAACAACGGCGCTTTTCCCTGGAAAACAAAACTCGCCTGCCAGCTTTTTGATGGCAGATTGCAGGAGCCACTTGGTACTATCAAACCAGCCTAACTTGGCACTGGTGCCACCTTGGGTCTGGGAACCATCCTGCCTATCGTAGCTTTTCAGGAGCCAGCCGGTCACTCCCAGCCATATGCCCCGAGACACAAAGCTCGGACCGTTTCCCTGGCAAACAAAAGTAAGCTGCCCCGCTTCTGGATGGCAGATTGCAGGAGCCACTTTGCACCATCATACTAGCCCGACTTGGCATTGGTGCCACCTTGGGTCTGGGAACCATCCTGCGTATCGTGGATTCTAAGCAGCCAGCCGGCCACTCCCAGCCACAGGCCCCCAAACACAAACAACGGCGCTTTTCCCTGGAAAATAAAAACTCGCCTGCCAAATTTTGACGGCAGATTGCAGGAGCCACTTGGTTTTATCAAATCAGCCCAACTTGGCACTGGTGCCACCATGGGTCTGGTCACCATCCTGCCTATCTTAGCTTTTCAGGAGCCAGCCGGTCACTCCCAGCCATAGGCCCCCAGACAAAAAGCTCGGCCCGTTTCCCTGGCAAACAAAAGTAAGCTACCCCGCTTCTGGATGGCAGATTGCAGGAGCCACTTTGCACCATCAAACTAGCCCGTCTTGGCACTGGTGCCACCTCTGGTCTGGGAACCATCCTGCGTATCGTGGATTCTAATTATCCAGCCGGCCACTCCCTACCACAGGCCCCCAAACACAAACAACGGCGCTTTTCCCTGGAAAACAAAACTGGCCTGCCAACTTTTTGATGGCAGATTGCAGGAGCCACTTGGTACTATCAAACCAGCCCAACTTGGCACTTGTGCCACCATGGGTCTGGTCACAATCCTGCCTATCGTAACTTTTCAGGAGCCAGCCGGTCACTCCCAGCCATAGGTCCCCAGTTACAAACCTCGGCCCGTTTCCCTGGCAAACAAAAGTAAGCTGCCCCGCTTCTGGATGGCAGATTGCAGGAGCCACTTGGTACTATCAAACCAGCCCGACTTGGCACTGGTGCCACCTCTGGTCTGGGACCCATCCTGCGTATCGTGGATTCTAAGGAGCCAGTCGGCCACTCCCAGCCACAGGCCCCCAAACACAAACAACGGCCCGTTTCCGTGGCAAACAAAAGTAAGCTGCCCCGTTCAGGATGGCAGATTGCAGGAACCACTTGGCAGTATCAAACCAGCACAACTTGGCACTGGTGGCACCTCTTGTCTGGTAACCATGCTGCGTATCGTGGTTTCTAAGGAGCCAGCCGGGCACTCCCAACCACAGGTCCCCAAACAAAAACAATGGCGCTTTTCCCTGGAAAACAAAACTCGCCTGCCAACTTTTTGATGGCAGATTGCAGGAGCCACTTGGTACTATCAAACCAGCCCAACTTGGCACTGGTGCCACCATGGGTCTGGTCACCATCCTGCCTATCGTAGCTTTTCAGGAGCCAGCCGGTCACTCCCAGCCATAGGCCCCGAGACAGAAAGCCCGGCCCGTTTCCCTTGCAAACAAAAGTAAGCTGCCCCGCTTCTGGATGGCAGATTGCAGGAGCCACTTTGCACCATCAAACTAGCCCGACTTGGCACTGGTGCCACCTTGGCTCTGGGAACCATGCTGCGTAACCCGGATTCTAAGACGACAGGCAGCCACTCCCAGCCACAGGCCCCCAAACACAAACAACGGCGCTTTTCCCTGGAAAATAAAATCTCGCCTGCCAAATTTTGACGGCAGATTGCAGGACCCACTTGGTACTATCAAATCAGCCCAACTTGGGACTGGTGCCACCATGGGTCTGGTAAACATCCTGCGTATCGTGGATTCTTAGGAGCCAGCAGGCCACTCCTAGCCACAGGCCCCCAAACAAAAACCTAGGCCTATTTCTCTGGCAAACAAAAGTAAGCTGCCCCGCTTCTGGATGGCAGATTGCAGGAGACACTTGGGACTATCAAACCAGCCCAACTTGGCACTGGTGCCACCTTGGATCTGGGAACCAGGTTGTGTATCGTGGATTTTCAGGGGCCACCCGGCCACTCTCAGCCATATGTCCCCAAACAGAAACCTCGGCCCGTTTCTCTGGCAAACAAAACTCAACTGCCCCTCTTCTGGATGGCAAATTGCAGGATGAACTTGATACTAAAACCACAGGCCGACTTGGTAGTGGTGACACCTTGGGCCTGGGAACCATCATGCGTATCGAGCATTTTAAGGAGCCAGCCGGCCACTCCCAGCAATATGCCCCCAAAAACAATCCACGGAATTTTTCTCTGGCAAACAAAAATCAGCTGCCCCGCTTCTGGATGGCAGATTGCAGGAGCCACTTTGCACCATCAAACCAGCCCGACTTGGCACTGGTGCCACCTTGCATCTGGGAACCATGCTGCCTAGCGTGGATTTTCAGGGGCCAGCGGGCCACTCTCAGCTATATGCCCCCAAACAAAACCCACGGCCCGTTTCCCTGGCAAACAAAAGTAAGCTGCCCTGCTTCTGGATGGCAGATTGCAGGAACCACTTGGTAGTATCAAACCAGCCCGACTTGGCACTGGTGCCACCTTGGGTCTGGGAACCATCCTGCGTATCGTGGATTCTAAGGAGCCAGCCGGCCACTCCCAGCCACAGGCCCCCAAACACAAACAACGGCGCTTTTCCCTGGAAAACAAAACTCGCCTGCCAACTTTTTGATGGCAGATTGCAGGAGCAACTTGGTACTATCAAACCAGCCCAACTTGGCACTGGTGCCACCATGGGTCTGGTCACCATCCTGCCTATTGTAGCTTTCCAGGAGCCAGCCGGTCACTCCCAGCCATAGGCCCCCAAACACAAACCTCGGCCCGTTTCCCTGGCAAACAAAAGTAAGCTGCCCCGCTTCTGGATGGCAGATTGCAGGAGCCACTTGGTACTATCAAACCAGCCCAACTTGGAACTGGTGCCACCTTGGGTCTGGGAACCATCCTGCGTATCGCAGATTCTAAGGCGCCAGTCGGCCACTCCCAGCCACAAGCCCCCAAACACAAACAACGGCGCTTTTCTCTGGCAAACAAAACTCAACTGCCCCTCTTCTGGATGGCAAATTGCAGGACGCACTTGGTACTATAAAAACAGCCCGACTTGGCACTGGTGCCACCTTGGGTCTGGGAACCATCCTGCGTATCGATATTTTTAATGAGACAGCCGGCCACTCCCAGCGATATGCCCCCAAACACAACCCACGGCCCTTTCCTCTGGCAAACAAAACTCAGCTGCACCGCTTCTGGATGGCAGATTGCAGGAGCCACTTGGTACTATCAAACCAGCAAGACTTGGCACTGGTGCCACCTTGGGTCTGGGAACCATCCTGCGTATTGTGGATTGTCAGGAGCCAGCTGAACATTCTCGGCCACAGACCCCAATCAAAAACAACGGCCCGTTTCACAGGCAAACAAAACTCAGCTGCCCCGCTTCTGGATGGGAGATTGCAGGAGGCACTTGACACTGTGAAACCAGCCCCACTTGGCACTGGTGCCACCTTGGGTCTGGGAACCATGCTGCGTATCATGGATTTTCAGGAGCCAGCCGGCCACTCCCAGCCATAGGCCCCCAAACAAAAACCATAGCCTTTTTCTCTGGCAAACAAAATTCAGCTGCCCCACTTCTGGATGGCAGATTGCAGGAGCCACTTGGGACTATCACACCAGCACAACATGGCACTGCTGCCACCTTGGATCTGGGAACCATCCTTCCTATCGTGGATTTTCAGGGGCCAGCCGGTCACTCTCAGCCATAGGCCCCAAACACAAACCACGGCCCTTTTCTCTGGAAAACAAAACTCAACTGCCCCTCTTCTGGATGGCAGATTGCAGGAGCCACTAGGTACTATGAAACCAGCCCTACTTGGCACTGGTGCCACCTTGGGTCTGGGAACCATGCTGCGTATCATGGATTTTCAGGAGCCAGCCGTCCACTGCCAGCCACAGGCCCCGAAACACAAACAACAGCCTTTTTCTCTGGCAAACAAAATTCAGCTGCCCCGCTTCTGGATGGCAGATTGCAGGAACCACTTGGTACTAACAAACCAGCCCGACTTGGCACTGGTGCCACCTTGGGTCTGGGAACCATCCTGCGTATCGTGGATTCTAAGGAGCCAGCTGGCCACTCCCAGCCACAGGCCCCAAAATACACACAACGGAGCTTTTCCCTGGAAAACAAAACTCGCCTGCCAACTTTTTGATGGCAGATTGCAGGAGCCACTTGGTACTATCAAACCAGCCCAACTTGGCACTGGTGCCACCATGGGTCTGGTCACCATCCTGCCTATCGTAGCTTTTCAGGAGCCAGCCGGTCACTCCCAGCCATAGGCCCCCTGACACAAAGCTCGGTCCGTTTCCCTGGAAAACAAAAGTAAGCTGCCCCGCTTCTGGATGGCAGATTGCAGGAGCCACTTGGTGCTATCAAACCAGCCCGACTTGGCACTGGTGCCACCTTGGGTCTGGGAACCATCCTGCGTATCCTGTGTTCTAAGGAGCCAGCCGGCCACTCCCCGCCACAGTCCCCCAAACACAAACAACGGCGCTTTTCCCTGGAAAACAAAACTGACCTGCCAACTTTTTGATGGCAGATTGCAGGAGCCACTTGGTACTATCAAACCAGCCCAACTTGGCACTGGTGCCACCATGGGTCTGGTCACCATCCTGCCTATCGTAGCTTTTCAGGAGCCAGCCGGTCACTCCCAGCCATAGGCCCCCAGACAAATACCTCGGCCCGTTTCCCTGGCAAACAAAAGTAAGCTGCCCCGCTTCTGGATGGCAGATTGCAGGAGCCACTTGGTACAATCAAACCAGTCCAACTTGACACTGGTGCCACCTTGGCTCTGGGAACCATGCTGCGTAACCCGGATTCTAAGACGACAGGCAGCCACTGCCAGCCACAGGCCTCCAAACAAAATCAACGGCGCTTTTCCCTGGAAAACAAAACTCGCCTGACAACTTTTAGATGGCAGATTGCAGGAGCCAGTTGGTACCATCAAACCAGCCCAACTTGGCACTGGTGCCACCTTGGGTCTGGGAACCATCCTGCCTATTGTTGCTTTTCAGGAGCCAGCCGGTCACTTCTAGCCCTAGGCCCCCAGTCATAAACCTCGGCCCGTTTCCCTGGCACACAAATGTAAGCTACCCCGCTTCAGGATGGCAGATTGCAGGAGCCACTTTTCACCATCAAACCAGCCCGACTTGACACTGGTGCCACCTTGGGTCTGGGAACCATCCTGCGTATCGTGTGTTCTAAGGAGCCAGCCGGCCACTCCCAGCCACAGTCCCCCAAACACAAACAACGGCGCTTTTCCCTGGAAAACAAAACTGGCCTGCCAACTTTTTGATGGCAGATTGCAGGAGCCACTTGGTACTATCAAACCAGCCCAACTTGGCACTGGTGCCACCATGGGTCTGGTAACCATCCTGCCTATCGTAGCTTTTCAGGAGCCAGGCGGTCACTCCCAGCCATAGGCCCCCAGACACAAACCTCGGCCCGTTTCCCTGGCAAACAAAAGTAAGCTGCCCCGCTTCTGCATGGCAGATTGCAGGTGCTATTTAGTACTATCAAACCAGCCCGACTTGGCACTGGTGCCACCTCTGGTCTGGGAACCATCCTGCCTATCGTGGATTTTCAGGGGCCAGACGGCCACTATCAGCCATATGCCCCCAAAAACAAACCACGGCCCTTTTCTCTGGTAAACAAAACTCAACTGCCCCTCTTCTGGATGGCAAATTTTAGGACGCACTTTGTACTACGAATACCGCCCGACTTGGCACTGGTGCCACCTTGGGTCAGGGAACCATCCTGCCTATCGTAGCTTTTTAAGGAGCCAGCAGGCCACGCCCAGCCATATAGCCCCAAAAACAAACCACGGACCATTTCTCTTGGAAACAAAAATCCGCTGCCCCGCGTCAGGATGGCAGATTGCAGGAGCCACTTTGCACCATCAAACCACCCCGACTTGGCACTGGTGCCATCTTGGATCTGGGAACCATCCTGCCTATCGTAGCTTTTCAGGAGCCAGCCGGTTACTCCCAACCATAGCCCCCAGACAGAAAGCTCTGCCCGTTTCCGTGGCAAACAAAAGTAAGCTGCCCCGCTTCTGGATGGCAGATTGCAGGAGCCACTTGGTACTATCAAACCAGCCCAACTTGGCACTGGTGCCACCATGGGTCTGGTCACCATCCTGCCTATCGTAGCTTTTCAGGAGCCAGCCGGTCACTCCCAGCCATAGGCCCCCAGACAAATACCTCGGCCCGTTTCCCTGGCAAACAAATGTAAGCTGCCCTGCTTCTGGATGGCAGATTGCAGGAGCCACATGGTACTATCAAACCAGGCCAACATGGCACTGGTGCCACCTTGGCTCTGGGAACCATCCTGCCTATCGTGGATTTTCAGGCGCCAGCCGGCCACTCTCAGCCATATGCCCCCAAACACAAACCACGGCCCTTTTCTCTGGTAAACAAAACTCAACTGCCCCTCTTCTGGATGGCAAATTGCAGGACGCACTTGGTACTACGAAAACAGCCCGACTTGGCAGTGATGCCACCTTGGGTCAGGGAACCATCCTGCGTATCGATGTTTTTAAGGAGTCAGCCGGCAACGTCCAGCCATATACCCCCAAAAACAAACCCACGGAACCTTTCTCCAGCAAGCAAAAATCCGCTGCCCCGCGTCTGGATGGCAGATTGCAGGAGCTATTTAGTATTATCAAACCAGCCCGACTTGGCACTGGTGCCACCATCGGTCTGGTCACCATCCTGCCTATCGTAGCTTTTCAGGAGCCAGCCGGTCACTCTCAGCCATAGGCCCCAAACACAAACCACGGCCCTTTTCTCTGGAAAACAAAACTCAACTGCCCCTCTTCTGGATGGCAGATTGCAGGAGCCACTGGGTACTATGAAACCAGCCCTACTTGGCACTGGTGCCACCTTGGGTCTGGGAACCATGCTGCGTATCATGGATTTTCAGGAGCCAGCCGTCCACTGCCAGCCACAGGCCCCGAAACACAAACAACAGCCTTTTTCTCTGGCAAACAAAATTCAGCTGCCCCGCTTCTGGATGGCAGATTGCAGGAACCACTTGGTACTAACAAACCAGCCCGACTTGGCACTGGTGCCACCTTGGGTCTGGGAACCATCCTGCGTATCGTGGATTCTAAGGAGCCAGCTGGCCACTCCCAGCCACAGGCCCCAAAACACACACAACGGCGCTTTTCCCTGGAAAACAAAACTCGCCTGCCAACTTTTTGATGGCAGATTGCAGGAGCCACTTGGTACTATCAAACCAGCCCAACTTGGCACTGGTGCCACCATGGGTCTGGTCACCATCCTGCCTATCGTAGCTTTTCAGGAGCCAGCCGGTCACTCCCAGCCATAGGCCCCCAGACACAAACCTCGGCCTGTTTCCCTGGCACACAAAAGTAAGCTACCGCACTTCTGGATGGCAGATTGCAGGAGCCACTTTGCACCATCAAATCAGCCCAACTTGGCACTGGTGCCACCTTGGCTCTGGGAACCATGCTGCGTAACCCGGATTCTAAGACGACAGGCAGCCACTGCCAGCCACAGGCCTCCAAACAAAATCAACGGCGCTTTTCCCTGGAAAACAAAACTCGCCTGACAACTTTTAGATGGCAGATTGCAGGAGCCAGTTGGTACCATCAAACCAGCCCAACTTGGCACTGGTGCCACCTTGGGTCTGGGAACCATCCTGCCTATTGTTGCTTTTCAGGAGCCAGCCGGTCACTCCTAGCCCTAGGCCCCCAGTCATAAACCTCGGCCCGTTTCCCTGGCACACAAAAGTAAGCTACCCCGCTTCAGGATGGCAGATTGCAGGAGCCACTTTTCACCATCAAACCAGCCCGACGTGGCACTGGTGCCACCGTGGGTCTGGGAACCATCCTGCGTATCGTGTGTTCTAAGGAGCCAGCCGGCCACTCCCACCAACAGTCCCCCAAACACAAACAACGGCGCTTTTCCCTGGAAAACAAAACTCGCCTGACAACTTTTTGATGGCAGATTGCAGGAGCCACTTGGTACTATCAAACCAGCCCAACTTGGCACTGGTGCCACCATGGGTCTGGTCACCATCCTGCCTATCGTAGCTTTTCAGGAGCCAGCCGGTCACTCCCAGCCATAGGCCCCCAGACACAAACCTCGGCCCGTTTCCCTGGCAAACAAAAGTAAGCTGCCCCGCTTCTGCATGGCAGATTGCAGGTGCTATTTAGTACTATCAAACCAGCCCGACTTGGCACTGGTGCCACCTCTGGTCTGGGAACCATCCTGCCTATCGTGGATTTTCAGGCGCCAGACGGCCACTATCAGCCATATGCCCCCAAAAACAAACCACGGCCCTTTTCTCTGGTAAACAAAACTCAACTGCCCCTCTTCTGGATGGCAAATTTTAGGACGCACTTTGTACTACGAAAACCGCCCGACTTGGCACTGGTGCCACCTTGGGTCAGGGAACCATCCTGCCTATCGTAGCTTTTTAAGGAGCCAGCAGGCCACGCCCAGCCATATAGCCCCAAAAACAAACCACGGACCATTTCTCTTGGAAACAAAAATCCGCTGCCCCGCGTCAGGATGGCAGATTGCAGGAGCCACGTTGCACCATCAAACCACCCCGACTTGGCACTGGTGCCATCTTGGATCTGGGAACCATCCTGCATATCGTAGCTTTTCAGGAGCCAGCCGGTTACTCCCAACCATAGGCCCCCAGAGAGAAAGCTCTGCCCGTTTCCCTGGCAAACAAAAGTAAGCTACCCCGCTTCTGGATGGCAGATTGCAGGAGCCACTTGGTACTATCAAACCAGCCCAACTTGACACTGGTGCCACTTTGAGTCTGGGAACCATGCTGCGTAACGTAGATTCTAAGGCGCCAGGCGGCCACTCCCAGCCACAGGCCCCCAAATACAAACAACGGCGCTTTTCCCTGGAAAACAAAACTCGCCTGCCAGCTTTTTGATGGCAGATTGCAGGAGCCACTTGGTACTATCAAATCATCCCAACTTGGCACTGGTGCCACTATGGGTCTGGGAACCATCCTGCCAATTGTACCATTTCAGGAGCCAGCCGGTCACTCCCAGTCATAGGCCCCCATCACAAACCTCGGACCGTTTCCCTGGCAAACAAAATTAAGCTGCCCCGATTCTGGATGGCAGATTGCAGGAGCCACTTGGTAGTGTCAAAACAGCCCGACTTGGCACTGGTGCCACCTTGGGTCTGGGAACCATCCTGCGTATCGTGGATTCTAAGCAGCCACCCGGCCACTCCGTGCCACAGGCGCCCAAACACAAACAACGGCGCTTTTCCCTGGAAAACAAAATTCGCCTGCCAACATTTTGATGGCAGATTGCAGGAGCCACTTGGTACTATCAAACCAGCCCAACTTGGCACTGGTGCCACCATGGGTCTGGTCACCATCCTGCCTATCGTAGCTTTTCACTAGCCAGCCGGTCACTCCCAGCCATAAACCCCCAGACACAAACCTCGGCCCGTTTCCCTGGAAAACAAAAGTAAGCACCCCCGATTCTGGATGGCAGATTGCAGGAGCCACTTGGTAGTATCAAATTAGCCCAACTTGGCACTGGTGCCATCATGGGTCTGGTAAACATCCTGCCTATCTTAGCTTTTCAGGAGCCGGCCGGTCACTCCCTGCCATAGGCCCCCAGAGAAATACCTCGGCCCGTTTCCCTGGCAAACAAAAGTAAGCTGCCCCTCTTCTGGATGGCAGATTGCAGGAACCACTTGCTACTATCAAACCAGCCCAACTTGGCACTGGTGCCACCTTGGCTCTGGGAACCATGCTGCGTAACGTAGATTCTAAGAGGACAGGCGGACACTCCCAGCCACAGGCCTCTAAACAAAAACAACAGCGCGTTACCCTGGAAAACAAAACTCGCCTGCCAACTTTTTGATGGCAGATTGCAGGAGCCACTTGGTACTATCAAACCAGCCCAACTTGGCACTGGTGCCACCATGGGTCTGGTCACCATCCTGCCTATCGTAGCTTTTCAGGAGCCAGCCGGTCACTCCCAGCCATAGGCCCCCAGACAAATACCTCGGCCCGTTTCCCTGGCAAACAAAAGTAAGCTGCCCCGCTTCTGGATGGCAGATTGCAGGAGCCACATGGTACTATCAAACCAGGCCAACATGGCACTGGTGCCACCTTGGCTCTGGGAACCATCCTGCCTATCGTGGATTTTCAGGCGCCAGCCGGCCACTCTCAGCCATATGCCCCAAAACACAAACCACGGCCCTTTTCTCTGGTAAACAAAACTCAACTGCCCCTCTTCTGGATGGCAAATTGCAGGACGCACTTGGTACTACGAAAACAGCCCGACTTGGCAGTGATGCCACCTTGGGTCAGGGAACCATCCTGCGTATCGATGTTTTTAAGGAGTCAGCCGGCAACGTCCAGCCATATACCCCCAAAAAAAACCCACGGAACTTTTCTCCAGCAAGCAAAAATCCGCTGCCCCGCGTCTGGATGGCAGATTGCAGGAGCTATTTAGTATTATCAAACCAGCCCGACTTGGCACTGGTGCCACCATCGGTCTGGTCACCATCCTGCCTATCGTAGCTTTTCAGGAGCCAGCCGGTCACTCTCAGCCATAGGCCCCAAACACAAACCACGGCCCTTTTCTCTGGAAAACAAAATTCAACTGCCCCTCTTCTGGATGGCAGATTGCAGGAGCCACTGGGTACTATGAAACCAGCCCGACTTGGCACTGGTGCCACCTTGGGTCTGGGAACCATGCTGCGTATCATGGATTTTCAGGAGCCAGCCATCCACTGCCAGCCACAGGCCCCGAAACACAAACAACAGCCTTTTTCTCTGGCAAACAAAATTCAGCTGCCCCGCTTCTGGATGGCAGATTGCAGGAACCACTTGGTACTAACAAACCAGCCCGACTTGGCACTGGTGCCACCTTGGGTCTGGGAACCATCCTGCGTATCGTGGATTCTAAGGAGCCAGCTGGCCACTCCCAGCCACAGGCCCCAAAACACAAACAACGGCGCTTTTCCCTGGAAAACAAAACTCGCCTGCCAACTTTTTGATGGCAGATTGCAGGAGCCACTTGGTACTATCAAACCAGCCCAACTTGGCACTGGTGCCACCATGGGTCTGGTCACCATCCTGCCTATCGTAGCTTTTCAGGAGCCAGCCGGTCACTCCCAGCCATAGGCCCCCAGACACAAAGCTCGGCCCGTTTCCCTGGCAAACAAAAGTAAGCTGCCCCGCTTCTGGATGGCAGATTGCAGGATCCACTTGTTATTATCAAACCAGCCCGACTTGGTACTGGTGCCACCTCTGGTCTGGGAACCATCCTGGGTATCGTGGATCCTAAGGAGCCAGCCGGCCACTCCCAGCCACAGGCCCCCAAACAAAAACAACGGCGATTTTCCCTGGAAAACAAAACTCGCCTGACAACTTTTTGATGGCAGATTGCAGGAACCACTTGGTACTATCAAACCAGCCCAACTTGACACTGGTGCCACTTTGAGTCTGGGAACCATGCTGCGTAACGTAGATTCTAAGGCGCCAGGCGGCCACTCCCAGCCACAGGCCCCCAAATACAAACAACGGCGCTTTTCCCTGGAAAACAAAACTCGCCTGCCAGCTTTTTGATGGCAGATTGCAGGAGCCACTTGGTACTATCAAATCATCCCAACTTGGCACTGGTGCCACTATGGGTCTGGGAACCATCCTGCCAATTGTACCATTTCAGGAGCCAGCCGGTCACTCCCAGCCATAGGCCCCCATCACAAACCTCGGACCGTTTCCCTGGCAAACAAAATTAAGCTGCCCCGATTCTGGATGGCAGATTGCAGGAGCCACTTGGTAGTGTCAAAACAGCCCGACTTGGCACTGGTGCCACCTTGGGTCTGGGAACCATCCTGCGTATCGTGGATTCTAAGCAGCCACCCGGCCACTCCGTGCCACAGGCGCCCAAACACAAACAACGGCGCTTTTCCCTGGAAAACAAAATTCGCCTGCCAACATTTTGATGGCAGATTGCAGGAGCCACTTGGTACTATCAAACCAGCCCAACTTGGCACTGGTGCCACCATGGGTCTGGTCACCATCCTGCCTATCGTAGCTTTTCACTAGCCAGCCGGTCACTCCCAGCCATAAACCCCCAGACACAAACCTCGGCCCGTTTCCCTGGAAAACAAAAGTAAGCACCCCCGATTCTGGATGGCAGATTGCAGGAGCCACTTGGTAGTATCAAATTAGCCCAACTTGGCACTGGTGCCATCATGGGTCTGGTAAACATCCTGCCTATCTTAGCTTTTCAGGAGCCGGCCGGTCACTCCCTGCCATAGGCCCCCAGAGAAATACCTCGGCCCGTTTCCCTGGCAAACAAAAGTAAGCTGCCCCTCTTCTGGATGGCAGATTGCAGGAACCACTTGCTACTATCAAACCAGCCCAACTTGGCACTGGTGCCACCTTGGCTCTGGGAACCATGCTGCGTAACGTAGATTCTAAGAGGACAGGCGGACACTCCCAGCCACAGGCCTCTAAACAAAAACAACAGCGCGTTACCCTGGAAAACAAAACTCGCCTGCCAACTTTTTGATGGCAGATTGCAGGAGCCACTTGGTACTATCAAACCAGCCCAACTTGGCACTGGTGCCACCATGGGTCTGGTCACCATCCTGCCTATCGTAGCTTTTCAGGAGCCAGCCGGTCACTCCCAGCCATAGGCCCCCAGACAAATACCTCGGCCCGTTTCCCTGGCAAACAAAAGTAAGCTGCCCCGCTTCTGGATGGCAGATTGCAGGAGCCACATGGTACTATCAAACCAGGCCAACATGGCACTGGTGCCACCTTGGCTCTGGGAACCATCCTGCCTATCGTGGATTTTCAGGCGCCAGCCGACCACTCTCAGCCATATGCCCCAAAACACAAACCACGGCCCTTTTCTCTGGTAAACAAAACTCAACTGCCCCTCTTCTGGATGGCAAATTGCAGGACGCACTTGGTACTACGAAAACAGCCCGACTTGGCAGTGATGCCACCTTGGGTCAGGGAACCATCCTGCGTATCGATGTTTTTAAGGAGTCAGCCGGCAACGTCCAGCCATATACCCCCAAAAAAAACCCACGGAACTTTTCTCCAGCAAGCAAAAATCCGCTGCCCCGCGTCTGGATGGCAGATTGCAGGAGCTATTTAGTATTATCAAACCAGCCCGACTTGGCACTGGTGCCACCATCGGTCTGGTCACCATCCTGCCTATCGTAGCTTTTCAGGAGCCAGCCGGTCACTCTCAGCCATAGGCCCCAAACACAAACCACGGCCCTTTTCTCTGGAAAACAAAATTCAACTGCCCCTCTTCTGGATGGCAGATTGCAGGAGCCACTGGGTACTATGAAACCAGCCCGACTTGGCACTGGTGCCACCTTGGGTCTGGGAACCATGCTGCGTATCATGGATTTTCAGGAGCCAGCCGTCCACTGCCAGCCACAGGCCCCGAAACACAAACAACAGCCTTTTTCTCTGGCAAACAAAATTCAGCTGCCCCGCTTCTGGATGGCAGATTGCAGGAACCACTTGGTACTAACAAACCAGCCCGACTTGGCACTGGTGCCACCTTGGGTCTGGGAACCATCCTGCGTATCGTGGATTCTAAGGAGCCAGCTGGCCACTCCCAGCCACAGGCCCCAAAACACAAACAACGGCGCTTTTCCCTGGAAAACAAAACTCGCCTGCCAACTTTTTGATGGCAGATTGCAGGAGCCACTTGGTACTATCAAACCAGCCCAACTTGGCACTGGTGCCACCATGGGTCTGGTCACCATCCTGCCTATCGTAGCTTTTCAGGAGCCAGCCGGTCACTCCCAGCCATAGGCCCCCAGACACAAAGCTCGGCCCGTTTCCCTGGCAAACAAAAGTAAGCTGCCCCGCTTCTGGATGGCAGATTGCAGGATCCACTTGTTATTATCAAACCAGCCCGACTTGGTACTGGTGCCACCTCTGGTCTGGGTACCATCCTGGGTATCGTGGATCCTAAGGAGCCAGCCGGCCACTCCCAGCCACAGGCCCCCAAACAAAAACAACGGCGATTTTCCCTGGAAAACAAAACTCGCCTGACAACTTTTTGATGGCAGATTGCAGGAACCACTTGGTACTATCAAACCAGCCCAACTTGGCACTGGTGCCACCTTGGGTCTGGGAACCATGCTGCGTATTGTGGATTCTAAGGAGCCAGCCGGCCACTCCAGCCACAGGCCCGCAGACACAAACAACGGCGCTTTTCCCTGGAAAACAAAACTCGCCTGCCAACATTTTGATGGCAGATTGCAGGAGCCACTTGGTACTATGAAATCAGCCGAACATGGCACTGGTGCCACCATGGGTCTGGTCACCATCCTGCCTATCGTAGCTTTTCAGGAGCCAGCCGGTCACTCCCAGCCATAGGCCCCCAGACACAAAGCTCGGCCCGTTTCCCTGGCAAACAAAAGTAAGCTACCCCGCTTCTGGATGGTAGATTGCAGGAAACATTTGCTACAATCAAACCAGCCCAACTTGGCACTGGTGCCACCTCAGGTCTGGGAACCATCCTGCGTATTTTGGATTCTAAGGAGCCAGCCGGCCACTCCCAGCCACAGGCCCCCAAACACAAACAACGGCGCTTTTCCATGGAAAACAAAACTCGCCTGCCAACATTTTGATGGCAGATTGCAGGAGCCACTTGGTACTATCAAACCAGCCCAACTTGGCACTGGTGCCACCATGGGTCTGGTCACCATCCTGCCTATCGTAGTTTTTAAGGAGCCAGCCGGTCACTCCCTGCCATAGGCCCCCAGACAAAACCTCGGCCCGTTTCCCTGGCAAACAAAAGTAAGCTGCCCCGCTTCTGGATGGCAGATTGCAGGACGCACTTGGTAGTATCAAACCAGCCCAACTTGGCACTGGTGCCACCTCAGGTCTGGGAACCATGCTGCGTATCGTGGATTCTAATTAGCCATCCGGCCACTCCCAGCCACAGGCCCCCAAACAAAAACAACGGCGCTTTTCCCTGGATAACAAACTCGCCTGCCAACTTTTTGATGGCAGATTGCAGGAGCCACTTGGTACTATCAAACCAGCCCAACTTGGCACTGGTGCCACCATGGGTCTGCTCACCATCCTGCCTATCGTAGCTTTTCACGAGACAGCCGGTCACTCCCAGCCATAGGCCCCCAGACAAAAACCTCGGCCCTTTTCCCTGGCAAACAAAAGTAAGTTAACCCGCTTCTGGATGGCAGATTGCAGGAGCCACTTTTCACCATCAAACTAGCCCGACTTGGCACTGGTGTCACCTCTGGTCTGGGAACCATCCTGCCTGTCGTGGATTCTAATTAGCCAGCCGGCCACTCCCAGCCACAGGCCCCCAAACACAAACAACGGCGCTTTTCCCTGGGAAACAAAACTCGCCTGCCAAGTTTTTGATGGCAGATTGCAGGAGCCACTTGGTACTATCAAACCAGCCCAACTTGGCACTGGTGCCACCATGGGTCTGGTCACCATCCTGCCTATCGTAGCCTTTCAGGAGCCAGCCGGTCACTCCCAGCCATAGGCCCCCAGACACAAACCTCGGCCCGTTTCCCTGGCAAACAAAAGTAAGCTGCCCCGCTTCTGGATGGCAGATTGCAGGAACCACTTGGTACAATCAAACCAGCCCAACATGGCACTGGTGCCACCTTGGGTCTGGGAACCATCCTGCGTATCGTGGATTCTAAGGAGCCAGCCGGCCACTCCCAGCCACAGGCCCCCAAACACAAACAACGGCGCTTTTCCCTGGAAAACAAAACTCGCCTACCAACTATTTGATGGCAGATTACAGGAGCCACTTGGTACTATCAAACCAGCCCAACTTGGCACTGGTGCCACCATGGGTCTGGTCACAATCCTGCCTATCGTAACTTTTCAGGAGCCAGCCGGTCACTCCCAGCCATAGGTCCCCAGCCACAAACCTCGGCCCGTTTCCCTGGCAAACAAAAGTAAGCTGCCCCGCTTCTGGATGGCAGATTGCAGGAGCCACTTGGTACTATCAAACCAGCCCGACTTGGCACTGGTGCCACCTCTGGTCTGGGACCCATCCTGCGTATCGTGGATTCTAAGGAGCCAGTCGGCCACTCCCAGCCACAGGCCCCCAAACACAAACAACGGCCCGTTTCCGTGGCAAACAAAAGTAAGCTGCCCCGTTTCTGGATGGCAGATTGCAGGAACCACTTGGCAGTATCAAACCAGCACAACTTGGCACTGGTGGCACCTCTTGTCTGGTAACCATGCTGCGTATCGTGGTTTCTAAGGAGCCAGCCGGGCACTCCCAACCACAGGTCCCCAAACACAAACAATGGCGCTTTTCCCTGGAAAACAAAACTCGCCTGCCAACTTTTTGATGGCAGATTGCAGGAGCCACTTGGTACTATCAAACCAGCCCAACTTGGCACTGGTGCCACCATGGGTCTGGTCACCATCCTGCCTATCGTAGCTTTTCAGGAGCCAGCCGGTCACTCCCAGACATAGGCCCCGAGACAGAAAGCCCGGCCCGTTTCCCTGGCAAACAAAAGTAAGCTGCCCCGCTTCTGGATGGCAGATTGCAGGAGCCACTTTGTACTATCAAACCAGCCCGACTTGGCACTGGTGCCACCTCTGGTCTGGGAACCATGCTGCGTATCGTGGATTTTAAGGAGCCAGTCGGCCACTCCCAGCCATACGCCTCCAAACACAAACAACGGTCCATTTCCCTGGCAAACAAACGTAAGCTGCCCCGCTTCTGGATGTCAGATTGCAGGAACCACTTGTTGCCAAGTTGGGGTGGTTTGATAGTACCAAGTGGCTCCTGCAATCTGCAATCAAAAAGTTGGCAGGTGAGTTTTGTTTTCCAGGGAAAAGCACCGTTGTTTGTGTTTGGGGGCCTGTGGCTGGGAGTGGCCAGCTGTCTCCTTAGAATCCACGATACGCAGGATGGGTCCGAGACCAGAGGTGGCACCAGTGCCATGTTGGCCTGGTTTGATAGTACCATGTGGCTCCTGCAATCTGCCATCCAGAAGCGGGGCTGCTTACTTTTGTTTGCCAGGGAAACGGGCCGAGATATTTGTCTGGGGGCCTATGGCTGGGAGTGAGCGGCTGGCTCCTGAAAAGCTACGATAGGCAGGATGGTGACCAGACCCATGGTGGCACCAGTGCCAAGTTGGGCTGGTTTGATAGTACCAAGTGGCTCCTGCAATCTGCCATCAAAAAGTTGGCAGGCGACTTTTGTTTTCCAGGGAAAAGCGCCGTTGTTCTTGTTTAGAGGCATGTGGCTGGGAGTGGCCGGCTGCCTCCTTTGAACCCAGGATACGCAGGATGGTTCCCAGAGCCAAGGTGGCACCAGTGCCAAGTTGGGCTGGTTTGATAGTACCAAGTGGCTCCTGCAATCTGCCATCCAGAAGCGGGTCAGCTTACTTTTGTTTCCCAGGGAAACGGGCCGAGGTTTGTGTCTGGGGGCCTATGGCTGGGAGTGACCGGCTGGCTACTGAAAAGCTACGAGAGGCAGGATGGTTACCAGACTCATGGTGGCACCAGTGCCAAGTCGGGCTGCTTTGATAATACTAAATAGCTCCTGAAATCTGCCATTCAGACGCGGGGCAGCGGATTTTTGTTTGCTGGAGAAAAGTTCCGTGGTTTTTTTTTGGGGGTATATGGCTGGACGTGGCCGGCTGGCTCCTTAAAAAGATCGATACGCAGGATTGTTCCCTGACCCAAGGTGGCATCACTGCCAAGTCGGGCTGTTTTCGTAGTACCAAGTGGCTCCTGCAATTTGCCATCCAGAAGAGGGGCAGTTGAGTTTTGTTTGCCAGAGCAAAGGGTTGTGGTATGTGTTTGGGGGCATATGGCTGAGAGTGGCCGGCTGGCCCCTGAAAATCCACGATAGGCAGGATGGTTCCCAGAGCCAAGGTGGCACCAGTGCCATGTTGGCCTGGTTTGACACTACCAAGTGGCTCCTGCAATCTGCCATCCAGAATTGGGGCAGCTTAATTTTGTTTGCCAGGGAAACGGTCCGAGGTTTGTGTCTGGGGGCCTATGGCTGGGAGTGACCGGCTGGCTCCTGAAATGCTACAATAGGCAGGATGGTTCCCAGACCCATAGTGGCACCAGTGCCAAGTTGGGATGATTTGATAGTACCAAGTGGCTCCTGCAATCTGCCATCAAAAAGCTGGCAGGCGAGTTTTGTTTTCCAGGGAAAAGCGCCGTTGTTTGTGTTTGGGGGCCTGTGGCTGGGAGTGGCCGGCTGGCTCCTTAGAATCCACGATATGCAGGATTGTTCCCAGACCCAAGGTGGCACCAGTGCCAAGTCGGGCCGGTTTGATGGTGCAAAGTGGCTCCTGCAATCTGCCATCCAGACGCGGGGCAGCGGATTTTTGTTTCCATGAGAAATGGTCCGTGGTTTGTTTTTGGGGGTATATGGCTGGGCGTGGCCGGCTGGCTCCTTAAAAAGCTCGATATGCAGGATGGTTCCCTGACACAAGGTGGCACCAGTGCCACGTCGGGCGGTTTTCGTAGTACAAAGTGCGTCCTAAAATTTGCCATCCAGAAGAGGGGCAGTTGAGTTTTGTTTGCCAGAGAAAAGGGCCGTGGTTTGTTTTTGGGGGCATATGGCTGAGAGTGGCCGGCTGGCCCCTGAAAATCCACGATAGGCAGGATGGTTCCCAGACCAGAGGTGTCACCAGTGCCAAGTCGGGCTGGTTTGATAGTACTAAATAGCTCCTGCAATCTGCCATGCCGAAGCGGGGCAGCTTACTTTTGTTTGCCAGGGAAACGGGCCGAGGTTTGTGTCTGGGGGCCTATGGCTGGGAGTGACCGGCTGGCTCCTGAAAAGCTACGATAGGCAGGATGGTGACCAGACCCATGGTGGCACCAGTGCCAAGTTGGGCTGGTTTGATAGTACCAAGTGGCTCCGGCAATCTGCCATCAAAAAGTTGGCAGGCGAGTTTTGTTTTCCAGGGAAAAGCGCCGTTGTTTGTGTTTGGGGGCCTGTGGCTGGGAGTGGCCAGCTGGCTCCTTAGAACCCACGATACGCAGGATGGTTCCCAGACCAGAGGTGGCACCAGTGCCAAGTTGGGCTGGTTTGATGGTGCAAAGTGGCTCCTGCAATCTGCCATCCAGAAGCGGGGTAGCTTACTTTTGTTTGCCAGGGAAACGGGCCGAAATATTTGTCTAGGGGCCTCTGGCTGGGGGTGGCTGGCTGGCACCTGAAAAGCTACGATAGGCAGGATGGTGACCAGACCCATGGTGGCACCAGTGCCAAGTTGGGCTGGTTTGATAGTACCAAGTGGCTCCTGCAATCTGCCATCAAATGTTTGGCAGGCGAGTTTTGTTTTCCAGGGAAAAGCACCGTTGTGTGTGTTTTGGGGCCTGTGGCTGGGAGTGGCCAGCTGGCTCCTTAGAATCCACGATACGCAGGATGGTTCCCAGACCCAAGGTGGCACCAGTGCCAAGTCGGGCTGGTTTGTTAGTACCAAGTGGTTCCTGCAATCTGCCATCCAGAAGCGGGGCAGCTGAATTTTGTTTGCCAGAGAAAAAGGCTGTTGTTTGTGTTTCGGGGCCTGTGGCTGGCAGTGGACGGCTGGCTCCTGAAAATCCATGATACGCAGCATGGTTCCCAGACCCAAGGTGGCACCAGTGCCAAGTCGGGCTGGTTTGATTACACCAAGTGGCTCCTGCAATCTGCCATCCAGAAGTGAGGCAGCTAAGTTTTGTTTGCCAGAAAAAAGGGCCGTGGTTTTTGTTGGGGGCCTGTGGCTGGGAGTAGCCGGCTGGCTCCTTAAAATCCACGATAGGCTGGATGGTTCCCAGACCCAAGGTGGCACCAGTGCCAAGTCGGGCTGGTTTGATAGCACCAAGTGGCTCCTGCAATCTGCCATCCAGAAGCGGTGCAGTTGAGTTTTGTTTGCCAGAGAAAAGGGCCGTGGGTTGTGTTTGGGGGCATATGGCTGGGAGTGGCCGGCTGTCTCATTAAAAAGATCGATACGCAGGATGGTTCCCAGACCCAAGGTGGCACCAGTGCCAAGTCGGGCTGTTTTTATAGTACCAAGTGCGTCCTGCAATTTGCCATCCAGAAGAGGGGCAGTGGAGTTTTGTTTGCCAGAGAATAGCGCCGTTGTTTGTGTTTGGGGGCTTGTGGCTGGGAGTGGCCGACTGGCGCCTTAGAATCTGTGTTACGCAGCATGGTTCCCAGACCAGAGGTGGCACCAGTGCCAAGTTGGGCTGGTTTGATAGTACCAAGTGGCTCCTGCAATCTGCCATCAAAAAGTTGGCAGACGAGTTTTGTTTTCCAGGGAAAAGCGCCGTTGTTTGTATTTGGGGGCCTGTGGCTGGGAGTGGTCGGCTGGCTCCTTTGAACCCACGATACGCAGGATGGTTCCCAGACCCAAGGTGGCACCAGTGCCAAGTCGGGCTGGTTTGATACTACCAAGTGCGTCCTGCAATCTGCCATCCAGAAGCGGGGCAGCTTAATTTTGTTTGCCAGGGAAACGGGCCGTGGGTTTTGTTTGGGGGCCTATGGCTGAGAGTGGCCGGCTGGCTCCTGAAAATCCACGCTAGGCAGCATGGTTCCCAGATGCAAGGTGGCACCAGTGCCAAGTCGGGCTGGTTTGATGGTGCAAAGTGGCTCCTGCAATCTGCCATCCAGAAGCGGGGCAGCTGATTTTTGTTTGCCAGAGAAAAATTCCGTGGATTGTTTTTGGGGGCATATTGCTGGGAGTGGCCGGCTGGCTCCTTAAAATGCTCGATACGCATGATGGTTCCCAGGTCCAAGGTGTCACCACTACCAAGTCGGCCTGCGGTTTTAGTATCAAGTTCATCCTGCAATTTGCCATCCAGAAGAGGGGCAGTAGAGTTTTGTTTGCCAGAGAAACGGGCCGAGGTTTCTGTTTGGGGACATATGGCTGAGAGTGGCCGGCTGGCCCCTGAATATCCACGATACACAGCATGGTTCCCAGATCCAAGGTGGCACCAGTGCCAAGTTGGGCTGGTTTGATAGTACCAAGTGTCTCCTGCAATCTGCCATCCAGAAGCGGGGCAGCTTACTTTTGTTTGCCAGAGAAATAGGCCTAGGTTTTTGTCTGGGGGCCTGTGGCTAGGAGTGGCCGGCTGGCTCCTAAGAATCCACGATACGCAGGATGTTTCCCAGACCCAAGGTGGCACCAGTGCCAAGTCGGGCTGGTTTGATAGTACCAAGTGGCTCCTGCAAACTCCATCAAAAAGTTGGCAGGCGTGTTTTGTTTTCCAGGGAACAGCGCCGTTGATTTTGTTTGGGGGCCTGTGGCTGGGAGTGGCCGGCTGGCTCCTTAGAATCCACGATACGCAGGATGGTTCCCAGACCCAAGGTGGCACCAGTGCCAAGTCGGGCTGGTTTGATTACACCAAGTGGCTCCTGCAATCTGCCATCCAGAAGTGAGGCAGCTAAGTTTTGTTTGCCAGAAAAAAGGGCCGTGGTTTTTGTTGGGGGCCTGTGGCTGGGAGTGGCCGGCTGGCTCCTTAGAATCCACCATACGCAGGATGGTTCCCAGACCCAAGGTGGCACCAGTGCCAAGTCGGGCTGGTTTGATAGTACCAAGTGGCTCCTGCAATCTGCCATCCAGAAGCGGTGCAGTTGAGTTTTGTTTGCCAGAGAAAAGGGCCGTGGGTTGTGTTTGGGGGCATATGGCTGGGAGTGGCCGGCTGTCTCATTAAAAAGATCGATACGCAGGATGGTTCCCAGACCCAAGGTGGCACCAGTGCCAAGTCGGGCTGTTTTTATAGTACCAAGTGCGTCCTGCAATTTGCCATCCAGAAGAGGGGCAGTGGAGTTTTGTTTGCCAGAGAATAGCGCCGTGGTTTGTGTTTGGGGGCTTGTGGCTGGGAGTGGCCGACTGGCGCCGTAGAATCTGTGTTACGCAGCATGGTTCCCAGACCAGAGGTGGCACCAGTGCCAAGTTGGGCTGGTTTGATAGTACCAAGTGGCTCCTGCAATCTGCCATCCAGAAGCGGGGCAGCTTACTTTTGTTTGCCAGGGAAACGGGCCGAGGTTTGTGACTGGGGACCTATGGCTGGGAGTGACCGGCTGGCTCCTGAAAAGCTACGATAGGCAGGATGGTGACCAGACCCATGGTGGCACCAGTGCCAAGTTGGGCTGGTTTGATAGTACCAAGTGGCTCCTGCAATCTGCCATCAAAAAGTTGTCAGGCGAGTTTTGTTTTCCAGGGAAAAGCGCCGTTGTTTGTATTTTGGGGCCTGTGGCTGGGAGTGGCCGGCTGGCTCCTTTGAACCCACCATACGCAGGATGGTTCCCAGACCCAAGGTGGCACCAGTGCCAAGTCGGGCTGGTTTGATACTACCAAGTGCGTCCTGCAATCTGCCATCCAGAAGCGGGGCAGCTTAATTTTGTTTGCCAGGGAAACGGGCCGTGGGTTTTGTTTGGGGGCCTATGGCTGAGAGTGGCCGGCTGGCTCCTGAAAATCCACGCTAGGCAGCATGGTTCCCAGATGCAAGGTGGCACCAGTGCCAAGTCGGGCTGGTTTGTTGGTGCAAAGTGGCTCCTGCAATCTGCCATCCAGAAGCGGGGCAGCTGATTTTTGTTTGCCAGAGAAAAATTCCGTGGATTGTTTTTGGGGGCATATTGCTGGGAGTGGCCGGCTGGCTCCTTAAAATGCTCGATACGCATGATGGTTCCCAGGCCCAAGGTGTCACCACTACCAAGTCGGCCTGCGGTTTTAGTATCAAGTTCATCCTGCAATTTGCCATCCAGAAGAGGGGCAGTTGAGTTTTGTTTGCCAGAGAAACGGGCCGAGGTTTCTGTTTGGGGACATATGGCTGAGAGTGGCCGGCTGGCCCCTGAATATCCACGATACACAGCATGGTTCCCAGATCCAAGGTGGCACCAGTGCCAAGTTGGGCTGGTTTGATAGTCCCAAGTGTCTCCTGCAATCTGCCATCCAGAAGCGGGGCAGCTTACTTTTGTTTGCCAGAGAAATAGGCCTAGGTTTTTGTCTGGGGGCCTGTGGCTAGGAGTGGCCGGCTGGCTCCTAAGAATCCATGATACGCAGGATGTTTCCCAGACCCAAGGTGGCACCAGTGCCAAGTCGGGCTGGTTTGATAGTACCAAGTGGCTCCTGCAAACTCCATCAAAATGTTGGCAGGCGTGTTTTGTTTTCCAGGGAACAGCGCCGTTGATTTTGTTTGGGGGCCTGTGGCTGGGAGTGGCCGGCTGGCTCCTTAGAATCCACGATACGCAGGATGGTTCCCAGACCCAAGGTGGCACCAGTGCCAAGTCGGGCTGGTTTGATTACACCAAGTGGCTCCTGCAATCTGCCATCCAGAAGTGAGGCAGCTAAGTTTTGTTTGCCAGAAAAAAGGGCCGTGGTTTTTGTTGGGGGCCTGTGGCTGGGAGTGGCCGGCTGGCTCCTAAGAATCCACCATACGCAGGATGGTTCCCAGACCCAAGGTGGCACCAGTGCCAAGTCGGGCTGGTTTGATAGTCCCAAGTGGCTCCTGCAATCTGCCATCCAGAAGCGGGGCAGCTGAGTTTTGTTTGCCAGGGAAATGGGCCGTTGTTTGTGTTTGGGGGCCTGTGGCTGGGAGTGGTCGGCTGGTTCCTGAATATGTACGATACGCAGGATTGTTCCCAGACCCAAGGTGGCACCAGTGCCAAGTCGGGCTGGTTTGATGGTGCAAAGTGGCTCCTGCAATCTGCCATCCAGACGCGGGGCAGCGGATTTTTGTTTCCATGAGAAATGGTCCGTGGTTTGTTTTTGGGGGTATATGGCTGGGCCTGGCCGGCTGGCTCCTTAAAAAGCTCGATATGCAGGATGGTTCCCTGACACAAGGTGGCACCAGTGCCACGTCGGGCGGTTTTCGTAGTACAAAGTGCGTCCTAAAATTTGCCATCCAGAAGAGGGGCAGTTGAGTTTTGTTTGCCAGAGAAAAGGTCCGTGGTTTGTTTTTGGGGGCATATGGCTGAGAGTGGCTGGCTGGCCCCTGAAAATCCACGATACACAGGATGGTTCCCAGATCCAAGGTGGCACCTGTGCCAAGTCGGGCTGATTTGATAGTACTAAGTAGCTCCTGCAATCTGCCATCCAGAAGCGGGGCAGCTTACTTTTGTTTGCCAGGGAAACGGGCCGAGGTTTGTGTTTGGGGGCCTATGGCTGAGAGTGACCGGCTGGCTCCTGAAAAGCTACAATAGGCAGGATGGTGACCAGACCCATGGTGGCACCAGTGCCAAGTTGGGCTGGTTTGATAGTACCAAGTGGTTCCTGCAATCTGCCATCCAGAAGCAGGGCAGCTGAGTTTTGTTTGCCAGAGAAAAGGGCCTTGGTTTGTGTTTGGGGGCATATGGCTGGGTGTGGCCAGCTGGCTCCTTAAAATGCACGATATGCAACATGGCTCCCAGACCCAAGGTGGCACCAGTGCCAAGTTGGGCTGGTTTGATAGTACCAAGTGGCTCCTGCAATCTTCCATGATCACGTGGAGAAATACTTTCTGGTTTCAGCCTCATGCTCTTTCTTCTCTCCCTCAACTTCTCTATCACCTCTCATCTGGTTCACATGCGCTGTCTTCAAGGTCCACAGGCTACTTTTCACAGAATCTTCTGGCCTGATGAAGTAAGAATGATGAATAGAACAGAGCTGGGATCTATTTTCCAGTTTGGATAAAATGCATTCTGCACACAAATCCAAGGAGAACGGGCTGCCCCGATGCCCAGAAAATCTTTCACTCCTGCTAGTGTTCTACGTCAACCGCAACTTAGTCTGAAAGAAAAGCTTTTTCTCTGAGAGCATCTGAGAGGTTTGCATGAAGCACTGATATCTGACATATGCAATTTTGAATAGGAGAGGAAAAAGAAAATGGCAAGGAGTTTTTAATTTTAGTGGTTTCAATTTTAATTTCCGTGCACTTTTTCAAAACTTGTCAGCTCAAATGCCCATCAACATCTTTTAGTCATCTGTAAGTCAGTATTCATATAAAATGTGCTTCAAATCCAAAGAATTTCAAATTTGCACTCCAAGCTTCTATGCCTAGATTTATGATTTCCTACACATATTAGATGAAAGGAAGGCCTTTTTTACTGTGGGAGTGCTGGAACACTGGAACAGGTTGCCCAGAGAAGTTGTGGGTGTCCCATCCCTGAAAGTATTCAAGGTCACCTTGGACGGGGCTTGGAGCAGCAACAAAGGAGAAGCTTGATGGTAGAGAAACAAAGTCGGACTATAGAAGAAACTCGGATTGAAGTATAGGATCAAGTTTTCTCTCAGCTCTTGGGGTAAATTCAAAGTTGTACAAAATGACATTTATCTGTGCTATTCACTACTGTAACAGAAAGTTTCATGAAAACTGTACAGAAGATAGTAAATTTTAAAAGAGATAAGAATTACAGCATAAAATCCATGGGATAGGTTACAACATGAGACACTCTCTAAGAGAAAATCTCTTTGTTTCAGCACTTCATCGGGGTAAGATTTCATGAAGTGCCAAAGAAGGCGGCAAAATATCATTCGGGACATTATTTACTGGAATTCAGCCTGGCCATTAGTAGGAACTGCCTTTGAACATATCATGTAGATATACCACACACACTTTCCCTTCACTGAAAAATTACTGTTTACAACAAATAAGCAATTGACGATCAAAATTGATTGAAAGCATCTTAAACATGTCAAGTATTTCATTGTAGATGATCTGTGATCCAAATGCTTCTTCCACCTTCGAGAGGGACAGAAGAATTCTTCCATATCATGATGGTTTAAAATTGTATCAACCAATGTTTTCTGCTGAAAAGATATCATCTATTTTTTTCTATTTTTGGAAGAAAATATTCCTAGACATACAACAGGTGAGAACTAAGTAATTTTAAAGAAACAAATGAAATGAAAATATTCTGTAAATAGAATGAAATGAAAAGCTGTGTTTTAAATAGGAGCTAAATATTAAACAGAATTTTTGTACCAGGCATTTGAATTACTGCACCAGCTCTTTTGCCCATCAAGAGAGGCATTTAGCATTTCAGTCTTTTCCAAGGTGTTCATGATCTGCTATGCTGATCTCTGTGTGTGCCTAGGTGTGTGTGGAGGGGGGGGCATATGAAGGGGAGTGTGTATGTTTGCTTTACAATTGTTGTGGCAGATTCATGCCTCAGCTCCACATTTTGTTTTAAAAAGGTCACACCGAGTGGATATGAAGTTTACTATCAACAAGAGATCGATTCCCAAATCATCCATTTGACTCTCCCTTATAAATCATGTGCTTTGTTGCATATTTTATCAAATATACTTTCAAGCCAGATGGAGGAAGGAGGATGTGGGAATCCCTCCACCATCTTGCAACTTTTATGTAAGTAGGTTTTCAAGAAAATCATCATTTCTCTTTTAAATATGTCTGGAACAGGCATGATGGTAGTGTCAACCTGTTGGAGTTTTTGTTGCTGGAAGAAGTTGTACAAAAGGATTGGTTTTTACATTGACCAGTTACTGAATCAAGCGCAGGAATACATTGGAAATTTAGCTGGGGGTTCCTTTTCCCAGCAGACTACTTCTAGAACGAGCTTGTACACTGAAGCTGACTCTTTTGCTCTCTTTTTGTTTCTTTCCTATTTTCTTGGCTTCTTTGCCACTATCTAGACAATTTTGGAACTTTGTTCCCAACTAAAATGGTTTCAATAGTCTGATTGTGATCATACATTTTTACAAGGAATTTTTAAAATCTTTCCTCGAGTCCAGAAAGTCAAGGACTTAGATCTTTTTCTTCCCTTATCAATATTGCCATGAAATTGATAAATAAAGACCAACTCTTTATTTTTGTTTTTAACCCACGTAGATAATTCCCATCCATTAATCCATTTTGTGGACCAATAGCTGCCATTCTGATGGAAGCTGTCACTTCTTAACAATAGGCATTCTGTGACTATGTTGACTGCACTTTGGGTGAAGATCCTAACTGGTCTTAGATATACATAGGGAGAAATTTGCTCAGCCAGTGTCAGTCTTAAGCATGCGTATCAGAAGATCTTTCTAGAGCTGGGAATTTTCCCATGAAAGGGATTCAGTTAGGGAAGAGACACTTGTGCCAGAGTTTTACATTCTTCTTGAACACTGCTTAAGGAACTTAGATGCCATGTCCATTTGGATCTCTGTCTGCACAGAACTTTGTCATGCCAGCGCTTTGAAATGCATCTTGAAGAGAATTCACTAGCACAGAATGAAAGAGAGTGGAAGGGGTTGGTGGGGCTAACCAGGCCCAACCCCCCTGCCTAAACCAGGATACCTAGAGCCTCTTGCCCAGGATTCTATCTGGGTGTACTTTTAATGTCTTCGAAGATCCAGGCTCCACAATCTTTCTGGGCAGTCTGTGCCGTGGTTCAGTCACCCTGACAGTAAAGAAACATTTACTGATGTTCAAAGGCAATCTCCTGTATTTCAGTGTGTGCCCACTGCCTCTTGTCTTTTCCCTCAGCATCACTGAAAAGACACTGATTCCCTCCCCTTTGCACTATTGCTTCCATATGTATGTGTGATGCCATGTAGAGGTATGTCAAAAACCTCCCTGAAGCCCAGGCAGATAATATTCCCTTCATCTACCAGTCAAGTTGATTCATCAGAGGAGTTTAAAGTGATGTTCAGCATGAAATTCCCCTGAAAAATCATGCTAACTACATTATTTGGTCATCTGTCATGTGCCTGGCAAGGATTTCCAGGAAGAGCTGCTTCATCAACTTCCTGGGGATAAAAAAGAGGCTGGCTGGTTTGTACTATGGCGAGTCCTCTTAATTGCCTTTTTTGAAGATGGGTGTCATTTGCCAACATCCACTCTTTAGCTCCTCTTCTAATCTACACCTCGGCAAAAAGCTTTTCCACTATGTCTGGCTAGGAAAAACTGTGCCAGCACAGAAAACATCTCCCATCGTGTTCTCGAAGTTGCACGGATGTCTGCCAAGTGTTTGGCAGGAAGAAAAGAAAAGTTGTCCAAAACAGCTTCCAATCGAATGTTCCTGTGATTGGAAAAGTCAGGAGAGTGCAAAGGTACTGTTTTCTATCAGTTGGCAAGGTGCGCACACAATCCCAGTGTTGTACAGCTTGCTTCTTCACCTTCCCGAAGCTGCCGCTCTCGCCGGCTGCCGGAGCCCAAGAAGCGGCTTCTTCGCGCAAAGACGATTGTGCCGCTCACAGTGCTCTCCTTAGCGCGGCTTCTGCCGAAAGACGCCCGGCAGCGGCTCTTACCTCCGGAGAGCATCCTACCTTCGTCTTTAGCTCCTCTTCTCATCTACACCTCGGCAAAACGCTTTTCCACTATGTCTGGCTAGGAAAAACTGTGCCAGCACAGAAAACATCTCCCATCGTGTTTTAGAAGTTGCACGGATGTCTGCCAAGTGTTTGGCAGGAAGAAAAGAAAAGTTGTCCAAAACAGCTTCCAATCGAATGTTCATGTGATTGGAAAAGTCAGGAGAGTGCAAAGGTACTGTTTTCTATCAGTTGGCAAAGTGCGCACACAATCCCAGTGTTGTACAGCTTGCTTCTTCACCTTCCCGAAGCTGCCGCTCTCGCCGGCTGCCGGAGCCCAAGAAGCGGCTTCTTCGCGCAAAGACGATTGTGCCGCTCACAGGGCTCTCCTTAGCGCGGCTTCTGCCGAAAGACGCCCGGCAGCGGCTCTTACCTCCGGAGAGCATCCTACCTTCGTCTTTCGCGTCTTTTGTAGTCTACATCTTAGCAAAACGCTTTTCCACTATGTCTGGCTAGGAAAAACTGTGCCAGCACAGAAAACATCTCCCATCGTGTTCTAGAAGTTGCACGGATGTCTGCCAAGTGTTTGGCAGGAAGAAAAGAAAAGTTGTCCAAAACAGCTTCCAATCGAATGTTCCTGTGATTGGAAAAGTCAGGAGAGTGCAAAGGTACTGTTTTCTATCAGTTGGCAAGGTGCGCACACAATCCCAGTGTTGTACAGCTTGCTTCTTCACCTTCCCGAAGCTGCCGCTCTCGCCGGCTGCCGGAACCGAAGAAGCGGCTTCTTCGCGCAAAGACGATTGTGCCGCTCACAGTGCTCTCCTTAGCGCGGCTTCTGCCGAAAGACGCCCGGCAGCGGCTCTTACCTCCGGAGAGCATCCTACCTTCGTCTTTCGCGTCTTATGTAGTCTACACCTCGGCAAAAAGCTTTTCCACTATGTCTGGCTAGGAAAAACTGTGCCAGCACAGAAAACATCTCCCATCGTGTTCTAGAAGTTGCACGGATGTCTGCCAAGTGTTTGGCAGGAAGAAAAGAAAAGTTGTCCAAAACAGCTTCCAATCGAATGTTCCTGTGATTGGAAAAGTCAGGAGAGTGCAAAGGTACTGTTTTCTATCAGTTGGCAAGGTGCGCACACAATCCCAGTGTTGTACAGCTTGCTTCTTCACCTTCCCGAAGCTGCCGCTCTCGCCGGCTGCCGGAGCCCAAGAAGCGGCTTCTTCGCGCAAAGACGATTGTGCCGCTCACAGTGCTCTCCTTAGCGCGGCTTCTGCCGAAAGACGCCCGGCAGCGGCTCTTACCTCCGGAGAGCATCCTACCTTCGTCTTTCGCGTCTTTTGTAGTCTACATCTTAGCAAAACGCTTTTCCACTATGTCTGGCTAGGAAAAACTGTGCCAGCACAGAAAACATCTCCCATCGTGTTCTAGAAGTTGCACGGATGTCTGCCAAGTGTTTGGCAGGAAGAAAAGAAAAGTTGTCCAAAACAGCTTCCAATCGAATGTTCCTGTGATTGGAAAAGTCAGGAGAGTGCAAAGGTACTGTTTTCTATCAGTTGGCAAGGTGCGCACACAATCCCAGTGTTGTACAGCTTGCTTCTTCACCTTCCCGAAGCTGCCGCTCTCGCCGGCTGCCGGAGCCCAAGAAGCGGCTTCTTCGCGCAAAGACGATTGTGCCGCTCACAGGGCTCTCCTTAGCGCGGCTTCTGCCGAAAGACGCCCGGCAGCGGCTCTTACCTCCGGAGAGCATCCTACCTTCGTCTTTCGCGTCTTATGTAGTCTACACCTCGGCAAAAAGCTTTTCCACTATGTCTGGCTAGGAAAAACTGTGCCAGCACAGAAAACATCTCCCATCGTGTTCTAGAAGTTGCACGGATGTCTGCCAAGTGTTTGGCAGGAAGAAAAGAAAAGTTGTCCAAAACAGCTTCCAATCGAATGTTCCTGTGATTGGAAAAGTCAGGAGAGTGCAAAGGTACTGTTTTCTATCAGTTGGCAAGGTGCGCACACAATCCCAGTGTTGTACAGCTTGCTTCTTCACCTTCCCAAAGCTGCCGCTCTCGCCGGCTGCCGGAGCCCAAGAAGCGGCTTCTTCGCGCAAAGACGATTGTGCCGCTCACAGTGCTCTCCTTAGCGCGGCTTCTGCCGAAAGACGCCCGGCAGCGGCTCTTACCTCCGGAGAGCATCCTACCTTCGTCTTTCGCGTCTTTTGTAGTCTACATCTTAGCAAAACGCTTCTCCACTATGTCTGGCTAGGAAAAACTGTGCCAGCACAGAAAACATCTCCCATCGTGTTCTAGAAGTTGCACGGATGTCTGCCAAGTGTTTGGCAGGAAGAAAAGAAAAGTTGTCCAAAACAGCTTCCAATCGAATGTTCCTGTGATTGGAAAAGTCAGGAGAGTGCAAAGGTACTGTTTTCTATCAGTTGGCAAGGTGCGCACACAATCCCAGTGTTGTACAGCTTGCTTCTTCACCTTCCCGAAGCTGCCACTCTCAGGAGGTAAGAGCCGCTGCCGGGCGTCTTTCGGCAGAAGCCGCGCTAAGGGGAGCACTGTGAGCGGCACAATCGTCTTTGCGCGAAGAAGCCGCTTCTTGGGCTCCGGCAGCCGGCGAGAGCGGCAGCTTCGGGAAGGTGAAGAAGCAAGCTGTACAACACTGGGATTGTGTGCGCACCTTGCCAACTGATAGAAAACAGTACCTTTGCACTCTCCTGACTTTTCCAATCACAGGAACATTCGATTGGAAGCTGTTTTGGACAACTTTTCTTTTCTTCCTGCCAAACACTTGGCAGACATCCGTGCAACTTCTAGAACACGATGGGAGATGTTTTCTGTGCTGGCACAGTTTTTCCTAGCCAGACATAGTGGAAAAGCGTTTTGCTAAGATGTAGACTACAAAAGACGCGAAAGACGAAGGTAGGATGCTCTCCGGAGGTAAGAGCCGCTGCCGGGCGTCTTTCGGCAGAAGCCGCGCTAAGGAGAGCACTGTGAGCGGCACAATCGTCTTTGCGCGAAGAAGCCGCTTCTTGGGCTCCGGCAGCCGGCGAGAGCGGCAGCTTCGGGAAGGTGAAGAAGCAAGCTGTACAACACTGGGATTGTGTGCGCACCTTGCCAACTGATAGAAAACAGTACCTTTGCACTCTCCTGACTTTTCCAATCACAGGAACATTCGATTGGAAGCTGTTTTGGACAACTTTTCTTTTCTTCCTGCCAAACACTTGGCAGACATCCGTGCAACTTCTAGAACACGATGGGAGATGTTTTCTGTGCTGGCACAGTTTTTCCTAGCCAGACATAGTGGAGAAGCGTTTTGCTAAGATGTAGACTACAAAAGACGCGAAAGACGAAGGTAGGATGCTCTCCGGAGGTAAGAGCCGCTGCCGGGCGTCTTTCGGCAGAAGCCGCGCTAAGGAGAGCACTGTGAGCGGCACAATCGTCTTTGCGCGAAGAAGCCGCTTCTTGGGCTCCGGCAGCCGGCGAGAGCGGCAGCTTTGGGAAGGTGAAGAAGCAAGCTGTACAACACTGGGATTGTGTGCGCACCTTGCCAACTGATAGAAAACAGTACCTTTGCACTCTCCTGACTTTTCCAATCACAGGAACATTCGATTGGAAGCTGTTTTGGACAACTTTTCTTTTCTTCCTGCCAAACACTTGGCAGACATCCGTGCAACTTCTAGAACACGATGGGAGATGTTTTCTGTGCTGGCACAGTTTTTCCTAGCCAGACATAGTGGAAAAGCTTTTTGCCGAGGTGTAGACTACATAAGACGCGAAAGACGAAGGTAGGATGCTCTCCGGAGGTAAGAGCCGCTGCCGGGCGTCTTTCGGCAGAAGCCGCGCTAAGGAGAGCCCTGTGAGCGGCACAATCGTCTTTGCGCGAAGAAGCCGCTTCTTGGGCTCCGGCAGCCGGCGAGAGCGGCAGCTTCGGGAAGGTGAAGAAGCAAGCTGTACAACACTGGGATTGTGTGCGCACCTTGCCAACTGATAGAAAACAGTACCTTTGCACTCTCCTGACTTTTCCAATCACAGGAACATTCGATTGGAAGCTGTTTTGGACAACTTTTCTTTTCTTCCTGCCAAACACTTGGCAGACATCCGTGCAACTTCTAGAACACGATGGGAGATGTTTTCTGTGCTGGCACAGTTTTTCCTAGCCAGACATAGTGGAGAAGCGTTTTGCTAAGATGTAGACTACAAAAGACGCGAAAGACGAAGGTAGGATGCTCTCCGGAGGTAAGAGCCGCTGCCGGGCGTCTTTCGGCAGAAGCCGCGCTAAGGAGAGCACTGTGAGCGGCACAATCGTCTTTGCGCGAAGAAGCCGCTTCTTGGGCTCCGGCAGCCGGCGAGAGCGGCAGCTTCGGGAAGGTGAAGAAGCAAGCTGTACAACACTGGGATTGTGTGCGCACCTTGCCAACTGATAGAAAACAGTACCTTTGCACTCTCCTGACTTTTCCAATCACAGGAACATTCGATTGGAAGCTGTTTTGGACAACTTTTCTTTTCTTCCTGCCAAACACTTGGCAGACATCCGTGCAACTTCTAGAACACGATGGGAGATGTTTTCTGTGCTGGCACAGTTTTTCCTAGCCAGACATAGTGGAAAAGCTTTTTGCCGAGGTGTAGACTACATAAGACGCGAAAGACGAAGGTAGGATGCTCTCCGGAGGTAAGAGCCGCTGCCGGGCGTCTTTCGGCAGAAGCCGCGCTAAGGAGAGCACTGTGAGCGGCACAATCGTCTTTGCGCGAAGAAGCCGCTTCTTCGGTTCCGGGAGCCGGCGAGAGCGGCAGCTTCGGGAAGGTGAAGAAGCAAGCTGTACAACACTGGGATTGTGTGCGCACCTTGCCAACTGATAGAAAACAGTACCTTTGCACTCTCCTGACTTTTCCAATCACAGGAACATTCGATTGGAAGCTGTTTTGGACAACTTTTCTTTTCTTCCTGCCAAACACTTGGCAGACATCCGTGCAACTTCTAGAACACGATGGGAGATGTTTTCTGTGCTGGCACAGTTTTTCCTAGCCAGACATAGTGGAAAAGCGTTTTGCTAAGATGTAGACTACAAAAGACGCGAAAGACGAAGGTAGGATGCTCTCCGGAGGTAAGAGCCGCTGCCGGGCGTCTTTCGGCAGAAGCCGCGCTAAGGAGAGCCCTGTGAGCGGCACAATCGTCTTTGCGCGAAGAAGCCGCTTCTTGGGCTCCGGCAGCCGGCGAGAGCGGCAGCTTCGGGAAGGTGAAGAAGCAAGCTGTACAACACTGGGATTGTGTGCGCACTTTGCCAACTGATAGAAAACAGTACCTTTGCACTCTCCTGACTTTTCCAATCACATGAACATTCGATTGGAAGCTGTTTTGGACAACTTTTCTTTTCTTCCTGCCAAACACTTGGCAGACATCCGTGCAACTTCTAAAACACGATGGGAGATGTTTTCTGTGCTGGCACAGTTTTTCCTAGCCAGACATAGTGGAAAAGCGTTTTGCCGAGGTGTAGATGAGAAGAGGAGCTAAAGACGAAGGTAGGATGCTCTCCGGAGGTAAGAGCCGCTGCCGGGCGTCTTTCGGCAGAAGCCGCGCTAAGGAGAGCACTGTGAGCGGCACAATCGTCTTTGCGCGAAGAAGCCGCTTCTTGGGCTCCGGCAGCCGGCGAGAGCGGCAGCTTCGGGAAGGTGAAGAAGCAAGCTGTACAACACTGGGATTGTGTGCGCACCTTGCCAACTGATAGAAAACAGTACCTTTGCACTCTCCTGACTTTTCCAATCACAGGAACATTCGATTGGAAGCTGTTTTGGACAACTTTTCTTTTCTTCCTGCCAAACACTTGGCAGACATCCGTGCAACTTCTAGAACACGATGGGAGATGTTTTCTGTGCTGGCACAGTTTTTCCTAGCCAGACATAGTGGAAAAGCGTTTTGCCGAGGTGTAGATGAGAAGAGGAGCTAAAGAGTGGATGTTAGCAAATGACACCCATCTTCAAAAAAGGCAATTAAGAGGACTCGCCATAGTACAAACCAGCCAGCCTCTTTTTTATCCCCAGGAAGTTGATGAAGCAGCTCTTCCTGGAAATCCTTGCCAGGCACATGACAGATGACCAAATAATGTAGTTAGCATGATTTTTCAGGGGAATTTCATGCTGAACATCACTTTAAACTCCTCTGATGAATCAACTTGACTGGTAGATGAAGGGAATATTTTCTGCCTGGGCTTCAGGGAGGTTTTTGACATACCTCTACATGGCATCACACATACATATGGAAGCAATAGTGCAAAGGGGAGGGAATCAGTGTCTTTTCAGTGATGCTGAGGGAAAAGACAAGAGGCAGTGGGCACACACTGAAATACAGGAGATTGCCTTTGAACATCAGTAAATGTTTCTTTACTGTCAGGGTGACTGAACCACGGCACAGACTGCCCAGAAAGATTGTGGAGCCTGGATCTTTGAAGACATTAAAAGTACACCCAGATAGAATCCTGGGCAAGAGGCTCTAGGTATCCTGGTTTAGGCAGGGGGGTTGGGCCTGGTTAGCCCCACCAACCCCTTCCACTCTCTTTCATTCTGTGCTAGTGAATTCTCTTCAAGATGCATTTCAAAGCGCTGGCATGACAAAGTTCTGTGCAGACAGAGATCCAAATGGACATGGCATCTAAGTTCCTTAAGCAGTGTTCAAGAAGAATGTAAAACTCTGGCACAAGTGTCTCTTCCCTAACTGAATCCCTTTCATGGGAAAATTCCCAGCTCTAGAAAGATCTTCTGATACGCATGCTTAAGACTGACACTGGCTGAGCAAATTTCTCCCTATGTATATCTAAGACCAGTTAGGATCTTCACCCAAAGTGCAGTCAACATAGTCACAGAATGCCTATTGTTAAGAAGTGACAGCTTCCATCAGAATGGCAGCTATTGGTCCACAAAATGGATTAATGGATGGGAATTATCTACGTGGGTTAAAAACAAAAATAAAGAGTTGGTCTTTATTTATCAATTTCATGGCAATATTGATAAGGGAAGAAAAAGATCTAAGTCCTTGACTTTCTGGACTCGAGGAAAGATTTTAAAAATTCCTTGTAAAAATGTATGATCACAATCAGACTATTGAAACCATTTTAGTTGGGAACAAAGTTCCAAAATTGTCTAGATAGTGGCAAAGAAGCCAAGAAAATAGGAAAGAAACAAAAAGAGAGCAAAAGAGTCAGCTTCAGTGTACAAGCTCGTTCTAGAAGTAGTCTGCTGGGAAAAGGAACCCCCAGCTAAATTTCCAATGTATTCCTGCGCTTGATTCAGTAACTGGTCAATGTAAAAACCAATCCTTTTGTACAACTTCTTCCAGCAACAAAAACTCCAACAGGTTGACACTACCATCATGCCTGTTCCAGACATATTTAAAAGAGAAATGATGATTTTCTTGAAAACCTACTTACATAAAAGTTGCAAGATGGTGGAGGGATTCCCACATCCTCCTTCCTCCATCTGGCTTGAAAGTATATTTGATAAAATATGCAACAAAGCACATGATTTATAAGGGAGAGTCAAATGGATGATTTGGGAATCGATCTCTTGTTGATAGTAAACTTCATATCCACTCGGTGTGACCTTTTTAAAACAAAATGTGGAGCTGAGGCATGAATCTGCCACAACAATTGTAAAGCAAACATACACACTCCCCTTCATATGCCCCCCCCTCCACACACACCTAGGCACACACAGAGATCAGCATAGCAGATCATGAACACCTTGGAAAAGACTGAAATGCTAAATGCCTCTCTTGATGGGCAAAAGAGCTGGTGCAGTAATTCAAATGCCTGGTACAAAAATTCTGTTTAATATTTAGCTCCTATTTAAAACACAGCTTTTCATTTCATTCTATTTACAGAATATTTTCATTTCATTTGTTTCTTTAAAATTACTTAGTTCTCACCTGTTGTATGTCTAGGAATATTTTCTTCCAAAAATAGAAAAAAATAGATGATATCTTTTCAGCAGAAAACATTGGTTGATACAATTTTAAACCATCATGATATGGAAGAATTCTTCTGTCCCTCTCGAAGGTGGAAGAAGCATTTGGATCACAGATCATCTACAATGAAATACTTGACATGTTTAAGATGCTTTCAATCAATTTTGATCGTCAATTGCTTATTTGTTGTAAACAGTAATTTTTCAGTGAAGGGAAAGTGTGTGTGGTATATCTACATGATATGTTCAAAGGCAGTTCCTACTAATGGCCAGGCTGAATTCCAGTAAATAATGTCCCGAATGATATTTTGCCGCCTTCTTTGGCACTTCATGAAATCTTACCCCGATGAAGTGCTGAAACAAAGAGATTTTCTCTTAGAGAGTGTCTCATGTTGTAACCTATCCCATGGATTTTATGCTGTAATTCTTATCTCTTTTAAAATTTACTATCTTCTGTACAGTTTTCATGAAACTTTCTGTTACAGTAGTGAATAGCACAGATAAATGTCATTTTGTACAACTTTGAATTTACCCCAAGAGCTGAGAGAAAACTTGATCCTATACTTCAATCCGAGTTTCTTCTATAGTCCAACTTTGTTTCTCTACCATCAAGCTTCTCCTTTGTTGCTGCTCCAAGCCCCGTCCAAGGTGACCTTGAATACTTTCAGGGATGGGACACCCACAACTTCTCTGGGCAACCTGTTCCAGTGTTCCAGCACTCCCACAGTAAAAAAGGCCTTCCTTTCATCTAATATGTGTAGGAAATCATAAATCTAGGCATAGAAGCTTGGAGTGCAAATTTGAAATTCTTTGGATTTGAAGCACATTTTATATGAATACTGACTTACAGATGACTAAAAGATGTTGATGGGCATTTGAGCTGACAAGTTTTGAAAAAGTGCACGGAAATTAAAATTGAAACCACTAAAATTAAAAACTCCTTGCCATTTTCTTTTTCCTCTCCTATTCAAAATTGCATATGTCAGATATCAGTGCTTCATGCAAACCTCTCAGATGCTCTCAGAGAAAAAGCTTTTCTTTCAGACTAAGTTGCGGTTGACGTAGAACACTAGCAGGAGTGAAAGATTTTCTGGGCATCGGGGCAGCCCGTTCTCCTTGGATTTGTGTGCAGAATGCATTTTATCCAAACTGGAAAATAGATCCCAGCTCTGTTCTATTCATCATTCTTACTTCATCAGGCCAGAAGATTCTGTGAAAAGTAGCCTGTGGACCTTGAAGACAGCGCATGTGAACCAGATGAGAGGTGATAGAGAAGTTGAGGGAGAGAAGAAAGAGCATGAGGCTGAAACCAGAAAGTATTTCTCCACGTGATCATGGAAGATTGCAGGAGCCACTTGGTACTATCAAACCAGCCCAACTTGGCACTGGTGCCACCTTGGGTCTGGGAGCCATGTTGCATATCGTGCATTTTAAGGAGCCAGCTGGCCACACCCAGCCATATGCCCCCAAACACAAACCAAGGCCCTTTTCTCTGGCAAACAAAACTCAGCTGCCCTGCTTCTGGATGGCAGATTGCAGGAACCACTTGGTACTATCAAACCAGCCCAACTTGGCACTGGTGCCACCATGGGTCTGGTCACCATCCTGCCTATTGTAGCTTTTCAGGAGCCAGCCGGTCACTCTCAGCCATAGGCCCCCAAACACAAACCTCGGCCCGTTTCCCTGGCAAACAAAAGTAAGCTGCCCCGCTTCTGGATGGCAGATTGCAGGAGCTACTTAGTACTATCAAATCAGCCCGACTTGGCACAGGTGCCACCTTGGATCTGGGAACCATCCGGTGTATCGTGGATTTTCAGGGGCCACCCAGCCACTCTCAGCCATATGCCCCCAAAAACAAACCACGGACCTTTTCTCTGGCAAACAAAACTCAACTGCCCCTCTTCTGGATGGCAAATTTTAGGACGCACTTTGTACTACGAAAACCGCCCGACGTGGCACTGGTGCCACCTTGTGTCAGGGAACCATCCTGCATATCGAGCATTTTAAGGAGCCAGCCGGCCAGGCCCAGCCATATACCCCCAAAAACAAACCACGGACCATTTCTCATGGAAACAAAAATCCGCTGCCCCGCGTCTGGATGGCAGATTGCAGGAGCCACTTTGCACCATCAAACCAGCCCGACTTGGCACTGGTGCCACCTTGGGTCTGGGAACAATCCTGCGTATCGTACATATTCAGGAACCAGCCGAACACTCCCAGCCACAGGCACCCAAACACAAACAACGGCCCATTTCCCTGGCAAACAAAACTCAGCTGCCCCGCTTCTGGATGGCAGTTTGCAGGAGCCACTTGGGACTATCAAACCAGCCCGACTTGGCACTGGTGCCACCTTGGGTCTGGGAACCATCCTGCGTATGGTGGATTCTAAGGAGCCAGCCGGCCACTCCCAGCCACAGGCCCCCAACAAAAACCACGGCCCTTTTTTCTGGCAAACAAAACTTAGCTGCCTCACTTCTGGATGGCAGATTGCAGGAGCCACTTGGTGTAATCAAACCAGCCCGACTTGGCACTGGTGCCACCTTGGGTCTGGGAACCATCCTGCGTATCGTGGATTCTAAGGAGCCAGCCGGCCACTCCCAGCCACAGGCCCCCAAACAAAATCAACGGCGCTGTTCCCTGGAAAACAAAACACGCCTGCCAACTTTTTGATGGAGTTTGCAGGAGCCACTTGGTACTATCAAACCAGCCCGACTTGGCACTGGTGCCACCTTGGGTCTGGGAAACATCCTGCGTATCGTGGATTCTTAGGAGCCAGCCGGCCACTCCTAGCCACAGGCCCCCAGACAAAAACCTAGGCCTATTTCTCTGGCAAACAAAAGTAAGCTGCCCCGCTTCTGGATGGCAGATTGCAGGAGACACTTGGTACTATCAAACCAGCCCAACTTGGCACTGGTGCCACCTTGGATCTGGGAACCATGCTGTGTATCGTGGATATTCAGGGGCCAGCCGGCCACTCTCAGCCATATGTCCCCAAACAGAAACCTCGGCCCGTTTCTCTGGCAAACAAAACTCAACTGCCCCTCTTCTGGATGGCAAATTGCAGGATGAACTTGATACTAAAACCGCAGGCCGACTTGGTAGTGGTGACACCTTGGACCTGGGAACCATCATGCGTATCGAGCATTTTAAGGAGCCAGCCGGCCACTCCCAGCAATATGCCCCCAAAAACAATCCACGGAATTTTTCTCTGGCAAACAAAAATCAGCTGCCCCGCTTCTGGATGGCAGATTGCAGGAGCCACTTTGCACCATCAAACCAGCCCGACTTGGCACTGGTGCCACCTTGCATCTGGGAACCATGCTGCCTAGCGTGGATTTTCAGGAGCCAGCCGGCCACTCTCAGCCATAGGCCCCCAAACAAAACCCACGGCCCGTTTCCCTGGCAAACAAAATTAAGCTGCCCCGCTTCTGGATGGCAGATTGCAGGACGCACTTGGTAGTATCAAACCAGCCCGACTTGGCACTGGTGCCACCTTGGGTCTGGGAACCATCCTGCGTATTGTGGGTTCAAAGGAGCCAGCCGGCCACTCCCAGCCACAGGCCCCCAAATACAAACAACGGCGCTTTTCCCTGGAAAACAAAACTCGCCTGACAACTTTTTGATGGCAGATTGCAGGAGCCACTTGGTACTATCAAACCAGCCCAACTTGGCACTGGTGCCACCATGGGTCTGGTCACCATCCTGCCTATCGTAGATTTTCAGGAGCCAGCCGGTCACTCCCAGCCATAGGTATCCAGTCACAAACCTCGGCCCATTTCCCTGGCAAACAAAAGTAAGCTGCCCCGCTTCTGGATGGCAGATTGCAGGAGCCACTTGGTACTATCAAACCAGCCCAACTTGGCACTGGTGCCACCTCTGGTCTGGGAACCATGCTGCGTAACACAGATTCTACGGCGCCAGTCGGCCACTCCCAGCCACAAGCTCCCAAACACAAACAACGGCGCTATTCTCTGGCAAACAAAACTCCACTGCCCCTCTTCTGGATGGCAAATTGCAGGACGCACTTGGTACTATAAAAACAGCCCGACTTGGCACTGGTGCCACCTTGGGTCTGGGAACCATCCTGCGTATCGATCTTTTTAATGAGACAGCCGGCCACTCCCAGCCATATGCCCCCAAACACAACCCACGGCCCTTTTCTCTGGCAAACAAAACTCAACTGCACCACTTCTGGATGGCAGATTGCAGGAGCCACTTGGTACTATCAAACCAGCCCGACTTGGCACTGGTGCCACCTTGGGTCTGGGAACCATCCTGCGTATGGTGGATTCTAAGGAGCCAGCCGGCCACTCCCAGCCACAGGCCCCCAACAAAAACCACGGCCCTTTTTTCTGGCAAACAAAACTTAGCTGCCTCACTTCTGGATGGCAGATTGCAGGAGCCACTTGGTGTAATCAAACCAGCCCGACTTGGCACTGGTGCCACCTTGGGTCTGGGAACCATCCTGCGTATCGTGGATTCTAAGGAGCCAGCCGGCCACTCCCAGCCACAGGCCCCCAAACAAAATCAACGGCGCTGTTCCCTGGAAAACAAAACACGCCTGCCAACTTTTTGATGGAGTTTGCAGGAGCCACTTGGTACTATCAAACCAGCCCGACTTGGCACTGGTGCCACCTTGGGTCTGGGAAACATCCTGCGTATCGTGGATTCTTAGGAGCCAGCCGGCCACTCCTAGCCACAGGCCCCCAGACAAAAACCTAGGCCTATTTCTCTGGCAAACAAAAGTAAGCTGCCCCGCTTCTGGATGGCAGATTGCAGGAGACACTTGGTACTATCAAACCAGCCCAACTTGGCACTGGTGCCACCTTGGATCTGGGAACCATGCTGTGTATCGTGGATATTCAGGGGCCAGCCGGCCACTCTCAGCCATATGTCCCCAAACAGAAACCTCGGCCCGTTTCTCTGGCAAACAAAACTCAACTGCCCCTCTTCTGGATGGCAAATTGCAGGATGAACTTGATACTAAAACCGCAGGCCGACTTGGTAGTGGTGACACCTTGGACCTGGGAACCATCATGCGTATCGAGCATTTTAAGGAGCCAGCCGGCCACTCCCAGCAATATGCCCCCAAAAACAATCCACGGAATTTTTCTCTGGCAAACAAAAATCAGCTGCCCCGCTTCTGGATGGCAGATTGCAGGAGCCACTTTGCACCATCAAACCAGCCCGACTTGGCACTGGTGCCACCTTGCATCTGGGAACCATGGTGCCTAGCGTGGATTTTCAGGAGCCAGCCGGCCACTCTCAGCCATAGGCCCCCAAACAAAACCCACGGCCCGTTTCCCTGGCAAACAAAATTAAGCTGCCCCGCTTCTGGATGGCAGATTGCAGGACGCACTTGGTAGTATCAAACCAGCCCGACTTGGCACTGGTGCCACCTTGGGTCTGGGAACCATCCTGCGTATTGTGGGTTCAAAGGAGCCAGCCGGCCACTCCCAGCCACAGGCCCCCAAATACAAACAACGGCGCTTTTCCCTGGAAAACAAAACTCGCCTGACAACTTTTTGATGGCAGATTGCAGGAGCCACTTGGTACTATCAAACCAGCCCAACTTGGCACTGGTGCCACCATGGGTCTGGTCACCATCCTGCCTATCGTAGCTTTTCAGGAGCCAGCCGGTCACTCCCAGCCATAGGTCCCCAGTCACAAACCTCGGCCCGTTTCCCTGGCAAACAAAAGTAAGCTGCCCCACTTCTGGATGGCAGATTGCAGGAGCCACTTGGTACTATCAAACCAGCCCAACTTGGCACTGGTGCCACCTCTGGTCTGGGAACCATGCTGCGTAACACAGATTCTAAGGCGCCAGTCGGCCACTCCCAGCCACAAGCCCCCAAACACAAACAACGGCGCTATTCTCTGGCAAACAAAACTCCACTGCCCCTCTTCTGGATGGCAAATTGCAGGACGCACTTGGTACTATAAAAACAGCCCGACTTGGCACTGGTGCCACCTTGGGTCTGGGAACCATCCTGCGTATCGATCTTTTTAATGAGACAGCCGGCCACTCCCAGCCATATGCCCCCAAACACAACCCACGGCCCTTTTCTCTGGCAAACAAAACTCAACTGCACCGCTTCTGGATGGCAGATTGCAGGAGCCACTTGGTACTATCAAACCAGCCCGACTTGGCACTGGTGCCACCTTGGGTCTGGGAACCATCCAGCCTATCGTGGATTTTAAGGAGCCAGCCGGCTACTCCCAGCCACAGGCCCCCAACAAAAACCACGGCCCTTTTTTCTGGCAAACAAAACTTAGCTGCCTCACTTCTGGATGGCAGATTGCAGGAGCCACTTGGTGTAATCAAACCAGCCCGACTTGGCACTGGTGCCACCTTGGGTCTGGGAACCATCCTGCGTATCGTGGATTCTAAGGAGCCAGCCGGCCACTCCCAGCCACAGGTCCCCAAACAAAATCAACGGCGCTGTTCCCTGGAAAACAAAACACGTCTGCCAACATTTTGATGGAGTTTGCAGGAGCCACTTGGTACTATCAAACCAGCCCGACTTGGCACTGGTGCCACCTTGGGTCTGGGAAACATCCTGCGTATCGTGGATTCTAAGGAGCCAGCCGGCCACTCCTAGCCACAGGCCCCCAGACAAAAACCTAGGCCTATTTCTCTGGCAAACAAAAGTAAGCTGCCCCGCTTCTGGATGGCAGATTGCAGGAGACACTTGGGACTATCAAACCAGCCCAACTTGGCACTGGTGCCACCTTGGATCTGGGAACCATGCTGTGTATCGTGGATATTCAGGGGCCAGCCGGCCACTCTCAGCCATATGTCCCCAAACAGAAACCTCGGCCCGTTTCTCTGGCAAACAAAACTCAACTGCCCCTCTTCTGGATGACAAATTGCAGGATGAACTTGATACTAAAACCGCAGGCCGACTTGGTAGTGGTGACACCTTGGGCCTGGGAACCATCATGCGTATCGAGCATTTTAAGGAGCCAGCCGGCCACTCCCAGCAATATGCCCCCAAAAACAATCCACGGAATTTTTCTCTGGCAAACACAAATCAGCTGCCCCGCTTCTGGATGGCAGATTGCAGGAGCCACTTTGCACCATCAAACCAGCCCGACTTGGCACTGGTGCCACCTTGCATCTGGGAACCATGCTGCCTAGCGTGGATTTTCAGGAGCCAGCCGGCCACTCTCAGCCATAGGCCCCCATACAAAACCCACGGCCCGTTTCCCTGGCAAACAAAATTAAGCTGCCCCGCTTCTGGATGGCAGATTGCAGGACGCACTTGGTAGTATCAAACCAGCCCGACTTGGCACTGGTGCCACCTTGGGTCTGGGAACCATGCTGCGTATCATGGATTTTCAGGAGCCAGCCGTCCACTGCCAGCCACAGGCCCCGAAACACAAACAACAGCCTTTTTCTCTGGCAAACAAAATTCAGCTGCCCCGCTTCTGGATGGCAGATTGCAGGAACCACTTGGTACTAACAAACCAGCCCGACTTGGCACTGGTGCCACCTTGGGTCTGGGAACCATCCTGCGTATCGTGGATTCTAAGGAGCCAGCTGGCCACTCCCAGCCACAGGCCCCCAAACACAAACAACGGTGCTTTTCCCTGGAAAACAAAACTCGCCTGCAAAACATTTGATGGCAGATTGCAGGAGCCACTTGGTACTATCAAACCAGCCCAACTTGGCACTGGTGCCACCATGGGTCTGGTCACCATCCTGCCTATCGTAGCTTTTCAGGTGCCAGCCAGCCACCCCCAGCCAGAGGCCCCTAGACAAAAATTTCGGCCCGTTTCCCTGGCAAACAAAAGTAAGCTACCCCGCTTCTGGATGGCAGATTGCAGGAGCCACTTTGCACCATCAAACCAGCCCAACTTGGCACTGGTGCCACCTCTGGTCTGGGAACCATCCTGCGTATCGTGGGTTCCAAGGAGCCAGCTGGCCACTCCCAGCCACAGGCCCCCAAACACAAACAACGGCGCTTTTCCCTGGAAAACAAAACTCGCCTGCCAACTTTTTGATGGCAGATTGCCGGAGCCACTTGGTACTATCAAACCAGCCCAACTTGGCACTGGTGCCACCATGGGTCTGGTCACCATCCTGCCTATCGTAGCTTTTCAGGGGCCACCCAGCCACTCTCAGCCATATGCCCCCAAAAACAAACCACGGACCTTTTCTCTGGCAAACAAAACTCAACTGCCCCTCTTCTGGATGGCAAATTTTAGGACGCACTTTGTACTACGAAAACCGCCCGACGTGGCACTGGTGCCACCTTGTGTCAGGGAACCATCCTGCATATCGAGCTTTTTAAGGGGCCAGCCGGCCACGCCCAGCCATATACCCCCAAAAACAAACCACGGACCATTTCTCATGGAAACAAAAATCCGCTGCCCCGCGTCTGGATGGCAGATTGCAGGAGCCACTTTGCACCATCAAACCAGCCCGACTTGGCACTGGTGCCACCTTGGGTCTGGGAACAATCCTGCATATCGTGGATTCTAAGGAGCCAGCCGGCCACTCCCAGCCACAGGCCCCCAAACACAAACAACGGCGCTTTTCCCTGGAAAACAAAACTCGCCTGCCAGCTTTTTGATGGCAGATTGCAGGAGCCACTTGGTACTATCAAATCATCCCAACTTGGCACTGGTGCCACTATGGGTCTGGGAACCATCCTGCCTATTGTAGCATTTCAGGAGCCAGCCGGTCACTCCCAGCCATAGTCCCCCAGACACAAACCTCGGACCGTTTCCCTGGCAAACAAAATTTGGCTGCCCCGATTCTGGATGGCAGATTGCAGGAGCCACATGGTAGTGTCAAACCAGCCCGACTTGGCACTGGTGCCACCTTGGGTCTGGGAACCATCCTGCGTATCGTGGATTCTAAGCAGCCACCCGGCCACTCTGAGCCACAGGCGCCCAAACACAAACAACGGCGCTTTTCCCTGGAAAACAAAACTCGCTTGCCAACATTTTGATGGCAGATTGCAGGAGCCACTTGGTGCTATCAAACCAGCCCAACTTGGCACTTGTGCCACCATGGGTCTGGTCACCATCCTGCCTATCGTAGCTTTTCAGGAGCCAGCCGGTCACTCCCAGCCATAGACCCCCAGACACAAACCTCGGCCCGTTTCCCTGGAAAACAAAAGTAGTCTGCCCCGATTCTGGATGGCAGATTGCAGGAGCCACTTGGTACTATCAAATCAGCCCAACTTGGCACTGGTGCCACCATGGGTCTGGTAAACATCCTGCCTATCGCAGCTTTTCAGGAGCCAGCCGGTCACTCCCTGCCATAGGCCCCCAGACACAAACCTCGGCCCGTTTCCCTGGCAAACAAAAGTAAACTGCCCCGCTTTTGGATGGCAGATTGCAGGATGCATTTGGTACTATCAAACCTGCCCGACTTGGCCCGCGTGCAACCTTGGCTCTGGGAACCATGCTGCGTAACGTAGATTCTACGAGGACAGGCGGCCATTCCCAGCCACAGGCCTCTAAACAAAAACAACGGCGCTTTTCCCTGGAAAACAAAACTCGCCTGCCAAATTTTTGATGGCAGATTGCAGGAGCCACTTGGTACTATCAAACCAGCCCAACTTGGTACTGGTGCCACCATGGGTCTGGTAACCATCCTGCCTATCGTAGCTTTTCAGGAGCCAGCCGGTCACTCCCACCCATAGGCCCCCAGACAAATATCTCGGCCCGTTTCCCTGGCAAACAAAAGTAAGCTGCCCCGCTTCTGGATGGCAGATTACAGCAGCCACATGGTACTATCAAACCAGGCCAACATGGCACTGGTGCCACCTTGGCTCTGGGAACCATCCTGCCTATCGTGGATTTTCAGGGGCCAGCCGGCCAATCTCAGCCATATGCCCCCAAACACATACCACGGCCCTTTGCTCTGGCAAACAAAACTCAACTGCCCCTCTTCTGGATGGCAAATTGCAGGACGCACTTGGTACTACGAAAACAGCCCGACTTGGCAGTGATGCCACCTTGGGTCAGGGAACAATCCTGCGTATCGATCTTTTTAAGGAGCCAGCCGGCCACGTCCAGCCATATACCCCCAAAAAACAAACCACGGAACTTTTCTCCAGCAAACAAAAATCCGCTGCCCCGCGTCTGAATGGCAGATTTCAGGAGCTATTTAGTATTATCAAACCAGCCCGACTTGGCACTGGTGCCACCATGAGTCTGGTAACCATCCTGCCTATCGTAGCTTTTCAGTAGCCAGCCGGTCACTCCCAGCCATAGGCCCCCAGACACAAACCTCGGCCCGTTTCCCTGGGAAACAAAAGTAAGCTGACCCGCTTCTGGATGGCAGATTGCAGGAGCCACTTGGTACTATCAAACCAGCCCAACTTGGCACTGGTGCCACCTTGGCTCTGGGAACCATCCTGCGTATCCTGGGTTCAAAGGAGGCAGCCGGCCACTCCCAGCCACAGGCCTCTAAACAAGAACAACGGCGCTTTTCCCTGGAAAACAAAAGTCGCCTGACAACTTTTTGATGGCAGATTGCAGGAGCCACTTGGTACTATCAAACCAGCCCAACTTGGCACTGGTGCCACCATGGGTCTGGTCACCATCCTGCCTATCGTAGCTTTTCAGGAGCCAGCCGCTCACTCCCAGCCATAGGCCCCCAGACAAATATCTCGGCCCGTTTCCCTGGCAAACAAAAGTGAGCAGCCCCGCTTCTGGATGGCAGATTGCAGGAGCCACATGGTACTATCAAACCAGGCCAACATGGCACTGGTGCCACCTCTGGTCTGGGAACCATCCTGCGTATCGTGGATTCTAAGGAGCCAGCTGGCCACTCCCAGCCACAGGCCCCCAAACACAAACAACGGTGCTTTTCCCTGGAAAACAAAACTCACCTGCCAACTTTTTGATGGCAGATTGCAGGAGCCACTTGGTACTATCAAACCAGCCCAACTTGGCACTGGTGCCACCATGGGTCTGGTCACCATCCTGCCTATCGTAGCTTTTCAGGAGCCAGCCGGTCACTCCCAGCCATAGGCCCCCAGACACAAAGCTCTACCCGTTTCCCTGGCAAACAAAAGTAAGCTACCCCGCTTCTGGATGGCAGATTGCAGGAGTCACTTTGCACCATCAAACCAGCCCGACTTGGCACTGGTGCCACCTCTGGTCTGGGAACCATCCTGCGTATCGTGGATTCTAAGGAGACAGCTGGCCACTCCCAGCCACAGGCCCCCAAACACAAACAACGGCGCTTTTCCCTGGAAAACAAAACTCGCTTGCCAACTTTTTGATGGCAGATTGCAGGAGCCACTTGGTACTATCAAACCACCCCAACTTGGCAACAAGTGGTTCCTGCAATCTGACATCCAGAAGCGGGGCAGCTTACTTTTGTTTGCCAGGGAAATGGACCGTTGTTTGTGTTTGGAGGCGTATGGCTGGGAGTGGCCGACTGGCTCCTTAAAATCCACGATACGCAGCATGGTTCCCAGACCAGAGGTGGCACCAGTGCCAAGTCGGGCTGGTTTGATAGTACAAAGTGGCTCCTGCAATCTGCCATCCAGAAGCGGGGCAGCTTACTTTTGTTTGCCAGGGAAACGGGCCGGGCTTTCTGTCTCGGGGCCTATGGCAGGGAGTGACCGGCTGGCTCCTGAAAAGCTACGATAGGCAGGATGGTGACCAGACCCATGGTGGCACCAGTGCCAAGTTGGGCTGGTTTGATAGTACCAAGTGGCTCCTGCAATCTGCCATCAAAAAGTTGGCAGGCGAGTTTTGTTTTCCAGGGAAAAGCGCCATTGTTTGTGTTTGGGGACCTGTGGTTGGGAGTGCCCGGCTGGCTCCTTAGAAACCACGATACGCAGCATGGTTACCAGACAAGAGGTGCCACCAGTGCCAAGTTGTGCTGGTTTGATACTACCAAGTGGTTCCTGCAATCTGCCATCCAGAAGAGGGGCAGCTTACTTTTGTTTGCCACGGAAACGGGCCGTTGTTTGTGTTTGGGGGCCTGTGGCTGGGAGTGGCCGACTGGCTCCTTAGAATCCATGATACGCAGGATGGGTCCCAGACCAGAGGTGGCACCAGTGCCAAGTCGGGCTGTTTTGATAATACCAAGTGGCTCCTGCAATCTGCCATCCAGAAGCGGGGCAGCTTACTTTTGTTTGCCAGGGAAACGGGCCGAGGTTTGTGACTGGGGACCTATGGCTGGGAGTGACCGGCTGGCTCCTGAAAAGTTACGATAGGCAGGATTGTGACCAGACCCATGGTGGCACCAGTGCCAAGTTGGGCTGGTTTGATAGTACCAAGTGGCTCCTGTAATCTGCCATCAAATAGTTGGTAGGCGAGTTTTGTTTTCCAGGGAAAAGCGCCGTTGTTTGTGTTTGGGGGCCTGTGGTAGGGAGTGGCCGGCTGGCTAATTAGAATCCACGATACGCAGGATGGTTCCCAGACCAGAGGTGGCACCAGTGCCAAGACGGGCTAGTTTGATGGTGCAAAGTGGCTCCTGCAATCTGCCATCCAGAAGCGGGGTAGCTTACTTTTGTTTGCCAGGGAAACGGGCCGAGGTTTTTCTCTGGGGGCCTATGGCGGGGAGTGACCGGCTGGCTCCTGAAAAGATAAGATAGGCAGGATGGTGACCAGACCCATGGTGGCACCAGTGCCAAGTTGGGCTGATTTGATAAAACCAAGTGGCTCCTGCAATCTGCCATCAAAAAGTTGGCAGGAGAGTTTTGTTTTCCAGGGAAAAGCGCCGTTGTTTGTGTTTGGGGTCCTGTGGCTGGGAGTGGCCGGCTGGCTCCTTAGAATCCACGATACGCAGCATGGTATCCAGACCCAAGGTGGCACCAGTGCCAAGTTTTGCTGGTTTGATAGTACCAAGTGGTTCCTGCAATCTGCCATCCAGAAGCAGGGCAGCTTACTTTTGTTTGCCAGGGAAACGGGCCGAGGTTTTTGTCTGGGGGCCTATGGCTGGGAGTGACCGGCTGGCTCCTGAAAAGCTACGATAGGCAGGATGGTGACCAGACCCATGGTGGCACCAGTCCCAAGTTGGGCTGATTTGATAGTACCAAGTGGCTCCTGCAATCTGCCGTCAAAATTTGGCAGGCGAGATTTTATTTTCCAGGGAAAAGCGCCGTTGTTTGTGTTTGGGGGCCTGTGGCTGGGAGTGGCCGGCTGGCTGCTTAGAATCCACGATACGCAGGATGGTTCCCAGACCCAAGGTGGCACCAGTGCCAAGTCGGGCTAGTATGATGGTGCAAAGTGGCTCCTGCAATCTGCCATCCAGAAGCGGGGCAGCTTACTTTTGTTTGCCAGGGAAACGGGCCGAGGTTTGTGTCTCGGGGCCTATGGCTGGGAGTGACCGGCTGGCTCCTGAAAAGCTACGATAGGCAGGATGGTGACCAGACCCATGGTGGCACCAGTGCCAAGTTGGGCTGGTTTGATAGTACCAAGTGGCTCCTGCAATCTGCCATCAAAAAGTTGGCAGGCGAGTTTTGTTTTCCAGGGAAAAGCGCCGTTGTTTGTGTTTGGGGGCCTGTGGCTGGGAGTGGCCGGCTGGCTCCTTAGAATCCACGATACGCAGGATGGTTCCCAGACCTGAGGTGGCACCAGTGCCAAGTCGGGCTGGTTTTATAGTACCAAGTGCGTCCTGCAATCTGCCATCCAGAAGCGGGGCAGCTTACTTTTGTTTGCCTGGGAAACGGGCCGAGCTTTGTGTCAGGGGGCCTATGGCTGGGAGTGACCGGCTGGCTCCTGAAAAGCTACGATAAGCAGGATGGTGACCAGACCCATGGTGGCACCAGTGCCATGTTCGGCTGATTTCATAGTACCAAGTGGCTCCTGCAATCTGCCATCAAAAAGTCGGCAGGCGAGTTTTGTTTTCCAGGGAAAAGCGCCGTTGTTTGTGTCTGCGGACCTGTGGCTGGAGTGACCGGCTGGCTCCTTAGAATCCACGATACGCAGCATGGTTCCCAGACCCAAGGTGGCACCAGTGCCAAGTCGGGCTGGTTTGATAGTACCAAGTGGTTCCTGCAATCTGCCATCAAAAAGTTGGCAGGCGAGTTTTGTTTTCCAGGGAAAAGCGTCGTTGTTTGTGTTTGGGGGCCTGTGGCTGGGAGTGGCCGGCTGGCTCCTTAGAATCCACGATACGCAGGATGGTTCCCAGACCCAAGGTGGCACCAGTCCCAAGTTGGGCTGGTTTGATAGTACCAAGTGGTTCCTGCAATCTGCCATCCAGAAGCGGGGCAGCTTACTTTTGTTTGCCAGGGAAACGGGCCGAGGTTTGTGTCTGGGGGCCTATGGCTGGGAGTGACCGGCTGGCTCCTGAAAGGCTACGATAGGCAGGATGGTGACCAGACCCATGGTGGCACCAGTGCCAAGTTGGGCTGGTTTGATAGTACCAAGTGGCTCCTGCAATCTGCCATCAAAAACTTGGCAGGCAAGTTTTGTTTCCCAGGGAAAAGCGCCGTTGTTTGTGTTTGGGGGCCTGTGGCTGGGAGTGGCCGGCTGGCTAATTAGAATCCACGACAGGCAGGATGGTTCCCAGACCAGAGGTGACACCAGTGCCAAGTCGGGCTAGTTTGATGGTGAAAAGTGGCTCCTGCAATCTGCCATCCAGAAGCGGGTTAACTTACTTTTGTTTGCCAGGGAAAAGGGCCGAGGTTTTTGTCTGGGGGCCTATGGCTGGGAGTGACCGGCTGTCTCCTGAAAAGCTACGATAGGCAGGATGGTGACCAGACCCATGGTGGCACCAGTGCCAAGTTGGGCTGGTTTCATAGTACCAAGTGGCTCCTGCAATCTGCCATCAAAAAGTTGGCAGGCGAGTTTGTTATCCAGGGAAAAGCGCCGTTGTTTTTGTTTGGGGGCCTGTGGCTGGGAGTGGACGGATGGCTAATTAGAATCCACGATACGCAGCATGGTTCCCAGACCTGAGGTGGCACCAGTGCCAAGTTGGGCTGGTTTGATACTACCAAGTGCGTCCTGCAATCTGCCATCCAGAAGCGGGGCAGCTTACTTTTGTTTGCCAGGGAAACGGGCCGAGGTTTTGTCTGGGGGCCTATGGCAGGGAGTGACCGGCTGGCTCCTGAAAAACTACGATAGGCAGGATGGTGACCAGACCCATGGTGGCACCAGTGCCAAGTTGGGCTGGTTTGATAGTACCAAGTGGCTCCTGCAATCTGCCATCAAAATGTTGGCAGGCGAGTTTTGTTTTCTATGGAAAAGCGCCGTTGTTTGTGTTTGGGGGCCTGTGGCTGGGAGTGGCCGGCTGGCTCCTTAGAATCCAAAATACGCAGGATGGTTCCCAGACCTGAGGTGGCACCAGTGCCAAGTTGGGCTGGTTTGATTGTAGCAAATGGTTCCTGCAATCTACCATCCAGAAGCGGGGCAGCTTACTTTTGTTTGCCAGGGAAACGGGCCGAGCTTTGTGTCTGGGGGCCTATGGCTGGGAGTGACCGGCTGGCTCCTGAAAAGCTACGATAGGCAGGATGGTGACCAGACCCATGGTGGCACCAGTGCCATGTTCGGCTGATTTCATAGTACCAAGTGGCTCCTGCAATCTGCCATCAAAATGTTGGCAGGCGAGTTTTGTTTTCCAGGGAAAAGCGCCGTTGTTTGTATTTGGGGGCCTGTGGCTGGAGTGGCCGGCTGGCTCCTTAGAATCCACAATACGCAGCATGGTTCCCAGACCCAAGGTGGCACCAGTGCCAAGTTGGGCTGGTTTGATAGTACCAAGTGGTTCCTGCAATCTGCCATCAAAAAGTTGTCAGGCGTGTTTTGTTTTCAGGGAAAATCGCCGTTGATTTGTTTGGGGGCCTGTGGCTGGGAGTGGCCGGCTGGCTCCTTAGAACACACGATACGCAGGATGGTTCCCAGACCCAAGGTGGCACCAGTACCAAGTCGGGCTGGTTTGATAATAAAAAGTGGATCCTGCAATCTGCCATCCAGAAGCGGGGCAGCTTACTTTTGTTTGCCAGGGAAACGGGCCGAGCTTTGTGTCTGGGGGCCTATGGCTGGGAGTGACCGGCTGGCTCCTGAAAAGCTACGATAGGCAGGATGGTGACCAGACCCATGGTGGCACCAGTGCCAAGTTGGGCTGGTTTGATAGTACCAAGTGGCTCCTGCAATCTGCCATCAAAAATTTGGCAGGCGAGTTTTGTTTTCCAGGGAAAAGCGCCGTTGTGTGTGTTTTGGGGCCTGTGGCTGGGAGTGGCCAGCTGGCTCCTTAGAATCCACGATACGCAGGATGGTTCCCAGACCCAAGGTGGCACCAGTGCCAAGTCGGGCTGGTTTGTTAGTACCAAGTGGTTCCTGCAATCTGCCATCCAGAAGCGGGGCAGCTGAATTTTGTTTGCCAGAGAAAAAGGCTGTTGTTTGTGTTTCGGGGCCTGTGGCTGGCAGTGGATGGCTGGCTCCTGAAAATCCATGATACGCAGCATGGTTCCCAGACCCAAGGTGGCACCAGTGCCAAGTCGGGCTGGTTTCATAGTACCCAGTGGCTCCTGCAATCTGCCATCCAGAAGAGGGGCAGTTGAATTTTGTTTTCCAGAGAAAAGGGCCGTGGTTTGTGTTTGGGGCCTATGGCTGAGAGTGACCGGCTGGCTCCTGAAAAGCTACGATAGGCAGGATGGTGACCAGACCGATGGTGGCACCAGTGCCAAGTCGGGCTGGTTTGATAATACTAAATAGCTCCTGCAATCTGCCATCCAGACGCGGGGCAGCGGATTTTTGCTTGCTGGAGAAAAGTTCCGTGGGTTTTTTTTGGGGGTATATGGCTGGACGTTGCCGGCTGACTCCTTAAAAACATCGATACGCAGGATGGTTCCCTGACCCAAGGTGGCATCACTGCCAAGTCGGGCTGTTTTCGTAGTACCAAGTGGCTCCTGCAATTTGCCATCCAGAAGAGGGGCAGTTGAGTTTTGTTTACCAGAGAAAAGGGCCGTGGTTTGTGTTTTGGGGCATATGGCTGAGAGTGGCCGGCTGGCGCCTGAAAATCCACGATAGGCAGGATGGTTCCCAGAGCCAAGGTGGCACCAGTGCCATGTTGGCCTGGTTTGATAGTACCATGTGGCTCCTGCAATCTGCCATCCAGAAGCGGGGCAGCTTACTTTTGTTTGCCAGGGAAACGGGCCGAGGTATTTGTCTGGGGGCCTATGGCTGGGAGTGACCGGCTGGCTCCTGAAAAGCTACGATAGGCAGGATGGTGACCAGACCCATGGTGGCACCAGTGCCAAGTAGGGCTGGTTTGATAGTACCAAGTGGCTCCTGCAATCTGCCATCAAAAAGTTGGCAGGCGAGTTTTGTTTTCCAGGGTAACGCGCCGTTGTTTTTGTTTAGAGGCCTGTGGCTGGGAGTGTCCGCCTGTCCTCTTAGAATCTACGTTACGCAGCATGGTTCCCAGAGCCAAGGTGGCACCAGTGCCAAGTTGGGCTGGTTTGATAGTAGCAAGTGGTTCCTGCAATCTGCCATCCAGAAGAGGGGCAGCTTACTTTTGTTTGCCAGGGAAACGGGCCGAGGTATTTCTCTGGGGGCCTATGGCAGGGAGTGACCGGCCGGCTCCTGAAAAGCTAAGATAGGCAGGATGTTTACCAGACCCATGATGGCACCAGTGCCAAGTTGGGCTAATTTGATACTACCAAGTGGCTCCTGCAATCTGCCATCCAGAATCGGGGGTGCTTACTTTTGTTTTCCAGGGAAACGGGCCGAGGTTTGTGTCTGGGGGTTTATGGCTGGGAGTGACCGGCTGGCTCCTGAAAAGCTACGATAGGCAGGATGGTGACCAGACCCATGGTGGCACCAGTGCCAAGTTGGGCTGGTTTGATAGTACCAAGTGGCTCCTGCAATCTGCCATCAAAATGTTGGCAGGCGAGTTTTGTTTTCCAGGGAAAAGCGCCGTTGTTTGTGTTTGGGCGCCTGTGGCACGGAGTGGCCGGGTGGCTGCTTAGAATCCACGATACGCAGGATGGTTCCCAGACCCAAGGTGGCACCAGTGCCAAGTCGGGCTGTTTTGACACTACCAAGTGGCTCCTGCAATCTGCCATCCAGAATCGGGGCAGCTTAATTTTGTTTGCCAGGGAAACGGGCCGAGGTTTGTGATGGGGGCCTATGGCTGGGAGTGACCGGCTGGCTCCTGAAATGGTACAATTGGCAGGATGGTTCCCAGACCCATAGTGGCACCAGTGCCAAGTTGGGATGATTTGATAGTACCAAGTGGCTCCTGCAATCTGCCATCAAAAAGCTGGCAGGCGAGTTTTGTTTTCCAGGGAAAAGCGCCGTTGTTTGTATTTGGGGGCCTGTGGCTGGGAGTGGCCGCCTGGCGCCTTAGAATCTACGTTACGCAGCATGGTTCCCAGACCCAAAGTGGCACCAGTGTCAAGTTGGGCTGGTTTGATAGTACCAAGTGGCTCCTGCAATCTGCCATCCAGAAGCGGGGTAGCTTACTTTTGTTTGCCAGGGAAACGGGCAAAGCTTTCTGTCTGGGGGCCTATGGTTGGGAGTAACCGGCTGGCTCCTGAAAAGCTACGATAGGCAGGATGGTTCCCAGATCCAAGATGGCACCAGTGCCAAGTCGGGGTGGTTTGATGGTGCAACGTGGCTCCTGCAATCTGCCATCCTGACGCGGGGCAGCGGATTTTTGTTTCCAAGAGAAATGGTCCGTGGTTTGTTTTTGGGGCTATATGGCTGGGCGTGGCCTGCTGGCTCCTTAAAAAGCTACGATAGGTAGGATGGTTCCCTGACCCAAGGTGGCACCAGTGCCAAGTCGGGCGGTTTTCGTAGTACAAAGTGCGTCCTAAAATTTGCCATCCAGAAGAGGGGCAGTTGAGTTTTGTTTACCAGAGAAAAGGGCCGTGGTTTGTTTTTGGGGGCATATGGCTGATAGTGGCCGTCTGGCCCCTGAAAATCCACGATAGGCAGGATGGTGACCAGACCAGAGGTGGCACCAGTGCCAAGTCGGGCTGGTTTGATAGTACTAAATAGCACCTGCAATCTGCCATGCAGAAGCGGGGCAGCTTACTTTTGTTTGCCAGGGAAACGGGCCGAGGTTTGTGTCTGGGGGCCTATGGCTGGGAGTGACCGCCTGGCTCCTGAAAAGCTACGATAGGCAGGATGGTTACCAGACCCATGGTGGCACCAGTGCCAAGTTGGGCTGGTTTGATAGTACCAAGTGGCTCCTGCAATCTGCCATCAAAAAGTTGTCAGGCGAGTTTTGTTTTCCAGGGAAAAGCGCCGTTGTTTGTGTTTGGGGGACTGTTGGTGGGAGTGGCCGGCTGGCTCCTTAGAACACACGATATGCAGGATGGTTCCCAGACCCAAGGTGGCACCAGTGCCACGTCGGGCTGGTTTGATGGTGAAAAGTGGCTCCTGCAATCTGCCATCCTGAAGCGGGGTAGCTTACTTTTGTGTGCCAGGGAAACGGGCTGAGGTTTATGACTGGGGGCCTAGGGCTAGGAGTGACCGGCTGGCTCCTGAAAAGCAACAATAGGCAGGATGGTTCCCAGACCCAAGGTGGCACCAGTGCCAAGTTGGGCTGGTTTGATGGTACCAACTGGCTCCTGCAATCTGCCATCTAAAAGTTGTCAGGCGAGTTTTGTTTTCCAGGGAAAAGCGCCGTTGATTTTGTTTGGAGGCCTGTGGCTGGCAGTGGCTGCCTGTCGTCTTAGAATCCGGGTTACGCAGCATGGTTCCCAGAGCCAAGGTGGCACCAGTGCCAAGTTGGGCTGATTTGATGGTGCAAAGTGGCTCCTGCAATCTGCCATCCAGAAGTGCGGTAGCTTATTTTTGTGTGCCAGGGAAACAGGCCGAGCTTTGTGTCTGGGGGCCTATGGCTGGGAGTGACCGGCTGGCTCCTGAAAAGCTACGATAGGCAGGATGGTGACCAGACCCATGGTGGCACCAGTGCCAAGTTGGGCTGGTTTGATAGTACCAAGTGGCTCCTGCAATCTGCCATCAAAAAGTTGGCAGGCGAGTTTTGTTTTCCAGGGAAAAGCGCCGTTGTGTGTGTTTTGGGGCCTGTGGCTGGGAGTGGCCAGCTGGCTCCTTAGAATCCACGATACGCAGGATGGTTCCCAGACCCAAGGTGGCACCAGTGCCAAGTCGGGCTGGTTTGTTAGTACCAAGTGGTTCCTGCAATCTGCCATCCAGAAGCGGGGCAGCTGAATTTTGTTTGCCAGAGAAAAAGGCTGTTGTTTGTGTTTCGGGGCCTGTGGCTGGCAGTGGACGGCTGGCTCCTGAAAATCCATGATACGCAGCATGGTTCCCAGACCCAAGGTGGCACCAGTGCCAAGTAGGGCTGGTTTCATAGTACCCAGTGGCTCCTGCAATCTGCCATCCAGAAGAGGGGCAGTTGAGTTTTGTTTTCCAGAGAAAAGGGCCGTGGTTTGTGTTTGGGGCCTATGGCTGAGAGTGACCGGCTGGCTCCTGAAAAGCTACGATAGGCAGGATGGTGACCAGACCCATGGTGGCACCAGTGCCAAGTCGGGCTGGTTTGATAATACTAAATAGCTCCTGCAATCTGCCATCCAGACGCGGGGCAGCGGATTTTTGCTTGCTGGAGAAAGGTTCCGTGGGTTTTTTTTGGGGGTATATGGCTGGACGTTGCCGGCTGACTCCTTAAAAACATCGATACGCAGGATGGTTCCCTGACCCAAGGTGGCATCACTGCCAAGTCGGGCTGTTTTCGTAGTACCAAGTGGCTCCTGCAATTTGCCATCCAGAAGAGGGGCAGTTGAGTTTTGTTTACCAGAGAAAAGGGCCGTGGTTTGTGTTTGGGGGCATATGGCTGAGAGTGGCCGGCTGGCGCCTGAAAATCCACGATAGGCAGGATGGTTCCCAGAGCCAAGGTGGCACCAGTGCCATGTTGGCCTGGTTTGATAGTACCATGTGGCTCCTGCAATCTGCCATCCAGAAGCGGGGCAGCTTACATTTGTTTGCCAGGGAAACGGGCCGAGGTATTTGTCTGGGGGCCTATGGCTGGGAGTGACCGCCTGGCTCCTGAAAAGCTACGATAGGCAGGATGGTGACCAGACCCATGGTGGCACCAGTGCCAAGTTGGGCTGGTTTGATAGTACCAAGTGGCTCCTGCAATCTGCCATCCAGAAGCGGGGTAGCTTACTTTTGTTTGCCAGGGAAACGGGCAGAGCTTTCTGTCTGGGGGCTATGGTTGGGAGTAACCGGCTGGCTCCTGAAAAGCTACGATAGGCAGGCTGGTTCCCAGATCCAAGATGGCACCAGTGCCAAGTCGGGGTGGTTTGATGGTGCAAAGTGGCTCCTGCAATCTGCCATCCTGACGCGGGGCAGCGGATTTTTGTTTCCAAGAGAAATGGTCCGTGGTTTGTTTTTGGGGCTATATGGCTGGGCGTGGCCTGCTGGCTCCTTAAAAAGCTACGATAGGCAGGATGGTTCCCTGACCCAAGGTGGCACCAGTGCCAAGTCGGGCGGTATTCGTAGTACAAAGTGCGTCCTAAAATTTGCCATCCAGAAGAGGGGCAGTTGAGTTTTGTTTACCAGAGAAAAGGGCCGTGGTTTCTTTTTGGGGGCATATGGCTGATAGTGGCCGTCTGGCCCCTGAAAATCCACGATAGGCAGGATGGTTCCCAGACCAGAGGTGGCACCAGTGCCAAGTCGGTCTGGTTTGATAGTACTAAATAGCACCTGCAATCTGCCATGCAGAAGCGGGGCAGCTTACTTTTGTTTGCCAGGGAAACGGGCCGAGGTTTGTGTCTGGGGGCCTATGGCTGGGAGTGACCGGCTGGCTCCTGAAAAGCTACGATAGGCAGGATGGTTACCAGACCCATGGTGGCACCAGTGCCAAGTTGGGCTGGTTTGATAGTACCAAGTGGCTCCTGCAATCTGCCATCAAAAAGTTGGCAGGCCAGTTTTGTTTTCCAGGGAAAAGCGCCGTTGTTTGTGTTTGGGGGACTGTGGCTGGGAGTGGCCGGCTGGCTCCTTAGAACACACGATACGCAGGATGGTTCCCAGACCCAAGGTGGCACCAGTGCCACGTCGGGCTGGTTTGATGGTGAAAAGTGGCTCCTGCAATCTGCCATCCTGAAGCGGGGTAGCTTACATTTGTGTGCCAGGGAAACGGGCCGAGGTTTATGACTGGGGGCCTAGGGCTAGAAGTGACCGGCTGGCTCCTGAAAAGCAACAATAGGCAGGATGGTTCCCAGACCCAAGGTGGCACCAGTGCCAAGTTGGGCTGGTTTGATGGTACCAACTGGCTCCTGCAATCTGCCATCTAAAAGTTGTCAGGCGAGTTTTGTTTTCCAGGGAAAAGCGCCGTTGATTTTGTTTGGAGGCCTGTGGCTGGCAGTGGCTGCCTGTCGTCTTAGAATCCGGGTTACGCAGCATGGTTCCCAGAGCCAAGGTGGCACCAGTGTCAAGTTGGGCTGGTTTGATAGTACCAAGTGGCTCCTGCAATCTGCCATCCAGAAGCGGGGCAGCTTACTTTTGTTTGCCAGGGAAACGGGCCGAGGTATTTGTCTGGGGACCTATGGCTGGGAGTGACCGGCTGGCTCCTGAAAAGCTACGATAGGCAGGATGGTTCCCTGACCCAAGGTGGCACCAGTGCCAAGTCGGGCGGTTTTCGTAGTACAAAGTGCGTCCTAAAATTTGCCATCCAGAAGAGGGGCAGTTGAGTTTTGTTTACCAGAGAAAAGCCCGTGGTTTGTTTTTGGGGGCATATGGCTGATAGTGGCCGTCTGGCCCCTGAAAATCCACGATAGGCAGGATGGTTCCCAGACCAGAGGTGGCACCAGTGCCAAGTCGGGCTGGTTTGATAGTACTAAATAGCACCTGCAATCTGCCATGCAGAAGCGGGGCAGCTTACTTTTGTTTGCCAGGGAAACGGGCCGAGGTTTGTGTCTGGGGGCCTATGGCTGGGAGTGACCGCCTGGCTCCTGAAAAGCTACGATAGGCAGGATGGTGACCAGACCCATGGTGGCACCAGTGCCAAGTTGGGCTGGTTTGATAGTACCAAGTGGCTCCTGCAATCTGCCATCAAAAAGTTGGCAGGCCAGTTTTGTTTTCCAGGGAAAAGCGCCGTTGTTTGTGTTTGGAGGACAGTGGCTGGGAGTGGCCGGCTGGCTCCTTAGAACACACGATACGCAGGATGGTTCCCAGACCCAAGGTGGCACCAGTGCCAAGTCGGGCTGGTTTGATGGTGAAAAGTGGCTCCTGCAATCTGCCATCCTGAAGCGGGGTAGCTTACATTTGTGTGCCAGGGAAACGGGCCGAGGTTTATGACTGGGGGCCTAGGGCTAGAAGTGACCGGCTGGCTCCTGAAAAGCAACAATAGGCAGGATGGTTCCCAGACCCAAGGTGGCACCAGTGCCAAGTTGGGCTGGTTTGATGGTACCAACTGGCTCCTGCAATCTGCCATCTAAAAGTTGTCAGGCGAGTTTTGTTTTCCAGGGAAAAGCGCCGTTGATTTTGTTTGGAGGCCTGTGGCTGGCAGTGGCTGCCTGTCGTCTTAGAATCCGGGTTACGCAGCATGGTTCCCAGAGCCAAGGTGGCACCAGTGTCAAGTTGGGCTGGTTTGATAGTACCAAGTGGCTCCTGCAATCTGCCATCCAGAAGCGGGGCAGCTTACTTTTGTTTGCCAGGGAAACGGGCCGAGGTATTTGTCTGGGGACCTATGGCTGGGAGTGACCGGCTGGCTCCTGAAAAGCTACGATAGGCAGGATGGTTCCCTGACCCAAGGTGGCACCAGTGCCAAGTCGGGCGGTTTTCGTAGTACAAAGTGCGTCCTAAAATTTGCCATCCAGAAGAGGGGCAGTTGAGTTTTGTTTACCAGAGAAAAGCCCGTGGTTTGTTTTTGGGGGCATATGGCTGATAGTGGCCGTCTGGCCCCTGAAAATCCACGATAGGCAGGATGGTTCCCAGACCAGAGGTGGCACCAGTGCCAAGTCGGGCTGGTTTGATAGTACTAAATAGCACCTGCAATCTGCCATGCAGAAGCGGGGCAGCTTACTTTTGTTTGCCAGGGAAACGGGCCGAGGTTTGTGTCTGGGGGCCTATGGCTGGGAGTGACCGCCTGGCTCCTGAAAAGCTACGATAGGCAGGATGGTGACCAGACCCATGGTGGCACCAGTGCCAAGTTGGGCTGGTTTGATAGTACCAAGTGGCTCCTGCAAGCTGCCATCAAAAAGTTGGCAGGCCAGTTTTGTTTTCCAGGGAAAAGCGCCGTTGTTTGTGTTTGGGGGACTGTGGCTGGGAGTGGCCGGCTGGCTCCTTAGAACACACGATACGCAGGATGGTTCCCAGACCCAAGGTGGCACCAGTGCCAAGTCGGGCTGGTTTGATGGTGAAAAGTGGCTCCTGCAATCTGCCATCCTGAAGCGGGGTAGCTTACATTTGTGTGCCAGGGAAACGGGCCGAGGTTTATGACTGGGGGCCTAGGGCTAGAAGTGACCGGCTGGCTCCTGAAAAGCAACAATAGGCAGGATGGTTCCCAGACCCAAGGTGGCACCAGTGCCAAGTTGGGCTGGTTTGATGGTACCAACTGGCTCCTGCAATCTGCCATCTAAAAGTTGTCAGGCGAGTTTTGTTTTCCAGGGAAAAGCGCCGTTGTGTGTATTTTGGGGCCTGTGGCTGGGAGTGGCCAGCTGGCTCCTGAAAATCCATGATACGCAGCATGGTTCCCAGACCCAAGGTGGCACCAGTGCCAAGTAGGGCTAGTTTCATAGTACCCAGTGGCTCCTGCAATCTGCCATCCAGAAGAGGGGCAGTTGAGTTTTGTTTTCCAGAGAAAAGGGCCGTGGTTTGTGTTTGGGGCCTATGGCTGAGAGTGACCGGCTGGCCCCTGAAAATCCACGAAAGGAAGGATGGTTCCCAGATCCAAGGTGGCAGCAGTGCCATGTTGTGCTGGTGTGATAGTCCCAAGTGGCTCCTGCAATCTGCCATCCAGAAGTGGGGCAGCTGAATTTTGTTTGCCAGAGAAAAAGGCTGTGGTTTTTGTTTGGGGGCCTATGGCTGGGAGTGGCCGGCTGGCTCCTGAAAATCCATGATACGCAGCATGGTTCCCAGACCCAAGGTGGCACCAGTGCCAAGTGGGGCTGGTTTCACAGTGTCAAGTGCCTCCTGCAATCTCCCATCCAGAAGCGGGGCAGCTGAGTTTTGTTTGCCTGTGAAACGGGCCGTTGTTTTTGATTGGGGTCTGTGGCCGAGAATGTTCAGCTGGCTCCTGACAATCCACAATACGCAGGATGGTTCCCAGACCCAAGGTGGCACCAGTGCCAAGTCTTGCTGGTTTGATAGTACCACGTGGCTCCTGCAATCTGCCATCCAGAAGCGGTGCAGCTGAGTTTTGTTTGCCAGAGGAAAGGGCAGTGGGTTGTGTTTGGGGGCATATGGCTGGGAGTGGCCGGCTGTCTCATTAAAAAGATCGATACGCAGGATGGTTCCCAGACCCAAGGTGGCACCAGTGCCAAGTCGGGCTGTTTTTATAATACCAAGTGCGTCCTGCAATTTGCCATCCAGAAGAGGGGCAGTTGAGTTTTGTTTGCCAGAGAAAAGCGCCGTTGTTTGTGTTTGGGGGCTTGTGGCTGGGAGTGGCCGACTGGCGCCTTAGAATCTGCGATACGCAGCATGGTTCCCAGACCCAAGGTGGCACCAGTGCCAAGTTGGGCTGGTTTGATAGTACTAAGTGGCTCCTGCAATCTGCCATCCAGAAGCGGGGCAGCTTACTTTTGTTTGCCAGGGAAACGGGCCGAGGTTTGTGTTTGGGGGCCTATGGCTGGGAGTGACCGGCTGGCTCCTGGAAAGCTACAATAGGCAGGATGGTGACCAGACCCATGGTGGCACCAGTGCCAAGTTGGGCTGGTTTGATAGTACCAAGTTGCTCCTGCAATCTGCCATCAAAAAGTTGGCAGGCGAGTTTTGTTTTCCAGGGAAAAGCGCCGTTGTTTGTGTTTGGGGGCCTGTGGCTGGGAGTGGCCGGCTGGCTCCTTAGAATCCACGATACGCAGGATGGTTCCCAGACCCAAGGTGGCACCAGTGCCAAGTTTTGCTGGTTTGATACTACCAAGTGGTTCCTGCAATCTGCCATCCAGAAGCAGGGCAGCTTACTTTTGTTTGCCAGGGAAACGGGCCGTGGGTTTTGTTTGGGGGCATATAGCTGAGAGTGGTCCGCTGGCCCCTGAAAATCCACGCTAGGCAGCATGGTTCCCAGATGCAAGGTGGCACCAGTGCCAAGTCGGGCTGGTTTGATGGTGCAAAGTGGCTCCTGCAATCTGCCATCCAGAAGCGGGGCAGCTGATTTTTGTTTGCCAGAGAAAAATTCCGTGGATTGTTTTTGGGGGCATATTGCTGGGAGTGGCCGGCTGGCTCCTTAAAATGCTCGATACGCATGATGGTTCCCAGGCCCAAGGTGTCACCACTACCAAGTCGGCCTGCGGTTTTAGTATCAAGTTCATCCTGCAATTTGCCATCCAGAAGAGGGGCAGTTGAGTTTTGTTTGCCAGAGAAACGGGCCGAGGTTTCTGTTTGGGGACATATGGCTGAGAGTGGCCGGCTGGCCCCTGAAAATCCACGATACACAACATGGTTCCCAGATCCAAGGTGGCACCAGTGCCAAGTTGGGCTGGTTTGATAGTCCCAAGTGTCTCCTGCAATCTGCCATCCAGAAGCGGGGCAGCTTACTTTTGTTTGCCAGAGAAATAGGCCTAGGTTTTTGTTTGGGGGCCTGTGGCTAGGAGTGGCCTGCTGGCTCCTAAGAATCCACGATACGCAGGATGTTTACCAGACCCATGGTGGCACCAGTGCCAAGTTGGGCTGGTTTGATAGTACCAAGTGGCTCCTGCAAACTCCATCAAAAAGTTGGCAGGCGTGTTTTGTTTTCCAGGGAACAGCGCCGTTGATTTTGTTTGGGGGCCTGTGGCTGGGAGTGGCCGGCTGGCTCCTTAGAATCCACGATACGCAGGATGGTTCCCAGACCCAAGGTGGCACCAGTGCCAAGTCGGGCTGGTTTGATTACACCAAGTGGCTCCTGCAATCTGCCACCCAGAAGTGAGGCAGCTAAGTTTTGTTTGCCAGAAAAAAGGGCCGTGGTTTTTGTTGGGGGCCTGTGGCTGGGAGTAGCCGGCTGGCTCCTTAAAATCCACGATAGGCTGGATGGTTCCCAGACCCAAGGTGGCACCAGTGCCAAGTCGGGCTGGTTTGATAGTACCAAGTGGCTCCTGCAATCTGCCATCCAGAAGCGGGGCAGCTTACTTTTGTTTGCCAGGGAAACGGGCCGCGGTTTGTGTCTCGGGGCCTATGGCAGGGAGTGACCGGCTGGCTCCTGAAAAGCTACGATAGGCAGGATGGTGACCAGACCCATGGTGGCACCAGTGGCAAGTTGGGCTGGTTTGATAGTACCAAGTGGCTCCTGCAATCTGCCATCAAAAAGTTGGCAGGCGAGGTTGTTTTCCAGGGAAAAGCGCCGTTGTGTATGTTTTGGGGCCTGTGGCTGGGAGTGGCCAGCTGGCTCCTTAGAATCCACGATACGCAGGATGGTTCCCAGACCCAAGGTGGCACCAGTGCCAAGTCAGGCTGGTTTGATAGCACCAAGTGGCTCCTGCAATCTGCCATCCAGAAGCGGGGCAGCTTACTTTTGTTTTCCAGGGAAACGGACCGAGGTTTTTTTCTGGGGGCCTATGGCTGGGAGTGACCGGCTGGCTCCTGAAAAGCTACGATAGGCAGGATGGTGACCAGACCCATGGTGGCACCAGTGCCAAGTTGGGCTGGTTTGATAGTACCAAGTGGCTCCTGCAATCTGCCATCAAAAAGTTGGCAGGCGAGTTTTGTTTTCCAGGGAAAAGCGCCGTTGTGTGTATTTTGGGGCCTGTGGCTGGGAGTGGCCAGCTGGCTCCTTAGAATCCACGATACACAGGATGGTTCCCAGACCCAAGGTGGCACCAGTGCCAAGTCGGGCTGGTTTGTTAGTACCAAGTGGTTCCTGCAATCTGCCATCCAGAAGCGGGGCAGCTGAATTTTGTTTGCCAGAGAAAAAAGCTGTTGTTTGTGTTTCGGGGCCTGTGGCTGGCAGTGGACGGCTGGCTCCTGAAAATCCATGATACGCAGCATGGTTCCCAGACCCAAGGTGGCACCAGTGCCAAGTAGGGCTGGTTTCATAGTACCCAGTGGCTCCTGCAATCTGCCATCCAGAAGAGGGGCAGTTGAGTTTTGTTTTCCAGAGAAAAGGGCCGTGGTTTGTGTTTGGGGCCTATGGCTGAGAGTGACCGGCTGGCCCCTGAAAATCCACGATAGGAAGGATGATTCCCAGATCCAAGGTGGCACCAGTGCCATGTTGTGCTGGTGTGATAGTCCCAAGTGGCTCCTGCAATCTGCCATCCAGAAGCGGGGCAGCTGAATTTTGTTTGCCAGAGAAAAAGGCTGTGGTTTTTGTTTGGGGGCCTATGGCTGGGAGTGGCCGGCTGGCTCCTGAAAATCCATGATACGCAGCATGGTTCCCAGACCCAAGGTGGCACCAGTGCCAAGTGGGGCTGGTTTCACAGTGTCAAGTGCCTCCTGCAATCTCCCATCCAGAAGCGGGGCAGCTGAGTTTTGTTTGCCTGTGAAACGGGCCGTTGTTTTTGATTGGGGTCTGTGGCCGAGAGTGTCCAGCTGCCTCCTGACAATCCACAATACGCAGGATGGTTCCCAGACCCAAGGTGGCACCCGTGCCAAGTCGTGCTGGTTTGATAGTACCAAGTGCGTCCTGCAATTTGCCATCCAGAAGAGGGGCAGTTGAGTTTTGTTTGCCAGAGAAAAGCGCCGTTGTTTGTGTTTTGGGGCCTGTGGCTGGGAGTGGCCGACTGGCGCCTTAGAATCTGCGATACGCAGCATGGTTCCCAGACCCAAGGTGGCACCAGTGTCAAGTCGGGCTGGTTTGATAGTACCAAGTGGCTCCTGCAATCTGCCATCCAGAAGCGGGGCAGCTTACTTTTGTTTGCCAGGGAAACGGGCCGAGGTTTGTGTTTGGGGGCCTATGGCTGGGAGTGACCGGCTGGCTCCTGGAAAGCTACAATAGGCAGGATGCTTACCAGACCCATGGTGGCACCAGTGCCAAGTTGGGCTGGTTTGATAGTACCAAGTTGCTCCTGCAATCTGCCATCAAAAAGTTGGCAGGCGAGTTTTGTTTTCCAGGGAAAAGCGCCGTTGTTTGTATTTGGGGGCCTGTGGCTGGGAGTGGCCGGCTGGCTCCTTAGAATCCACGATACGCAGGATGGTTCCCAGACCCAAGGTGGCACCAGTGCCAAGTCGGGCTGGTTTGATACTACCAAGTGGTTCCTGCAATCTGCCATCCAGAAGCGGGGCAGCTTACTTTTGTTTGCCAGAGAAAAATTCCGTGGATTGTTTTTGGGGGCAAATTGCTGGGAGTGGCCGGCTGGCTCCTTAAAATGCTCGATACGCATGATGGTTCCCAGGCCCAAGGTGTCACCACTACCAAGTCGGCCTGCGGTTTTAGTATCAAGTTCATCCTGCAATTTGCCATCCAGAAGAGGGGCAGTTGAGTTTTGTTTGCCAGAGAAACGGGCCGAGGTTTCTGTTTGGGGGCATATGGCTGAGAGTGGCCGGCTGGCCCCTGAAAATCCACGATACCCAGCATGGTTCCCAGATCCAAGGTGGCACCAGTGCCAAGTTGGGCTGGTTTGATAGTCCCAAGTGTCTCCTGCAATCTGCCATCCAGAAGCGGGGCAGCTTACTTTTGTTTGCCAGAGAAATAGGCCTAGGTTTTTGTTTGGGGGCCTGTGGCTAGGAGTGGCCTGCTGGCTCCTAAGAATCCACGATACGCAGGATGTTTACCAGACCCATGGTGGCACCAGTGCCAAGTTGGGCTGGTTTGATAGTACCAAGTGGCTCCTGCAAACTCCATCAAAAAGTTGGCAGGCGTGTTTTGTTTTCCAGGGAACAGCGCCGTTGATTTTGTTTGGGGGCCTGTGGCTGGGAGTGGCCGGCTGGCTCCTTAGAATCCACGATACGCAGGATGGTTCCCAGACCCAAGGTGGCACCAGTGCCAAGTCGGGCTGGTTTGATTACACCAAGTGACTCCTGCAATCTGCCATCCAGAAGTGAGGCAGCTAAGTTTTGTTTGCGAGAAAAAAGGGCCGTGGTTTTTGTTGGGGGCCTGTGGCTGGGAGTAGCCGGCTGGCTCCTTAAAATCCACGATAGGCAGGATGGTTCCCAGACCCAAGGTGGCACCAGTGCCAAGTCGGGCTGGTTTGATAGTACCAAGTGGCTCCTGCAATCTGCCATCCAGAAGCAGGGCAGCTGAGTTTTGTTTGCCAGAGAAAAAGGCTGTGGTTTTTGTTTGGGGGCCTGTGGCTGGCAGTGGCCGGCTGGCTCCTGAAAATCCACGATACGCAGCATGGTTCCCAGACCCAAGGTGGCACCAGTACAAAGTGGGGCTCTTTTGACAGTGTCAAGTGCCTCCTGCAATCTCCCATCCAGAAGCGGGGCAGCTGAGTTTTTTTTGCCAGGGAAACGGACCTTTGTTTTTGATTGGGGTCTGTGGCCGAGAGTGGTCGGCTGTCTCCTGACAATCCACAATACGCAGGATGGTTCCCAGACCCAAGGTGGCACCAGTGCCAAGTCGGGCTGGTTTGATAGTACCAAGTGTCTCCTGCACTCTGCCATCCAGAAGCGGGGCAGCTGAGTTTTGTTTGCCAGAGAAAAGGGCCGTGGGTTGTGTTTGGGGGCATATGGCTGGGAGTGGCCACCTGGCTCCTTAAAATGCACGATACGCCGCATGGTAACCAGACGCAAGGTGGCACCTGTGCCAAGTCGGGCTGTTTTTGTAGTACCCAGTGGCTCCTGCAATTTGCCATCCAGAAGCGGGGCAGCTAAATTTTGTTTGCTAGAGAAAAGGGCTGTGGTTTGTGTTTGGGGGCCTATGGCCGAGAGTGGTAGGCTGGCCCCTGAAAATCAACGATAGGCAGGATGGTTCCCAGATACAAGGTGGCACCAGTGCCAAGTAAGGCTGGTTGTATGGTTCAAAGTGACTCCTGCAATCTGCCATCCAGAAGCGGGACAGCTGAGATTTTTTTGCCAGAGAAAAGGTCCGTGGTTTCTTTTTGGGTCATACGGCTGGGAATTGCCGGCTGGCTCCTTAAAATGCTCGATACGCAGGATGGTTCCCAGAGCCAAGGTGGCACCACTGCCAAGTCGGGCTCTTTTTGTAGTACCAAGTGCGTCCTGCAATTTGCCATCCAGAAGAGGGGCAGTTGAGTTTTGTTTGCCAGAGAAAAGGGCCGAGGTTTGTGTTTGGGAGCATATGGCTGGGAATGACCGGCTGGCCCCTGAAAATCCACGATACGCCGGATGGTTCCCAGATCCAAGATGGTACCATTACCAAGTCGGGCTGCTTTGATAGTCCCAAGTGGCTCCTGCAAACTGCCACACCAGAAGCGGGGCAGCTGAGTTTTGTTTGCCAGGGAAATGGGCCGTTGTTTGTGTTTGGGGGCCTGTGGCTGGGAGTGTTCGGCTGGTTCCTGAATATGTACGATACGCAGGATTGTTCCCAGATCCAAGGTGGCAGCAGTGCCATGTTGTGCTGGTGTGATAGTCCCAAGTGGCTCCTGCAATCTGCCATCCAGAAGTGGGGCAGCTGATTTTTGTTTGCCAGAGAAAAGGTCCGTGGTTTGTGTTTGGGGGCATATGGCTGAGAGTGGCCGGCTGGCCCCTGAAAATCCACGATACACAGGATGGTTCCCAGATCCAAGGTGGCACCTGTGCCAAGTCGGGCTGATTTGATAGTACTAAGTAGCTCCTGCAATCTGCCATCCAGAAGCGGGGCAGCTTACTTTTGTTTGCCAGGGAAACGGGCCGAGGTTTCTGTTTGGGGGCCTATGGCTGGGAGTGACCGGCTGGCTCCTGAAAAGCTACAATAGGCAGGATGGTTCCCAGAGCCAAGGTGGCACCAGTGCCAAGTTGGGCTGGTTTGATAGTACCAAGTGGCTCCTGCAATCTGCCATCCAGAAGCAGGGCAGCTGAGTTTTGTTTGCCAGAGAAAAGGGCTTGGTTTGTGTTTGGGGGCATATGGCTGTGTGTGGCCAGCTGGCTCCTTAAAATGCACGATATGCAACATGGCTCCCAGACCCATAGTGGCACCAGTGCCAAGTCGGGCTGGTTTGATAGTACCAAGTGGCTCCTGCAATCTTCCATGATCACGTGGAGAAATACTTTCTGGTTTCAGCCTCATGCTCTTTCTTCTCTCCCTCAACTTCTCTATCACCTCTCATCTGGTTCACATGCGCTGTCTTCAAGGTCCACAGGCTACTTTTCACAGAATCTTCTGGCCTGATGAAGTAAGAATGATGAATAGAACAGAGCTGGGATCTATTTTCCAGTTTGGATAAAATGCATTCTGCACACAAATCCAAGGAGAACGTGCTGCCCCAATGCCCAGAAAATCTTTCACTCCTGCTAGTGTTCTACGTCAACCGCAACTTAGTCTGAAAGAAAAGCTTTTTCTCTGAGAGCATCTGAGAGGTTTGCATGAAGCACTGATATCTGACATATGCAATTTTGAATAGGAGAGGAAAAAGAAAATGGCAAGGAGTTTTTAATTTTAGTGGTTTCAATTTTAATTTCCGTGCACTTTTTCAAAACTTGTCAGCTCAAATGCCCATCAACATCTTTTAGTCATCTGTAAGTCAGTATTCATATAAAATGTGCTTCAAATCCAAAGAATTTCAAATTTGCACTCCAAGCTTCTATGCCTAGATTTATGATTTCCTACACATATTAGATGAAAGGAAGGCCTTTTTTACTGTGGGAGTGCTGGAACACTGGAACAGGTTGCCCAGAGAAGTTGTGGGTGTCCCATCCCTGAAAGTATTCAAGGTCACCTTGGACGGGGCTTGGAGCAGCAACAAAGGAGAAGCTTGATGGTAGAGAAACAAAGTTGGACTATAGAAGAAACTCGGATTGAAGTATAGGATCAAGTTTTCTCTCAGCTCTTGGGGTAAATTCAAAGTTGTACAAAATGACATTTATCTGTGCTATTCACTACTGTAACAGAAAGTTTCATGAAAACTGTACAGAAGATAGTAAATTTTAAAAGAGATAAGAATTACAGCATAAAATCCATGGGATAGGTTACAACATGAGACACTCTCTAAGAGAAAATCTCTTTGTTTCAGCACTTCATCGGGGTAAGATTTCATGAAGTGCCAAAGAAGGCGGCAAAATATCATTCGGGACATTATTTACTGGAATTCAGCCTGGCCATTAGTAGGAACTGCCTTTGAACATATCATGTAGATATACCACACACACTTTCCCTTCACTGAAAAATTACTGTTTACAACAAATAAGCAATTGACGATCAAAATTGATTGAAAGCATCTTAAACATGTCAAGTATTTCATTGTAGATGATCTGTGATCCAAATGCTTCTTCCACCTTCGAGAGGGACAGAAGAATTCTTCCATATCATGATGGTTTAAAATTGTATCAACCAATGTTTTCTGCTGAAAAGATATCATCTATTTTTTTCTATTTTTGGAAGAAAATATTCCTAGACATACAACAGGTGAGAACTAAGTAATTTTAAAGAAACAAATGAAATGAAAATATTCTGTAAATAGAATGAAATGAAAAGCTGTGTTTTAAATAGGAGCTAAATATTAAACAGAATTTTTGTACCAGGCATTTGAATTACTGCACCAGCTCTTTTGCCCATCAAGAGAGGCATTTAGCATTTCAGTCTTTTCCAAGGTGTTCATGATCTGCTATGCTGATCTCTGTGTGTGCCTAGGTGTGTGTGGAGGGGGGGGCATATGAAGGGGAGTGTGTATGTTTGCTTTACAATTGTTGTGGCAGATTCATGCCTCAGCTCCACATTTTGTTTTAAAAAGGTCACACCGAGTGGATATGAAGTTTACTATCAACAAGAGATCGATTCCCAAATCATCCATTTGACTCTCCCTTATAAATCATGTGCTTTGTTGCATATTTTATCAAATATACTTTCAAGCCAGATGGAGGAAGGAGGATGTGGGAATCCCTCCACCATCTTGCAACTTTTATGTAAGTAGGTTTTCAAGAAAATCATCATTTCTCTTTTAAATATGTCTGGAACAGGCATGATGGTAGTGTCAACCTGTTGGAGTTTTTGTTGCTGGAAGAAGTTGTACAAAAGGATTGGTTTTTACATTGACCAGTTACTGAATCAAGCGCAGGAATACATTGGAAATTTAGCTGGGGGTTCCTTTTCCCAGCAGACTACTTCTAGAACGAGCTTGTACACTGAAGCTGACTCTTTTGCTCTCTTTTTGTTTCTTTCCTATTTTCTTGGCTTCTTTGCCACTATCTAGACAATTTTGGAACTTTGTTCCCAACTAAAATGGTTTCAATAGTCTGATTGTGATCATACATTTTTACAAGGAATTTTTAAAATCTTTCCTCGAGTCCAGAAAGTCAAGGACTTAGATCTTTTTCTTCCCTTATCAATATTGCCATGAAATTGATAAATAAAGACCAACTCTTTATTTTTGTTTTTAACCCACGTAGATAATTCCCATCCATTAATCCATTTTGTGGACCAATAGCTGCCATTCTGATGGAAGCTGTCACTTCTTAACAATAGGCATTCTGTGACTATGTTGACTGCACTTTGGGTGAAGATCCTAACTGGTCTTAGATATACATAGGGAGAAATTTGCTCAGCCAGTGTCAGTCTTAAGCATGCGTATCAGAAGATCTTTCTAGAGCTGGGAATTTTCCCATGAAAGGGATTCAGTTAGGGAAGAGACACTTGTGCCAGAGTTTTACATTCTTCTTGAACACTGCTTAAGGAACTTAGATGCCATGTCCATTTGGATCTCTGTCTGCACAGAACTTTGTCATGCCAGCGCTTTGAAATGCATCTTGAAGAGAATTCACTAGCACAGAATGAAAGAGAGTGGAAGGGGTTGGTGGGGCTAACCAGGCCCAACCCCCCTGCCTAAACCAGGATACCTAGAGCCTCTTGCCCAGGATTCTATCTGGGTGTACTTTTAATGTCTTCGAAGATCCAGGCTCCACAATCTTTCTGGGCAGTCTGTGCCGTGGTTCAGTCACCCTGACAGTAAAGAAACATTTACTGATGTTCAAAGGCAATCTCCTGTATTTCAGTGTGTGCCCACTGCCTCTTGTCTTTTCCCTCAGCATCACTGAAAAGACACTGATTCCCTCCCCTTTGCACTATTGCTTCCATATGTATGTGTGATGCCATGTAGAGGTATGTCAAAAACCTCCCTGAAGCCCAGGCAGATAATATTCCCTTCATCTACCAGTCAAGTTGATTCATCAGAGGAGTTTAAAGTGATGTTCAGCATGAAATTCCCCTGAAAAATCATGCTAACTACATTATTTGGTCATCTGTCATGTGCCTGGCAAGGATTTCCAGGAAGAGCTGCTTCATCAACTTCCTGGGGATAAAAAAGAGGCTGGCTGGTTTGTACTATGGCGAGTCCTCTTAATTGCCTTTTTTGAAGATGGGTGTCATTTGCTAACATCCACTCTTTAGCTCCTCTTCTCATCTACACCTCGGCAAAAAGCTTTTCCACTATGTCTGGCTAGGAAAAACTGTGCCAGCACAGAAAACATCTCCCATCGTGTTCTAGAAGTTGCACGGATGTCTGCCAAGTGTTTGGCAGGAAGAAAAGAAAAGTTGTCCAAAACAGCTTCCAATCGAATGTTCCTGTGATTGGAAAAGTCAGGAGAGTGCAAAGGTACTGTTTTCTATCAGTTGGCAAGGTGCGCACACAATCCCAGTGTTGTACAGCTTGCTTCTTCACCTTCCCGAAGCTGCCGCTCTCGCCGGCTGCCGGAGCCCAAGAAGCGGCTTCTTCGCGCAAAGACGATTGTGCCGCTCACAGTGCTCTCCTTAGCGCGGCTTCTGCCGAAAGACGCCCGGCAGCGGCTCTTACCTCCGGAGAGCATCCTACCTTCGTCTTTCGCGTCTTTTGTAGTCTACATCTTAGCAAAACGCTTTTCCACTATGTCTGGCTAGGAAAAACTGTGCCAGCACAGAAAACATCTCCCATCGTGTTCTAGAAGTTGCACGGATGTCTGCCAAGTGTTTGGCAGGAAGAAAAGAAAAGTTGTCCAAAACAGCTTCCAATCGAATGTTCCTGTGATTGGAAAAGTCAGGAGAGTGCAAAGGTACTGTTTTCTATCAGTTGGCAAGGTGCGCACACAATCCCAGTGTTGTACAGCTTGCTTCTTCACCTTCCCGAAGCTGCCGCTCTCGCCGGCTCCCGGAACCGAAGAAGCGGCTTCTTCGCGCAAAGACGATTGTGCCGCTCACAGTGCTCTCCTTAGCGCGGCTTCTGCCGAAAGACGCCCGGCAGCGGCTCTTACCTCCGGAGAGCATCCTACCTTCGTCTTTCGCGTCTTTTGTAGTCTACATCTTAGCAAAACGCTTTTCCACTATGTCTGGCTAGGAAAAACTGTGCCAGCACAGAAAACATCTCCCATCGTGTTCTAGAAGTTGCACGGATGTCTGCCAAGTGTTTGGCAGGAAGAAAAGAAAAGTTGTCCAAAACAGCTTCCAATCGAATGTTCCTGTGATTGGAAAAGTCAGGAGAGTGCAAAGGTACTGTTTTCTATCAGTTGGCAAGGTGCGCACACAATCCCAGTGTTGTACAGCTTGCTTCTTCACCTTCCCGAAGCTGCCGCTCTCGCCGGCTGCCGGAGCCCAAGAAGCGGCTTCTTCGCGCAAAGACGATTGTGCCGCTCACAGTGCTCTCCTTAGCGCGGCTTCTGCCGAAAGACGCCCGGCAGCGGCTCTTACCTCCGGAGAGCATCCTACCTTCGTCTTTCGCGTCTTTTGTAGTCTACATCTTAGCAAAACGCTTTTCCACTATGTCTGGCTAGGAAAAACTGTGCCAGCACAGAAAACATCTCCCATCGTGTTCTAGAAGTTGCACGGATGTCTGCCAAGTGTTTGGCAGGAAGAAAAGAAAAGTTGTCCAAAACAGCTTCCAATCGAATGTTCCTGTGATTGGAAAAGTCAGGAGAGTGCAAAGGTACTGTTTTCTATCAGTTGGCAAGGTGCGCACACAATCCCAGTGTTGTACAGCTTGCTTCTTCACCTTCCCGAAGCTGCCGCTCTCGCCGGCTGCCGGAGCCCAAGAAGCGGCTTCTTCGCGCAAAGACGATTGTGCCGCTCACAGTGCTCTCCTTAGCGCGGCTTCTGCCGAAAGACGCCCGGCAGCGGCTCTTACCTCCGGAGAGCATCCTACCTTCGTCTTTCGCGTCTTATGTAGTCTACACCTCGGCAAAAAGCTTTTCCACTATGTCTGGCTAGGAAAAACTGTGCCAGCACAGAAAACATCTCCCATCGTGTTCTAGAAGTTGCACGGATGTCTGCCAAGTGTTTGGCAGGAAGAAAAGAAAAGTTGTCCAAAACAGCTTCCAATCGAATGTTCCTGTGATTGGAAAAGTCAGGAGAGTGCAAAGGTACTGTTTTCTATCAGTTGGCAAGGTGCGCACACAATCCCAGTGTTGTACAGCTTGCTTCTTCACCTTCCCGAAGCTGCCGCTCTCGCCGGCTCCCGGAACCGAAGAAGCGGCTTCTTCGCGCAAAGACGATTGTGCCGCTCACAGTGCTCTCCTTAGCGCGGCTTCTGCCGAAAGACGCCCGGCAGCGGCTCTTACCTCCGGAGAGCATCCTACCTTCGTCTTTCGCGTCTTATGTAGTCTACACCTCGGCAAAACGCTTTTCCACTATGTCTGGCTGGGAAAAACTGTGCCAGCACAGAAAACATCTCCCATCGTGTTCTAGAAGTTGCACGGATGTCTGCCAAGTGTTTGGCAGGAAGAAAAGAAAAGTTGTCCAAAACAGCTTCCAATCGAATGTTCCTGTGATTGGAAAAGTCAGGAGAGTGCAAAGGTACTGTTTTCTATCAGTTGGCAAGGTGCGCACACAATCCCAGTGTTGTACAGCTTGCTTCTTCACCTTCCCGAAGCTGCCGCTCTCGCCGGCTGCCGGAGCCCAAGAAGCGGCTTCTTCGCGCAAAGACGATTGTGCCGCTCACAGTGCTCTCCTTAGCGCGGCTTCTGCCGAAAGACGCCCGGCAGCGGCTCTTACCTCCGGAGAGCATCCTACCTTCGTCTTTCGCGTCTTTTGTAGTCTACATCTTAGCAAAACGCTTTTCCACTATGTCTGGCTAGGAAAAACTGTGCCAGCACAGAAAACATCTCCCATCGTGTTCTAGAAGTTGCACGGATGTCTGCCAAGTGTTTGGCAGGAAGAAAAGAAAAGTTGTCCAAAACAGCTTCCAATCGAATGTTCCTGTGATTGGAAAAGTCAGGAGAGTGCAAAGGTACTGTTTTCTATCAGTTGGCAAGGTGCGCACACAATCCCAGTGTTGTACAGCTTGCTTCTTCACCTTCCCGAAGCTGCCGCTCTCGCCGGCTGCCGGAGCCCAAGAAGCGGCTTCTTCGCGCAAAGACGATTGTGCCGCTCACAGTGCCCTCCTTAGCGCGGCTTCTGCCGAAAGACGCCCGGCAGCGGCTCTTACCTCCGGAGAGCATCCTACCTTCGTCTTTCGCGTCTTTTGTAGTCTACACCTCGGCAAAAAGCTTTTCCACTATGTCTGGCTAGGAAAAACTGTGCCAGCACAGAAAACATCTCCCATCGTGTTCTAGAAGTTGCACGGATGTCTGCCAAGTGTTTGGCAGGAAGAAAAGAAAAGTTGTCCAAAACAGCTTCCAATCGAATGTTCCTGTGATTGGAAAAGTCAGGAGAGTGCAAAGGTACTGTTTTCTATCAGTTGGCAAGGTGCGCACACAATCCCAGTGTTGTACAGCTTGCTTCTTCACCTTCCCGAAGCTGCCGCTCTCGCCGGCTGCCGGAGCCCAAGAAGCGGCTTCTTCGCGCAAAGACGATTGTGCCGCTCACAGTGCTCTCCTTAGCGCGGCTTCTGCCGAAAGACGCCCGGCAGCGGCTCTTACCTCCGGAGAGCATCCTACCTTCGTCTTTCGCGTCTTTTGTAGTCTACATCTTAGCAAAACGCTTTTCCACTATGTCTGGCTAGGAAAAACTGTGCCAGCACAGAAAACATCTCCCATCGTGTTCTAGAAGTTGCACGGATGTCTGCCAAGTGTTTGGCAGGAAGAAAAGAAAAGTTGTCCAAAACAGCTTCCAATCGAATGTTCCTGTGATTGGAAAAGTCAGGAGAGTGCAAAGGTACTGTTTTCTATCAGTTGGCAAGGTGCGCACACAATCCCAGTGTTGTACAGCTTGCTTCTTCACCTTCCCGAAGCTGCCGCTCTCGCCGGCTGCCGGAGCCCAAGAAGCGGCTTCTTCGCGCAAAGACGATTGTGCCGCTCACAGGGCTCCCCTTAGCGTGGCTTCTGCCGAAAGACGTCCGGCAGCGGCTCTTACCTCCTGAGAGTGGCAGCTTCGGGAAGGTGAAGAAGCAAGCTGTACAACACTGGGATTGTGTGCGCACCTTGCCAACTGATAGAAAACAGTACCTTTGCACTCTCCTGACTTTTCCAATCACAGGAACATTCGATTGGAAGCTGTTTTGGACAACTTTTCTTTTCTTCCTGCCAAACACTTGGCAGACATCCGTGCAACTTCTAGAACACGATGGGAGATGTTTTCTGTGCTGGCACAGTTTTTCCTAGCCAGACATAGTGGAAAAGCGTTTTGCTAAGATGTAGACTACAAAAGACGCGAAAGACGAAGGTAGGATGCTCTCCGGAGGTAAGAGCCGCTGCCGGGCGTCTTTCGGCAGAAGCCGCGCTAAGGAGAGCCCTGTGAGCGGCACAATCGTCTTTGCGCGAAGAAGCCGCTTCTTGGGCTCCGGCAGCCGGCGAGAGCGGCAGCTTCGGGAAGGTGAAGAAGCAAGCTGTACAACACTGGGATTGTGTGCGCACCTTGCCAACTGATAGAAAACAGTACCTTTGCACTCTCCTGACTTTTCCAATCACAGGAACATTCGATTGGAAGCTGTTTTGGACAACTTTTCTTTTCTTCCTGCCAAACACTTGGCAGACATCCGTGCAACTTCTAGAACACGATGGGAGATGTTTTCTGTGCTGGCACAGTTTTTCCTAGCCAGACATAGTGGAAAAGCGTTTTGCTAAGATGTAGACTACAAAAGACGCGAAAGACGAAGGTAGGATGCTCTCCGGAGGTAAGAGCCGCTGCCGGGCGTCTTTCGGCAGAAGCCGCGCTAAGGAGAGCACTGTGAGCGGCACAATCGTCTTTGCGCGAAGAAGCCGCTTCTTGGGCTCCGGCAGCCGGCGAGAGCGGCAGCTTCGGGAAGGTGAAGAAGCAAGCTGTACAACACTGGGATTGTGTGCGCACCTTGCCAACTGATAGAAAACAGTACCTTTGCACTCTCCTGACTTTTCCAATCACAGGAACATTCGATTGGAAGCTGTTTTGGACAACTTTTCTTTTCTTCCTGCCAAACACTTGGCAGACATCCGTGCAACTTCTAGAACACGATGGGAGATGTTTTCTGTGCTGGCACAGTTTTTCCTAGCCAGACATAGTGGAAAAGCGTTTTGCTAAGATGTAGACTACAAAAGACGCGAAAGACGAAGGTAGGATGCTCTCCGGAGGTAAGAGCCGCTGCCGGGCGTCTTTCGGCAGAAGCCGCGCTAAGGAGAGCACTGTGAGCGGCACAATCGTCTTTGCGCGAAGAAGCCGCTTCTTGGGCTCCGGCAGCCGGCGAGAGCGGCAGCTTCGGGAAGGTGAAGAAGCAAGCTGTACAACACTGGGATTGTGTGCGCACCTTGCCAACTGATAGAAAACAGTACCTTTGCACTCTCCTGACTTTTCCAATCACAGGAACATTCGATTGGAAGCTGTTTTGGACAACTTTTCTTTTCTTCCTGCCAAACACTTGGCAGACATCCGTGCAACTTCTAGAACACGATGGGAGATGTTTTCTGTGCTGGCACAGTTTTTCCTAGCCAGACATAGTGGAAAAGCGTTTTGCTAAGATGTAGACTACAAAAGACGCGAAAGACGAAGGTAGGATGCTCTCCGGAGGTAAGAGCCGCTGCCGGGCGTCTTTCGGCAGAAGCCGCGCTAAGGAGAGCACTGTGAGCGGCACAATCGTCTTTGCGCGAAGAAGCCGCTTCTTGGGCTCCGGCAGCCGGCGAGAGCGGCAGCTTCGGGAAGGTGAAGAAGCAAGCTGTACAACACTGGGATTGTGTGCGCACCTTGCCAACTGATAGAAAACAGTACCTTTGCACTCTCCTGACTTTTCCAATCACAGGAACATTCGATTGGAAGCTGTTTTGGACAACTTTTCTTTTCTTCCTGCCAAACACTTGGCAGACATCCGTGCAACTTCTAGAACACGATGGGAGATGTTTTCTGTGCTGGCACAGTTTTTCCTAGCCAGACATAGTGGAAAAGCGTTTTGCTAAGATGTAGACTACAAAAGACGCGAAAGACGAAGGTAGGATGCTCTCCGGAGGTAAGAGCCGCTGCCGGGCGTCTTTCGGCAGAAGCCGCGCTAAGGAGAGCACTGTGAGCGGCACAATCGTCTTTGCGCGAAGAAGCCGCTTCTTGGGCTCCGGCAGCCGGCGAGAGCGGCAGCTTCGGGAAGGTGAAGAAGCAAGCTGTACAACACTGGGATTGTGTGCGCACCTTGCCAACTGATAGAAAACAGTACCTTTGCACTCTCCTGACTTTTCCAATCACAGGAACATTCGATTGGAAGCTGTTTTGGACAACTTTTCTTTTCTTCCTGCCAAACACTTGGCAGACATCCGTGCAACTTCTAGAACACGATGGGAGATGTTTTCTGTGCTGGCACAGTTTTTCCTAGCCAGACATAGTGGAAAAGCGTTTTGCTAAGATGTAGACTACAAAAGACGCGAAAGACGAAGGTAGGATGCTCTCCGGAGGTAAGAGCCGCTGCCGGGCGTCTTTCGGCAGAAGCCGCGCTAAGGAGAGCACTGTGAGCGGCACAATCGTCTTTGCGCGAAGAAGCCGCTTCTTGGGCTCCGGCAGCCGGCGAGAGCGGCAGCTTCGGGAAGGTGAAGAAGCAAGCTGTACAACACTGGGATTGTGTGCGCACCTTGCCAACTGATAGAAAACAGTACCTTTGCACTCTCCTGACTTTTCCAATCACAGGAACATTCGATTGGAAGCTGTTTTGGACAACTTTTCTTTTCTTCCTGCCAAACACTTGGCAGACATCCGTGCAACTTCTAGAACACGATGGGAGATGTTTTCTGTGCTGGCACAGTTTTTCCTAGCCAGACATAGTGGAAAAGCGTTTTGCTAAGATGTAGACTACAAAAGACGCGAAAGACGAAGGTAGGATGCTCTCCGGAGGTAAGAGCCGCTGCCGGGCGTCTTTCGGCAGAAGCCGCGCTAAGGAGAGCACTGTGAGCGGCACAATCGTCTTTGCGCGAAGAAGCCGCTTCTTGGGCTCCGGCAGCCGGCGAGAGCGGCAGCTTCGGGAAGGTGAAGAAGCAAGCTGTACAACACTGGGATTGTGTGCGCACCTTGCCAACTGATAGAAAACAGTACCTTTGCACTCTCCTGACTTTTCCAATCACAGGAACATTCGATTGGAAGCTGTTTTGGACAACTTTTCTTTTCTTCCTGCCAAACACTTGGCAGACATCCGTGCAACTTCTAGAACACGATGGGAGATGTTTTCTGTGCTGGCACAGTTTTTCCTAGCCAGACATAGTGGAAAAGCGTTTTGCTAAGATGTAGACTACAAAAGACGCGAAAGACGAAGGTAGGATGCTCTCCGGAGGTAAGAGCCGCTGCCGGGCGTCTTTCGGCAGAAGCCGCGCTAAGGAGAGCACTGTGAGCGGCACAATCGTCTTTGCGCGAAGAAGCCGCTTCTTGGGCTCCGGCAGCCGGCGAGAGCGGCAGCTTCGGGAAGGTGAAGAAGCAAGCTGTACAACACTGGGATTGTGTGCGCACCTTGCCAACTGATAGAAAACAGTACCTTTGCACTCTCCTGACTTTTCCAATCACAGGAACATTCGATTGGAAGCTGTTTTGGACAACTTTTCTTTTCTTCCTGCCAAACACTTGGCAGACATCCGTGCAACTTCTAGAACACGATGGGAGATGTTTTCTGTGCTGGCACAGTTTTTCCTAGCCAGACATAGTGGAAAAGCGTTTTGCTAAGATGTAGACTACATAAGACGCGAAAGACGAAGGTAGGATGCTCTCCAGAGGTAAGAGCCGCTGCCGGGCGTCTTTCGGCAGAAGCCGCGCTAAGGAGAGCACTGTGAGCGGCACAATCGTCTTTGCGCGAAGAAGCCGCTTCTTGGGCTCCGGCAGCCGGCGAGAGCGGCAGCTTCGGGAAGGTGAAGAAGCAAGCTGTACAACACTGGGATTGTGTGCGCACCTTGCCAACTGATAGAAAACAGTACCTTTGCACTCTCCTGACTTTTCCAATCACAGGAACATTCGATTGGAAGCTGTTTTGGACAACTTTTCTTTTCTTCCTGCCAAACACTTGGCAGACATCCGTGCAACTTCTAGAACACGATGGGAGATGTTTTCTGTGCTGGCACAGTTTTTCCTAGCCAGACATAGTGGAAAAGCGTTTTGCCGAGGTGTAGATGAGAAGAGGAGCTAAAGACGAAGGTAGGATGCTCTCCGGAGGTAAGAGCCGCTGCCGGGCGTCTTTCGGCAGAAGCCGCACTAAGGAGAGCCCTGTGAGCGGCACAATCGTCTTTGCGCGAAGAAGCCGCTTCTTGGGCTCCGGCAGCCGGCGAGAGCGGCAGCTTCGGGAAGGTGAAGAAGCAAGCTGTACAACACTGGGATTGTGTGCGCACCTTGCCAACTGATAGAAAACAGTACCTTTGCACTCTCCTGACTTTTCCAATCACAGGAACATTCGATTGGAAGCTGTTTTGGACAACTTTTCTTTTCTTCCTGCCAAACACTTGGCAGACATCCGTGCAACTTCTAGAACAAGATGGGAGATGTTTTCTGTGCTGGCACAGTTTTTCCTAGCCAGACATAGTGGAAAAGCGTTTTGCTAAGATGTAGACGGCAACAGAGGCTAAAGAGTGGATGTTAGCAAATGACACCCATCTTCAAAAAAGGCAATTAAGAGGACTCGCCATAGTACAAACCAGCCAGCCTCTTTTTTATCCCCAGGAAGTTGATGAAGCAGCTCTTCCTGGAAATCCTTGCCAGGCACATGACAGATGACCAAATAATGTAGTTAGCATGATTTTTCAGGGGAATTTCATGCTGAACATCACTTTAAACTCCTCTGATGAATCAACTTGACTGGTAGATGAAGGGAATATTATCTGCCTGGGCTTCAGGGAGGTTTTTGACATACCTCTACATGGCATCACACATACATATGGAAGCAATAGTGCAAAGGGGAGGGAATCAGTGTCTTTTCAGTGATGCTGAGGGAAAAGACAAGAGGCAGTGGGCACACACTGAAATACAGGAGATTGCCTTTGAACATCAGTAAATGTTTCTTTACTGTCAGGGTGACTGAACCACGGCACAGACTGCCCAGAAAGATTGTGGAGCCTGGATCTTTGAAGACATTAAAAGTACACCCAGATAGAATCCTGGGCAAGAGGCTCTAGGTATCCTGGTTTAGGCAGGGGGGTTGGGCCTGGTTAGCCCCACCAACCCCTTCCACTCTCTTTCATTCTGTGCTAGTGAATTCTCTTCAAGATGCATTTCAAAGCGCTGGCATGACAAAGTTCTGTGCAGACAGAGATCCAAATGGACATGGCATCTAAGTTCCTTAAGCAGTGTTCAAGAAGAATGTAAAACTCTGGCACAAGTGTCTCTTCCCTAACTGAATCCCTTTCATGGGAAAATTCCCAGCTCTAGAAAGATCTTCTGATACGCATGCTTAAGACTGACACTGGCTGAGCAAATTTCTCCCTATGTATATCTAAGACCAGTTAGGATCTTCACCCAAAGTGCAGTCAACATAGTCACAGAATGCCTATTGTTAAGAAGTGACAGCTTCCATCAGAATGGCAGCTATTGGTCCACAAAATGGATTAATGGATGGGAATTATCTACGTGGGTTAAAAACAAAAATAAAGAGTTGGTCTTTATTTATCAATTTCATGGCAATATTGATAAGGGAAGAAAAAGATCTAAGTCCTTGACTTTCTGGACTCGAGGAAAGATTTTAAAAATTCCTTGTAAAAATGTATGATCACAATCAGACTATTGAAACCATTTTAGTTGGGAACAAAGTTCCAAAATTGTCTAGATAGTGGCAAAGAAGCCAAGAAAATAGGAAAGAAACAAAAAGAGAGCAAAAGAGTCAGCTTCAGTGTACAAGCTCGTTCTAGAAGTAGTCTGCTGGGAAAAGGAACCCCCAGCTAAATTTCCAATGTATTCCTGCGCTTGATTCAGTAACTGGTCAATGTAAAAACCAATCCTTTTGTACAACTTCTTCCAGCAACAAAAACTCCAACAGGTTGACACTACCATCATGCCTGTTCCAGACATATTTAAAAGAGAAATGATGATTTTCTTGAAAACCTACTTACATAAAAGTTGCAAGATGGTGGAGGGATTCCCACATCCTCCTTCCTCCATCTGGCTTGAAAGTATATTTGATAAAATATGCAACAAAGCACATGATTTATAAGGGAGAGTCAAATGGATGATTTGGGAATCGATCTCTTGTTGATAGTAAACTTCATATCCACTCGGTGTGACCTTTTTAAAACAAAATGTGGAGCTGAGGCATGAATCTGCCACAACAATTGTAAAGCAAACATACACACTCCCCTTCATATGCCCCCCCCTCCACACACACCTAGGCACACACAGAGATCAGCATAGCAGATCATGAACACCTTGGAAAAGACTGAAATGCTAAATGCCTCTCTTGATGGGCAAAAGAGCTGGTGCAGTAATTCAAATGCCTGGTACAAAAATTCTGTTTAATATTTAGCTCCTATTTAAAACACAGCTTTTCATTTCATTCTATTTACAGAATATTTTCATTTCATTTGTTTCTTTAAAATTACTTAGTTCTCACCTGTTGTATGTCTAGGAATATTTTCTTCCAAAAATAGAAAAAAATAGATGATATCTTTTCAGCAGAAAACATTGGTTGATACAATTTTAAACCATCATGATATGGAAGAATTCTTCTGTCCCTCTCGAAGGTGGAAGAAGCATTTGGATCACAGATCATCTACAATGAAATACTTGACATGTTTAAGATGCTTTCAATCAATTTTGATCGTCAATTGCTTATTTGTTGTAAACAGTAATTTTTCAGTGAAGGGAAAGCGTGTGTGGTATATCTACATGATATGTTCAAAGGCAGTTCCTACTAATGGCCAGGCTGAATTCCAGTAAATAATGTCCCGAATGATATTTTGCCGCCTTCTTTGGCACTTCATGAAATCTTACCCCGATGAAGTGCTGAAACAAAGAGATTTTCTCTTAGAGAGTGTCTCATGTTGTAACCTATCCCATGGATTTTATGCTGTAATTCTTATCTCTTTTAAAATTTACTATCTTCTGTACAGTTTTCATGAAACTTTCTGTTACAGTAGTGAATAGCACAGATAAATGTCATTTTGTACAACTTTGAATTTACCCCAAGAGCTGAGAGAAAACTTGATCCTATACTTCAATCCGAGTTTCTTCTATAGTCCAACTTTGTTTCTCTACCATCAAGCTTCTCCTTTGTTGCTGCTCCAAGCCCCGTCCAAGGTGACCTTGAATACTTTCAGGGATGGGACACCCACAACTTCTCTGGGCAACCTGTTCCAGTGTTCCAGCACTCCCACAGTAAAAAAGGCCTTCCTTTCATCTAATATGTGTAGGAAATCATAAATCTAGGCATAGAAGCTTGGAGTGCAAATTTGAAATTCTTTGGATTTGAAGCACATTTTATATGAATACTGACTTACAGATGACTAAAAGATGTTGATGGGCATTTGAGCTGACAAGTTTTGAAAAAGTGCACGGAAATTAAAATTGAAACCACTAAAATTAAAAACTCCTTGCCATTTTCTTTTTCCTCTCCTATTCAAAATTGCATATGTCAGATATCAGTGCTTCATGCAAACCTCTCAGATGCTCTCAGAGAAAAAGCTTTTCTTTCAGACTAAGTTGCGGTTGACGTAGAACACTAGCAGGAGTGAAAGATTTTCTGGGCATCGGGGCAGCACGTTCTCCTTGGATTTGTGTGCAGAATGCATTTTATCCAAACTGGAAAATAGATCCCAGCTCTGTTCTATTCATCATTCTTACTTCATCAGGCCAGAAGATTCTGTGAAAAGTAGCCTGTGGACCTTGAAGACAGCGCATGTGAACCAGATGAGAGGTGATAGAGAAGTTGAGGGAGAGAAGAAAGAGCATGAGGCTGAAACCAGAAAGTATTTCTCCACGTGATCATGGAAGATTGCAGGAGCCACTTGGTACTATCAAACCAGCCCAACTTGGCACTGGTGCCACCTTGGGTCTGGGAGCCATGTTGCATATCGTGCATTTTAAGGAGCCAGCTGGCCACACCCAGCCATATGCCCCCAAACACAAACCAAGGCCCTTTTCTCTGGCAAACAAAACTCAGCTGCCCTGCTTCTGGATGGCAGATTGCAGGAACCACTTGGTACTATCAAACCAGCCCAACTTGGCACTGGTGCCACCATGGGTCTGGTCACCATCCTGCCTATTGTAGCTTTTCAGGAGCCAGCCGGTCACTCTCAGCCATAGGCCCCCAAACACAAACCTCGGCCCGTTTCCCTGGCAAACAAAAGTAAGCTGCCCCGCTTCTGGATGGCAGATTGCAGGAGCTACTTAGTACTATCAAATCAGCCCGACTTGGCACAGGTGCCACCTTGGATCTGGGAACCATCCTGTGTATCGTGGATTTTCAGGGGCCAGCCAGCCACTCTCAGCCATATGCCCCCAAAAACAAACCACGGCCCTTTTCTCTGGCAAACAAAACTCAACTGCCCCTCTTCTGGATGGCAAATTTTAGGACGCACTTTGTACTACGAAAACCGCCCGACGTGGCACTGGTGCCACCTTGGGTCAGGGAACCATCCTGCATATCGAGCTTTTTAAGGAGCCAGCCGGCCAGGCCCAGCCATATACCCCCAAAAACAAACCACGGACCATTTCTCATGGAAAAAAAAATCCGCTGCCCCGCGTCTGGATGGCAGATTGCAGGAGCCACTTTGCACCATCAAACCAGCCCGACTTGGCACTGGTGCCACCTTGGGTCTGGGAACAATCCTGCGTATCGTACATATTCAGGAACCAGCCGAACACTCCCAGCCACAGGCCCCCAAACACAAACAACGGCCCATTTCCCTGGCAAACAAAACTCAGCTGCCCCGCTTCTGGATGGCAGTTTGCAGGAGCCACTTGGGACTATCAAACCAGCCCGACTTGGCACTGGTGCCACCTTGGGTCTGGGAACCATCCTGCGTATGGTGGATTCTAAGGAGCCAGCCGGCCACTCCCAGCCACAGGCCCCCAACAAAAACCACGGCCCTTTTTTCTGGCAAACAAAACTTAGCTGCCTCACTTCTGGATGGCAGATTGCAGGAGCCACTTGGTGTAATCAAACCAGCCCGACTTGGCACTGGTGCCACCTTGGGTCTGGGAACCATCCTGCGTATCGTGGATTCTAAGGAGCCAGCCGGCCACTCCCAGCCACAGGCCCCCAAACAAAATCAACGGCGCTGTTCCCTGGAAAACAAAACACGCCTGCCAACTTTTTGATGGAGTTTGCAGGAGCCACTTGGTACTATCAAACCAGCCCGACTTGGCACTGGTGTCACCTTGGGTCTGGGAAACATCCTGCGTATCGTGGATTCTTAGGAGCCAGCCGGCCACTCCTAGCCACAGGCCCCCAGACAAAAACCTAGGCCTATTTCTCTGGCAAACAAAAGTAAGCTGCCCCGCTTCTGGATGGCAGATATCAGGAGCCACTTGGTACTATCAAACCAGCCCAACTTGGCACTGGTGCCACCTTGGCTCTGGGAACCATCCTGCCTATTGTAGCTTTTCAGGAGCCAGCCGGTCACTCCCAGCCATAGGCCCCCAAACAGAAACCTCGGCCCGTTTCCCTGGCAAACAAAAGTAAGCTGCCCCGCTTCTGGATGGCAGATTGCAGGAGCTACTTAGTACTATCAAATCAGCCCGACTTGGCACAGGTGCCACCTTGGATCTGGGAACCATCCTGTGTATCGTGGATTTTCAGGGGCCAGCCGGCCACTCTCAGCCATATGCCCCCAAACACAAACCACGGACCTTTTCTCTGGCAAACAAAAATCAGCTGCCCCACTTCTGGATGGCAGATTGCAGGAGCCACTTGGGACTATCACACCAGCACAACATGGCACTGCTGCCACCTTGGATCTGGGAACAATCCTGCGTATCGTACATATTCAGGAACCAGCCGAACACTCCCAGCCACAGGCCCCCAAACACAAACAACGGCCCATTTCCCTGGCAAACAAAACTCAGCTGCCCCGCTTCTGGTGTGGCAGTTTGCAGGAGCCACTTGGGACTATCAAAGCAGCCCGACTTGGTAATGGTACCATCTTGGATCTGGGAACCATCCGGCGTATCGTGGATTTTCAGGGGCCAGCCGGTCATTCCCAGCCATATGCTCCCAAACACAAACCTCGGCCCTTTTCTCTGGCAAACAAAACTCAACTGCCCCTCTTCTGGATGGCAAATTGCAGGACGCACTTGGTACTACAAAAAGAGCCCGACTTGGCAGTGGTGCCACCTTGGCTCTGGGAACCATCCTGCGTATCGAGCATTTTAAGGAGCCAGCCGGCAATTCCCAGCCGTATGCCCCAAAAAGAAACCACGGACCTTTTCTCTGGCAAAAAAAACTCAGCTGTCCCGCTTCTGGATGGCAGATTGCAGGAGTCACTTTGAACCATACAACCAGCCTTACTTGGCACTGGTGCCACCTTGGATCTGGGAACCATCCTGCCTATCGTTGATTTTCAGGGGCCAGCCTACCACTCTCGGCCATAGGCCCCCAAACACAAACCACAGCCCTTTTCTCTAGCAAACAAAATTTAGCTGCCCCGCTTCTGGATGGCAAATTGCAGGAGCCACTGGGTACTACAAAAACAGCCCGACTTGGCACTGGTGCCACCTTGCGTCTGGTTACCATGCGGCGTATCGTGCATTTTAAGGAGCCAGGTGGCCACTCCCAGCCATATGCCCCCAAACACAACCCACGGCCCTTTTCTCTGGCAAACAAAACTCAGCTGCCCCGCTTCTGGATGGCAGATTGCAGGAACCACTTGGTACTATCAAACCAGCCCGACTTGGCACGGGTGCCACCTTTGGTCTGGGAACCATCCTGCGTATTGTGGATTGTCAGGAGACAGCCGACCACTCTCGGCCACAGACCCCAATCAAAAACAAAGGTCCGTTTCCCTGGCAAAAAAAACTCAGCTGTCCCGCTTCTGGATGGGAGATTGCAGGAGGCACTTGACACTGTCAAACGAGCCCCACTTTGTACTGGTGCCACCTTGGGTCTGGGAACCATGCTGCGTATCGTGGATTTTCAGGAGCCAGCCGGCCACTGCCAGCCACAGGCCCCCAAACAAAAACCACAGCCTTTTTCTCTGGCAATAAAAACTCAGCTGCCCCGCTTCTGGATGGCAGATTGCAGGAGCCACTTGGTACTATCAAACCAGCCCGACTTGGCACTGGAGCCACCTTGGGTCTGGGAACCATCCTGCCTATCGTGGATTTTAAGGAGCCAGCCGGCTACTCCCCGCCACAGGCCCCCAACAAAAACCACGGCCCTTTTTTCTCGCAAACAAAACTTAGCTGCCTCACTTCTGGATGGCAGATTGCAGGAGTCACTTGGTGTAATCAAACCAGCCCGACTTGGCACTGGTGCCACCTTGGGTCTGGGAACCATCCTTCCTATCGTGGATTCTAAGGAGCCAGCCGGCCACTCCCAGCCACAGGCCCCCAAACAAAATCAACGGCGCTGTTCCCTGGAAAACAAAACACGCCTGCCAACTTTTTGATGGAGTTTGCAGGAGCCACTTGGTACTATCAAACCAGCCCAACTTGGCACTGGTGCCACCATGGGTCTGGTAAACATCCTGCGTATCGTGGATTCTTAGGAGCCAGCCGGCCACTCCTAGCCACAGGCCCCCAAACAAAAACCTAGGCCTATTTCTATGGCAAACAAAAGTAAGCTGCCCCGCTTCTGGATGGCAGATTGCAGGAGACACTTGGGACTATCAAACCAGCCCAACTTGGCACTGGTGCCACCTTGGATCTGGGAACCATGCTGTGTATCGTGGATTTTCAGGGGCCAGCCGGCCACTCTCAGCCATATGCCCCCAAACAGAAACCTCGGCCCGTTTCTCTGGCAAACAAAACTCAACTGCCCCTCTTCTGGATGGCAAATTGCAAGATGAACTTGATACTAAAACCGCAGGCCGACTTGGTAGTGGTGACACCTTGGGCCTGGGAACCATCATGCGTATCGAGTATTTTAAGGAGCCAGCCGGCCACTCCCAGCAATATGCCCCCAAAAACAATCCACGGAATTTTTCTCTGGCAAACAAAAATCAGCTGCCCCGCTTCTGGATGGCAGATTGCAGGAGCCACTTTGACCCATCAAACCAGCCCGACTTGGCACTGGTGCCACCTTGCATCCTGGAACCATGCTGCCTAGCGTGGATTTTCAGGGGCCAGCCGGCCACTCTCAGCTATATGCCCCCAAACAAAACCCACGGCCCGTTTCCCTGGCAAACAAAATTCAGCTGCCCCGCTTCTGGATGGCAGATTGCAGGAGCCACTTGGGACTATCACACCAGCACAACATGGCACTGGTGCCACCTTGGATCTGGGAATCATCCTTCCTATCGTGGATTTTCAGGGGCCAGCCGGTCACTCTCAGCCATAGGCCCCAAACACAAACCACGGCCCTTTTCTCTGGAAAACAAAACTCAACTGCCCCTCTTCTGGATGGCAGATTGCAGGAGCCACTGGGTACTATGAAACCAGCCCTACTTGGCACTGGTGCAACCTTGGGTCTGGGAACCATGCTGCGTATCATGGATTTTCAGGAGCCAGCCGTCCACTGCCAGCCACAGGCCCCGAAACACAAACAACAGCCTTTTTCTCTGGCAAACAAAATTCAGCTGCCCCGCTTCTGGATGGCAGATTGCAGGAACCACTTGGTACTAACAAACCAGCCCGACTTGGCACTGGTGCCACCTTGGGTCTGGGAACCATCCTGCGTATCGTGGATTCTAAGGAGCCAGCTGGCCACTCCCAGCCACAGGCCCCAAAACACACACAACGGCGCTTTTCCCTGGAAAACAAAACTCGCCTGCCAACTTTTTGATGGCAGATTGCAGGAGCCACTTGGTACTATCAAACCAGCCCAACTTGCCACTGGTGCCACCATGGGTCTGGTCACCATCCTGCCTATCGTAGCTTTTCAGGAGCCAGCCGGTCACTCCCTGCCATAGGCCCCGAGACACAAAGCTCGGCCCGTTTCCCTGGCAAACAAAAGTAAGCTGCCCCGCTTCTGGATGGCAGATTGCAGGAGCCACTTGGTACTATCAAACCAGCCCAACTTGGCACTGGTACCACCTTGGGTCTGGGAACCATCCTGCCTATCGTGGATTTTAAGGAGCCAGCCGGCTACTCCCCGCCACAGGCCCCCAACAAAAACCACGGCCCTTTTTTCTGGCAAACAAAACTTAGCTGCCTCACTTATGGATGGCAGATTGCAGGAGCCACTTGGTGTAATCAAACCAGCCCGACTTGGCACTGGTGTCACCTTGGGTCTGGGAACCATCCTGCGTATCGTGGATTCTAAGGAGCCAGCCGGCCACTCCCAGCCACAGGCCCCCAAACAAAATCAACGGCGCTGTTCCCTGGAAAACAAAACACGCCTGCCAACTTTTTGATGGAGTTTGCAGGAGCCACTTGGTACTATCAAACCAGCCCAACTTGGCACTGGTGCCACCATGGGTCTGGTAAACATCCTGCGTATCGTGGATTCTTAGGCGCCAGCAGGCCACTCCTAGCCACAGGCCCCCAAACAAAAACCTAGGCCTATTTCTCTGGCAAACAAAAGTAAGCTGCCCCGCTTCTGGATGGCAGATTGCAGGAGACACTTGGGACTATCAAACCAGCCCAACTTGGCACTGGTGCCACCTTGGATCTGGGAACCATGTTGTGTATCGTGGATTTTCAGAGGCCAGCCGGCCACTCTCAGCCATATGTCCCCAAACAGAAACCTCGGCCCGTTTCTCTGGCAAACAAAACTCAACTGCCCCTCTTCTGGATGGCAAATTGCAGGATGAACTTGATACTAAAACCGCAGGCCGACTTGGTAGTGGTGACACCTTGGGCCTGGGAACCATCATGCGTATCGAGCATTTTAAGGAGCCAGCCGGCCACTCCCAGCAATATGCCCCCAAAAACAATCCACGGAATTTTTCTCTGGCAAACAAAAATCAGCTGCCCCGCTTCTGGATGGCAGATTGCAGGAGCCACTTTGCACCATCAAACCAGCCCGACTTGGCACTGGTGCCACCTTGCATCTGGGAACCATGCTGCCTAGCGTGGATTTTCAGGGGCCAGCGGGCCACTCTCAGCTATATGCCCCCAAACAAAACCCACGGCCCGTTTCCCTGGCAAACAAAAGTAAGCTGCCCTGCTTCTGGATGGCAGATTGCAGGAACCACTTGGTAGTATCAAACCAGCCCGACTTGGCACTGGTGCCACCTTGGGTCTGGGAACCATCCTGCGTATCGTGGATTCTAAGGAGCCAGCCGGCCACTCCCAGCCACAGGCCCCCAAACACAAACAACGGCGCTTTTCCCTGGAAAACAAAACTCGCCTGCCAACTTTTTGATGGCAGATTGCAGGAGCAACTTGGTACTATCAAACCAGCCCAACTTGGCACTGGTGCCACCATGGGTCTGGTCACCATCCTGCCTATTGTAGCTTTCCAGGAGCCAGCCGGTCACTCCCAGCCATAGGCCCCCAAACACAAACCTCGGCCCGTTTCCCTGGCAAACAAAAGTAAGCTGCCCCGCTTCTGGATGGCAGATTGAAGGAGCCACTTGGTACTATCAAACCAGCCCAACTTGGAACTGGTGCCACCTTGGGTCTGGGAACCATGCTGCGTATCGCAGATTCTAAGGCGCCAGTCGGCCACTCCCAGCCACAAGCCCCCAAACACAAACAACGGCGCTTTTCTCTGGCAAACAAAACTCAACTGCCCCTCTTCTGGATGGCAAATTGCAGGACGCACTTGGTACTATAAAAACAGCCCGACTTGGCACTGGTGCCACCTTGGGTCTGGGAACCATCCTGCGTATCGATCTTTTTAATGAGACAGCCGGCCACTCCCAGCCATATGCCCCCAAACACAACCCACGGCCCTTTCCTCTGGCAAACAAAACTCAGCTGCACCGCTTCTGGATGGCAGATTGCAGGAGCCACTTGGTACTATCAAACCAGCAAGACTTGGCACTGGTGCCACCTTGGGTCTGGGAACCATCCTGCATATTGTGGATTGTCAGGAGCCAGCTGAACATTCTCGGCCACAGACCCCAATCAAAAACAACGGCCCGTTTCACAGGCAAACAAAACTCAGCTGCCCCGGTTCTGGATGGGAGATTGCAGGAGGCACTTGACACTGTGAAACCAGCCCCACTTGGCACTGGTGCCACCTTGGGTCTGGGAACCATGCTGCGTATCATGGATTTTCAGGAGCCAGCCGGCCACTCCCAGCCATAGGCCCCCAAACAAAAACCACAGCCTTTTTCTCTGGCAAACAAAATTCAGCTGCCCCACTTCTGGATGGCAGATTGCAGGAGCCACTTGGGACTATCACACCAGCACAACATGGCACTGCTGCCACCTTGGATCTGGGAACCATCCTTCCTATCGTGGATTTTCAGGGGCCAGCCGGTCACTCTCAGCCATAGGCCCCAAACACAAACCACGGCCCTTTTCTCTGGAAAACAAAACTCAACTGCCCCTCTTCTGGATGGCAGATTGCAGGAGCCACTGGGTACTATGAAACTAGCCCGACTTGGCACTGGTGCCACCTTGGGTCTGGGAACCATGCTGCGTATCATGGATTTTCAGGAGCCAGCCGTCCACTGCCAGCCACAGGCCCCGAAACACAAACAACAGCCTTTTTCTCTGGCAAACAAAATTCAGCTGCCCCGCTTCTGGATGGCAGATTGCAGGAACCACTTGGTACTAACAAACCAGCCCGACTTGGCACTGGTGCCACCTTGGGTCTGGGAACCATCCTGCGTATCGTGGATTTTCAGGGGCCAGCCGGCCACTCTCAGCCATATGCCCCCAAACAGAAACCTCGGCCCGTTTCTCTGGCAAACAAAACTCAACTGCCCCTCTTCTGGATGGCAAATTGCAAGATGAACTTGATACTAAAACCGCAGGCCGACTTGGTAGTGGTGACACCTTGGGCCTGGGAACCATCATGCGTATCGAGCATTTTAAGGAGCCAGCCGGCCACTCCCAGCAATATGCCCCCAAAAACAATCCACGGAATTTTTCTCTGGCAAACAAAAATCAGCTGCCCCGCTTCTGGATGGCAGATTGCAGGAGCCACTTTGACCCATCAAACCAGCCCGACTTGGCACTGGTGCCACCTTGCATCCTGGAACCATGCTGCCTAGCGTGGATTTTCAGGGGCCAGCCGGCCACTCTCAGCTATATGCCCCCAAACAAAACCCACGGCCCGTTTCCCTGGCAAACAAAAGTAAGCTGCCCCGCTTCTGGATGGCAGATTGCAGGAACCACTTGGTAGTATCAAACCAGCCCGACTTGGCACTGGTGCCACCTTGGGTCTGGGAACCATCCTGCGTATTTTGGATTCTAAGGAGCCAGCCGGCCACTCCCAGCCACAGGCCCCCAAATACAAACAACGGCGCTTTTCCCTGGAAAACAAAACTCGCCTGCCAACTTTTTGATGGCAGATTGCAGGAGCAACTTGGTACTATCAAACCAGCCCAACTTGGCACTGGTGCCACCATGGGTCTGGTAACCATCCTGCCTATTGTAGCTTTCCAGGAGCCAGCCGGTCACTCCCAGCCATAGGCCCCCAGTCACAAACCTCGGCCCGTTTCCCTGGCAAACAAAAGTAAGCTGCCCCGCTTCTGGATGGCAGATTGCAGGAGCCACTTGGTACTATCAAACCAGCCCAACTTGGCACTGGTGCCACCTTGGGTCTGGGAACCATGCTGCGTATCGCAGATTCTAAGGCGCCAGTCGGCCACTCCCAGCCACAGTCCCCAAAACACAAACAACGGCGCTTTTCTCTGGCAAACAAAACTCAACTGCCCCTCCTCTGGATGGCAAATTGCAGGTCGCACTTGGTACTATCAAACCAGCACGACTTGGCACTGGTGCCACCTTGGGTCTGGGAACCATGCTGCGTATTGTGGATTGTCAGGAGGCAGCTGGACACTCTCGGCCACAGACCCCAATCAAAAACAACGGCCCGTTTCACAGGCAAACAAAACTCAGCTGCCCCGCTTCTGGATGGGAGATTGCAGGAGGCACTTGACACTGTGAAACCAGCCCCACTTGGCACTGGTGCCACCTTGGGTCTGGGAACCATGCTGCGTATCATGGATTTTCAGGAGCCAGCCGGCCACTCCCAGCCATAGGCCCCCAAACAAAAACCACAGCCTTTTTCTCTGGCAAACAAAATTCAGCTGCCCCGCTTCTGGATGGCAGATTGCAGGAGCCACTTGGGACTATCACACCAGCACAACATGGCACTGGTGCCACCTTGGATCTGGGAATCATCCTTCCTATCGTGGATTTTCAGGGGCCAGCCGGTCACTCTCAGCCATAGGCCCCAAACACAAACCACGGCCCTTTTCTCTGGAAAACAAAACTCAACTGCCCCTCTTCTGGATGGCAGATTGCAGGAGCCACTGGGTACTATGAAACCAGCCCTACTTGGCACTGGTGCCACCTTGGGTCTGGGAACCATGCTGCGTATCATGGATTTTCAGGAGCCAGCCGTCCACTGCCAGCCACAGGCCCCGAAACACAAACAACAGCCTTTTTCTCTGGCAAACAAAATTCAGCTGCCCCGCTTCTGGATGGCAGATTGCAGGAACCACTTGGTACTAACAAACCAGCCCGACTTGGCACTGGTGCCACCTTGGGTCTGGGAACCATCCTGCGTATCGTGGATTCTAAGGAGCCAGCTGGCCACTCCCAGCCACAGGCCCCAAAACACACACAACGGCGCTTTTCCCTGGAAAACAAAACTCGCCTGCCAACTTTTTGATGGCAGATTGCAGGAGCCACTTGGTACTATCAAACCAGCCCAACTTGCCACTGGTGCCACCATGGGTCTGGTCACCATCCTGCCTATCGTAGCTTTTCAGGAGCCAGCCGGTCACTCCCTGCCATAGGCCCCGAGACACAAAGCTCGGCCCGTTTCCCTGGCAAACAAAAGTAAGCTGCCCCGCTTCTGGATGGCAGATTGCAGGAGCCACTTGGTACTATCAAACCAGCCCGACTTGGCACTGGTACCACCTTGGGTCTGGGAACCATCCTGCCTATCGTGGATTTTAAGGAGCCAGCCGGCTACTCCCCGCCACAGGCCCCCAACAAAAACCACGGCCCTTTTTTCTGGCAAACAAAACTTAGCTGCCTCACTTATGGATGGCAGATTGCAGGAGCCACTTGGTGTAATCAAACCAGCCCGACTTGGTACTGGTGTCACCTTGGGTCTGGGAACCATCCTGCGTATCGTGGATTCTAAGGAGCCAGCCGGCCACTCCCAGCCACAGGCCCCCAAACAAAATCAACGGCGCTGTTCCCTGGAAAACAAAACACGCCTGCCAACTTTTTGATGGAGTTTGCAGGAGCCACTTGGTACTATCAAACCAGCCCAACTTGGCACTGGTGCCACCATGGGTCTGGTAAACATCCTGCGTATCGTGGATTCTTAGGAGCCAGCAGGCCACTCCTAGCCACAGGCCCCCAAACAAAAACCTAGGCCTATTTCTCTGGCAAACAAAAGTAAGCTGCCCCGCTTCTGGATGGCAGATTGCAGGAGACACTTGGGACTATCAAACCAGCCCAACTTGGCACTGGTGCCACCTTGGATCTGGGAACCATGTTGTGTATCGTGGATTTTCAGAGGCCAGCCGGCCACTCTCAGCCATATGTCCCCAAACAGAAACCTCGGCCCGTTTCTCTGGCAAACAAAACTCAACTGCCCCTCTTCTGGATGGCAAATTGCAGGATGAACTTGATACTAAAACCGCAGGCCGACTTGGTAGTGGTGACACCTTGGGCCTGGGAACCATCATGCGTATCGAGCATTTTAAGGAGCCAGCCGGCCACTCCCAGCAATATGCCCCCAAAAACAATCCACGGAATTTTTCTCTGGCAAACAAAAATCAGCTGCCCCGCTTCTGGATGGCAGATTGCAGGAGCCACTTTGCACCATCAAACCAGCCCGACTTGGCACTGGTGCCACCTTGCATCTGGGAACCATGCTGCCTAGCGTGGATTTTCAGGGGCCAGCGGGCCACTCTCAGCTATATGCCCCCAAACAAAACCCACGGCCCGTTTCCCTGGCAAACAAAAGTAAGCTGCCCTGCTTCTGGATGGCAGATTGCAGGAACCACTTGGTAGTATCAAACCAGCCCGACTTGGCACTGGTGCCACCTTGGGTCTGGGAACCATCCTGCGTATCGTGGATTCTAAGGAGCCAGCCGGCCACTCCCAGCCACAGGCCCCCAAACACAAACAACGGCGCTTTTCCCTGGAAAACAAAACTCGCCTGCCAACTTTTTGATGGCAGATTGCAGGAGCAACTTGGTACTATCAAACCAGCCCAACTTGGCACTGGTGCCACCATGGGTCTGGTCACCATCCTGCCTATTGTAGCTTTCCAGGAGCCAGCCGGTCACTCCCAGCCATAGGCCCCCCAAACACAAACCTCGGCCCGTTTCCCTGGCAAACAAAAGTAAGCTGCCCCGCTTCTGGATGGCAGATTGCAGGAGCCACTTGGTACTATCAAACCAGCCCAACTTGGAACTGGTGCCACCTTGGGTCTGGGAACCATGCTGCGTATCGCAGATTCTAAGGCGCCAGTCGGCCACTCCCAGCCACAGTCCCCCAAACACAAACAACGGCGCTTTTCTCTGGCAAACAAAACTCAACTGCCCCTCTTCTGGATGGCAAATTGCAGGACGCACTTGGTACTATAAAAACAGCCCGACTTGGCACTGGTGCCACCTTGGGTCTGGGAACCATCCTGCGTATCGATCTTTTTAATGAGACAGCCGGCCACTCCCAGCCATATGCCCCCAAACACAACCCACGGCCCTTTCCTCTGGCAAACAAAACTCAGCTGCACCGCTTCTGGATGGCAGATTGCAGGAGCCACTTGGTACTATCAAACCAGCAAGACTTGGCACTGGTGCCACCTTGGGTCTGGGAACCATCCTGCATATTGTGGATTGTCAGGAGCCAGCTGAACATTCTCGGCCAATAACCCCAATCAAAAACAACGGCCCGTTTCACAGGCAAACAAAACTCAGCTGCCCCGCTTCTGGATGGGAGATTGCAGGAGGCACTTGACACTGTGAAACCAGCCCCACTTGGCACTGGTGCCACCTTGGGTCTGGGAACCATGCTGCGTATCATGGATTTTCAGGAGCCAGCCGGCCACTCCCAGCCATAGGCCCCCAAACAAAAACCACAGCCTTTTTCTCTGGCAAACAAAATTCAGCTGCCCCACTTCTGGATGGCAGATTGCAGGAGCCACTTGGGACTATCACACCAGCACAACATGGCACTGCTGCCACCTTGGATCTGGGAACCATCCTTCCTATCGTGGATTTTCAGGGGCCAGCCGGTCACTCTCAGCCATAGGCCCCAAACACAAACCACGGCCCTTTTCTCTAGAAAACAAAACTCAACTGCCCCTCTTCTGGATGGCAGATTGCAGGAGCCACTGGGTACTATGAAACTAGCCCTACTTGGCACTGGTGCCACCTTGGGTCTGGGAACCATGCTGCGTATCATGGATTTTCAGGAGCCAGCCGTCCACTGCCAGCCACAGGCCCCGAAACACAAACAACAGCCTTTTTCTCTGGCAAACAAAATTCAGCTGCCCCGCTTCTGGATGGCAGATTGCAGGAACCACTTGGTACTAACAAACCAGCCCGACTTGGCACTGGTGCCACCTTGAGTCTGGGAACCATCCTGCGTATCGTGGATTCTAAGGAGCCAGCTGGCCACTCCCAGCCACAGGCCCCAAAATACACACAACGGCGCTTTTCCCTGGAAAACAAAACTCGCCTGCCAACTTTTTGATGGCAGATTGCAGGAGCCACTTGGTACTATCAAACCAGCCCAACTTGGCACTGGTGCCACCTTGGGTCTGGGAACCATCCTGCCTATCGTAGCTTTTCAGGAGCCAGCCGGTCACTCCCAGCCATAGGCCCCCAGAAAAAAACCTCGGTCCGTTTCCCTGGAAAACAAAAGTTAGCTGCCCCGCTTCTGGATGGCAGATTGCAGGAGCCACTTGGTGCTATCAAACCAGCCCGACTTGGCACTGGTGCCACCTTGGGTCTGGGAACCATCCTGCCTATCCTGTGTTCTAAGGAGCCAGCCGGCCACTCCCAGCCACAGTCCCCCAAACAGAAACAACGGCGCTTTTCCCTGGAAAACAAAACTGACCTGCCGAGTTTTTGATGGCAGATTGCAGGAGACACTTGGTACTATCAAACCAGCCCAACTTGGCACTGGTGCCACCATGGGTCTGGTCACCATCCTGCCTATCGTAGCTTTTCAGGAGCCAGCCGGTCACTCCCAGCCATAGGTCCCCAGACAAAAAGCTCGGCCCGTTTCCCTGGCAAACAAAAGTAAGCTGCCCCGCTTCTGGATGGCAGATTGCAGGAGCCACTTGGTACTATCAAACCAGCCCAACTTGACACTGGTGCCACCTTGGCTCTGGGAACCATGCTGCGTAACCCGGATTGTAAGACGACAGGCAGCCACTGCCAGCCACAGGCCTCCAAACAAAATCAACGGCGCTTTTCCCTGGAAAACAAAACTCGCCTGACAACTTTTAGATGGCAGATTGCAGGAGCCAGTTGGTACCATCAAACCAGCCCAACTTGGCACTGGTGCCACCTTGGGTCTGGGAACCATCCTGCCTATTGTTGCTTTTCAGGAGCCAGCCGGTCACTTCTAGCCCTAGGCCCCCAGTCATAAACCTCGGCCCGTTTCCCTGGCACACAAATGTAAGCTACCCCGCTTCAGGATGGCAGATTGCAGGAGCCACTTTTCACCATCAAACCAGCCCGACGTGGCACTGGTGCCACCTTGGGTCTGGGAACCATCCTGCGTATCGTGTGTTCTAAGGAGCCAGCCGGCCACTCCCACCAACAGTCCCCCAAACACAAACAACGGCGCTTTTCCCTGGAAAACAAAACTGGCCTGCCAACTTTTTGATGGCAGATTGCAGGAGCCACTTGGTACTATCAAACCAGCCCAACTTGGCACTGGTGCCACCATGGGTCTGGTCACCATCCTGCCTATTGTAGCTTTTCAGGAGCCAGGCGGTCACTCCCAGCCATAGGCCCCCAGACACAAACCTCGGCCCGTTTCCCTGGCAAACAAAAGTAAGCTGCCCCGCTTCTGCATGGCAGATTGCAGGTGCTATTTAGTACTATCAAACCAGCCCAACTTGGCACTGGTGCCACCTCTGGTCTGGGAACCATCCTGCCTATCGTGGATTTTCAGGGGCCAGACGGCCACTATCAGCCATATGCCCCCAAAAACAAACCACGGCCCTTTTCTCTGGTAAACAAAACTCAACTGCCCCTCTTCTGGATGGCAAATTTTAGGACGCACTTTGTACTACGAAAACCGCCCGACTTGGCACTGGTGCCACCTTGGGTCAGGGAACCATCCTGCCTATCGTAGCTTTTCAGGAGCCAGCCGGTCACTCCCAGCCATAGGTCCCCAGACAAATACCTCGGCCCGTTTCCCTGGCAAACAAAAGTAAGCTGCCCCGCTTCTGGATGGCAGATTGCAGGAGCCACTTGGTACTATCAAACCAGCCCAACTTGACACTGGTGCCACCTTGGCTCTGGGAACCATGCTGCGTAACCCGGATTGTAAGACGACAGGCAGCCACTGCCAGCCACAGGCCTCCAAACAAAATCAACGGCGCTTTTCCCTGGAAAACAAAACTCGCCTGACAACTTTTAGATGGCAGATTGCAGGAGCCAGTTGGTACCATCAAACCAGCCCAACTTGGCACTGGTGCCACCTTGGGTCTGGGAACCATCCTGCCTATTGTTGCTTTTCAGGAGCCAGCCGGTCACTTCTAGCCCTAGGCCCCCAGTCATAAACCTCGGCCCGTTTCCCTGGCACACAAATGTAAGCTACCCCGCTTCAGGATAGCAGATTGCAGGAGCCACTTTTCACCATCAAACCAGCCCGACGTGGCACTGGTGCCACCTTGGGTCTGGGAACCATCCTGCGTATCGTGTGTTCTAAGGAGCCAGCCGGTCACTCCCAGCCACAGTCCCCCAAACACAAACAACGGCGCTTTTCCCTGGAAAACAAAACTGGCCTGCCAACTTTTTGATGGCAGATTGCAGGAGCCACTTGGTACTATCAAACCAGCCCAACTTGGCACTGGTGCCACCATGGGTCTGGTAACCATCCTGCCTATCGTAGCTTTTCAGGAGCCAGGCGGTCACTCCCAGCCATAGGCCCCCAGACACAAACCTCGGCCCGTTTCCCTGGCAAACAAAAGTAAGCTGCCCCGCTTCTGCATGGCAGATTGCAGGTGCTATTTAGTACTATCAAACCAGCCCGACTTGGCACTGGTGCCACCTCTGGTCTGGGAACCATCCTGCCTATCGTGGATTTTCAGGCGCCAGACGGCCACTATCAGCCATATGCCCCCAAAAACAAACCACGGCCCTTTTCTCTGGTAAACAAAACTCAACTGCCCCTCTTCTGGATGGCAAATTTTAGGACGCACTTTGTACTACGAATACCGCCCGACTTGGCACTGGTGCCACCTTGGGTCAGGGAACCATCCTGCCTATCGTAGCTTTTTAAGGAGCCAGCAGGCCACGCCCAGCCATATAGCCCCAAAAACAAACCACGGACCATTTCTCTTGGAAACAAAAATCCGCTGCCGCGCGTCAGGATGGCAGATTGCAGGAGCCACTTTGCACCATCAAACCACCCCGACTTGGCACTGGTGCCATCTTGGATCTGGGAACCATCCTGCCTATCGTAGCTTTTCAGGAGCCAGCCGGTTACTCCCAACCATAGGCCCCCAGACAGAAAGCTCTGCCCGTTTCCCTGGCAAACAAAAGTAAGCTACCCCGCTTCTGGATGGCAGATTGCAGGAGCCACTTGGTACTATCAAACCAGCCCAACTTGGCACTGGTGCCACCATGGGTCTGGTCACCATCCTGCCTATCGTAGCTTTTCAGGAGCCAGGCGGTCACTCCCAGCCATAGGCCCCCAGACAAATACCTCGGCCCGTTTCCCTGGCAAACAAATGTAAGCTGCCCCGCTTCTGGATGGCAGATTGCAGGAGCCACATGGTACTATCAAACCAGGCCAACATGGCACTGGTGCCACCTTGGCTCTGGGAACCATCCTGCCTATCGTGGATTTTCAGGCGCCAGCCGGCCACTCTCAGCCATATGCCCCCAAACACAAACCACGGCCATTTTCTCTGGCAAACAAAACTCAGCTGCCCCGCTTCTGGATGGCAGATTGCAGGAACCACTTGGTACTATCAAACCAGCCCGACTTGGCACTGGTGCCACCTTTGGTCTGGGAACCATCCTGCGTATTGTGGATTGTCAGGAGACAGCCGACCACTCTCGGCCACAGACCCCAATCAAAAACAAAGGTCCGTTTCCCTGGCAAAAAAAACTCAGCTGTCCCGCTTCTGGATGGGAGATTGCAGGAGGCACTTGACACTGTCAAACGAGCCCCACTTTGTACTGGTGCCACCTTGGGTCTGGGAACCATGCTGCGTATAGTGGATTTTCAGGAGCCAGCCGGCCACTGCCAGCCACAGGCCTCCAAACAAAATCAACGGCGCTTTTCCCTGGAAAACAAAACTCGCCTGACAACTTTTAGATGGCAGATTGCAGGAGCCAGTTGGTACCATCAAACCAGCCCAACTTGGCACTGGTGCCACCTTGGGTCTGGGAACCATCCTGCCTATTGTTGCTTTTCAGGAGCCAGCCGGTCACTTCTAGCCCTAGGCCCCCAGTCATAAACCTCGGCCCGTTTCCCTGGCACACAAATGTAAGCTACCCCGCTTCAGGATGGCAGATTGCAGGAGCCACTTTTCACCATCAAACCAGCCCGACGTGGCACTGGTGCCACCTTGGGTCTGGGAACCATCCTGCGTATCGTGTGTTCTAAGGAGCCAGCCGGCCACTCCCACCAACAGTCCCCCAAACACAAACAACGGCGCTTTTCCCTGGAAAACAAAACTGGCCTGCCAACTTTTTGATGGCAGATTGCAGGAGCCACTTGGTACTATCAAACCAGCCCAACTTGGCACTGGTGCCACCATGGGTCTGGTCACCATCCTGCCTATCGTAGCTTTTCAGGAGCCAGGCGGTCACTCCCAGCCATAGGCCCCCAGACACAAACCTCGGCCCGTTTCCCTGGCAAACAAAAGTAAGCTGCCCCGCTTCTGCATGGCAGATTGCAGGTGCTATTTAGTACTATCAAACCAGCCCAACTTGGCACTGGTGCCACCTCTGGTCTGGGAACCATCCTGCCTATCGTGGATTTTCAGGGGCCAGACGGCCACTATCAGCCATATGCCCCCAAAAACAAACCACGGCCCTTTTCTCTGGTAAACAAAACTCAACTGCCCCTCTTCTGGATGGCAAATTTTAGGACGCACTTTGTACTACGAAAACCGCCCGACTTGGCACTGGTGCCACCTTGGGTCAGGGAACCATCCTGCCTATCGTAGCTTTTCAGGAGCCAGCCGGTCACTCCCAGCCATAGGTCCCCAGACAAATACCTCGGCCCGTTTCCCTGGCAAACAAAAGTAAGCTGCCCCGCTTCTGGATGGCAGATTGCAGGAGCCACTTGGTACTATCAAACCAGCCCAACTTGACACTGGTGCCACCTTGGCTCTGGGAACCATGCTGCGTAACCCGGATTGTAAGACGACAGGCAGCCACTGCCAGCCACAGGCCTCCAAACAAAATCAACGGCGCTTTTCCCTGGAAAACAAAACTCGCCTGACAACTTTTAGATGGCAGATTGCAGGAGCCAGTTGGTACCATCAAACCAGCCCAACTTGGCACTGGTGCCACCTTGGGTCTGGGAACCATCCTGCCTATTGTTGCTTTTCAGGAGCCAGCCGGTCACTTCTAGCCCTAGGCCCCCAGTCATAAACCTCGGCCCGTTTCCCTGGCACACAAATGTAAGCTACCCCGCTTCAGGATAGCAGATTGCAGGAGCCACTTTTCACCATCAAACCAGCCCGACGTGGCACTGGTGCCACCTTGGGTCTGGGAACCATCCTGCGTATCGTGTGTTCTAAGGAGCCAGCCGGTCACTCCCAGCCACAGTCCCCCAAACACAAACAACGGCGCTTTTCCCTGGAAAACAAAACTGGCCTGCCAACTTTTTGATGGCAGATTGCAGGAGCCACTTGGTACTATCAAACCAGCCCAACTTGGCACTGGTGCCACCATGGGTCTGGTAACCATCCTGCCTATCGTAGCTTTTCAGGAGCCAGGCGGTCACTCCCAGCCATAGGCCCCCAGACACAAACCTCGGCCCGTTTCCCTGGCAAACAAAAGTAAGCTGCCCCGCTTCTGCATGGCAGATTGCAGGTGCTATTTAGTACTATCAAACCAGCCCGACTTGGCACTGGTGCCACCTCTGGTCTGGGAACCATCCTGCCTATCGTGGATTTTCAGGCGCCAGACGGCCACTATCAGCCATATGCCCCCAAAAACAAACCACGGCCCTTTTCTCTGGTAAACAAAACTCAACTGCCCCTCTTCTGGATGGCAAATTTTAGGACGCACTTTGTACTACGAATACCGCCCGACTTGGCACTGGTGCCACCTTGGGTCAGGGAACCATCCTGCCTATCGTAGCTTTTTAAGGAGCCAGCAGGCCACGCCCAGCCATATAGCCCCAAAAACAAACCACGGACCATTTCTCTTGGAAACAAAAATCCGCTGCCGCGCGTCAGGATGGCAGATTGCAGGAGCCACTTTGCACCATCAAACCACCCCGACTTGGCACTGGTGCCATCTTGGATCTGGGAACCATCCTGCCTATCGTAGCTTTTCAGGAGCCAGCCGGTTACTCCCAACCATAGGCCCCCAGACAGAAAGCTCTGCCCGTTTCCCTGGCAAACAAAAGTAAGCTACCCTGCTTCTGGATGGCAGATTGCAGGAGCCATTGGTACTATCAAACCAGCCCAACTTGGCACTGGTGCCACCATGGGTCTGGTCACCATCCTGCCTATCGTAGCTTTTCAGGAGCCAGGCGGTCACTCCCAGCCATAGGCCCCCAGACAAATACCTCGGCCCGTTTCCCTGGCAAACAAATGTAAGCTGCCCCGCTTCTGGATGGCAGATTGCAGGAGCCACATGGTACTATCAAACCAGGCCAACATGGCACTGGTGCCACCTTGGCTCTGGGAACCATCCTGCCTATCGTGGATTTTCAGGCGCCAGCCGGCCACTCTCAGCCATATGCCCCCAAACACAAACCACGGCCATTTTCTCTGGCAAACAAAACTCAGCTGCCCCGCTTCTGGATGGCAGATTGCAGGAACCACTTGGTACTATCAAACCAGCCCGACTTGGCACTGGTGCCACCTTTGGTCTGGGAACCATCCTGCGTATTGTGGATTGTCAGGAGACAGCCGACCACTCTCGGCCACAGACCCCAATCAAAAACAAAGGTCCGTTTCCCTGGCAAAAAAAACTCAGCTGTCCCGCTTCTGGATGGGAGATTGCAGGAGGCACTTGACACTGTCAAACGAGCCCCACTTTGTACTGGTGCCACCTTGGGTCTGGGAACCATGCTGCGTATAGTGGATTTTCAGGAGCCAGCCGGCCACTGCCAGCCACAGGCCCCCAAACAAAAACCACAGCCTTTTTCTCTGGCAATAAAAACTCAGCTGCCCCGCTTCTGGATGGCAGATTGCAGGAGCCACTTGGTACTATCAAACCAGCCCGACTTGGCACTGGTGCCACCTTGGGTCTGGGAACCATCCTGCCTATCGTGGATTTTAAGGAGCCAGCCGGCTACTCCCAGCCACAGGCCCCCAACAAAAACCACGGCCCTTTTTTCTGGCAAACAAAACTTAGCTGCCTCACTTCTGGATGGCAGATTGCAGGAGTCACTTGGTGTAATCAAACCAGCCCGACTTGGCACTGGTGCCACCTTGGGTCTGGGAACCATCCTGCGTATCGTGGATTCTAAGGAGCCAGCCGGCCACTCCCAGCCACAGGCCCCCAAACAAAATCAACGGCGCTGTTCCCTGGAAAACAAAACACGCCTGCCAACTTTTTGATGGAGTTTGCAGGAGCCACTTGGTACTATCAAACCAGCCCAACTTGGCACTGGTGCCACAATGGGTCTGGTAAACATCCTGCGTATCGTGGATTCTTAGGAGCCAGCCGGCCACTCCTAGCCACAGGCCCCCAAACAAAAACCTAGGCCTATTTCTCTGGCAAACAAAAGTAAGCTGCCCCGCTTCTGGATGGCAGATTGCAGGAGACACTTGGGACTATCAAACCAGCCCAACTTGGCACTGGTGCCACCTTGGATCTGGGAACCATGCTGTGTATCGTGGATTTTCAGGGGCCAGCCGGCCACTCTCAGCCATATGCCCCCAAACAGAAACCTCGGCCCGTTTCTCTGGCAAACAAAACTCAACTGCCCCTCTTCTGGATGGCAAATTGCAAGATGAACTTGATACTAAAACCGCAGGCCGACTTGGTAGTGGTGACACCTTGGGCCTGGGAACCATCATGCGTATCGAGCATTTTAAGGAGCCAGCCGGCCACTCCCAGCAATATGCCCCCAAAAACAATCCACGGAATTTTTCTCTGGCAAACAAAAATCAGCTGCCCCGCTTCTGGATGGCAGATTGCAGGAGCCACTTTGACCCATCAAACCAGCCCGACTTGGCACTGGTGCCACCTTGCATCCTGGAACCATGCTGCCTAGCGTGGATTTTCAGGGGCCAGCCGGCCACTCTCAGCTATATGCCCCCAAACAAAACCCACGGCCCGTTTCCCTGGCAAACAAAAGTAAGCTGCCCCGCTTCTGGATGGCAGATTGCAGGAACCACTTGGTAGTATCAAACCAGCCCGACTTGGCACTGGTGCCACCTTGGGTCTGGGAACCATCCTGCGTATCGTGGATTCTAAGGAGCCAGCCGGCCACTCCCAGCCACAGGCCCCCAAATACAAACAACGGCGCTTTTCCCTGGAAAACAAAACTCGCCTGCCAACATTTTGATGGCAGATTGCAGGAGCAACTTGGTACTATCAAACCAGCCCAACTTGGCACTGGTGCCACCATGGGTCTGGTAACCATCCTGCCTATTGTAGCTTTCCAGGAGCCAGCCGGTCACTCCCAGCCATAGGCCCCCAGTCACAAACCTCGGCCCGTTTCCCTGGCAAACAAAAGTAAGCTGCCCCGCTTCTGGATGGCAGATTGCAGGAGCCACTTGGTACTATCAAACCAGCCCAACTTGGCACTGGTGCCACCTTGGGTCTGGGAACCATGCTGCGTATCGCAGATTCTAAGGCGCCAGTCGGCCACTCCCAGCCACAAGACCCCAAACACAAACAACGGCGCTTTTCTCTGGCAAACAAAACTCAACTGCCCCTCTTCTGGATGGCAAATTGCAGGTCGCACTTGGTACTATCAAACCAGCACGACTTGGCACTGGTGCCACCTTGGGTCTGGGAACCATCCTGCGTATTGTGGATTGTCAGGAGGCAGCTGGACACTCTCGGCCACAGACCCCAATCAAAAACAACGGCCCGTTTCACAGGCAAACAAAACTCAGCTGCCCCGCTTCTGGATGGGAGATTGCAGGAGGCACTTGACACTGTGAAACCAGCCCCACTTGGCACTGGTGCCACCTTGGGTCTGGGAACCATGCTGCGTATCATGGATTTTCAGGAGCCAGCCGGCCACTCCCAGCCATAGGCCCCCAAACAAAAACCACAGCCTTTTTCTCTGGCAAACAAAATTCAGCTGCCCCGCTTCTGGATGGCAGATTGCAGGAGCCACTTGGGACTATCACACCAGCACAACATGGCACTGGTGCCACCTTGGATCTGGGAATCATCCTTCCTATCGTGGATTTTCAGGGGCCAGCCGGTCACTCTCAGCCATAGGCCCCAAACACAAACCACGGCCCTTTTCTCTGGAAAACAAAACTCAACTGCCCCTCTTCTGGATGGCAGATTGCAGGAGCCACTGGGTACTATGAAACCAGCCCTACTTGGCACTGGTGCCACCTTGGGTCTGGGAACCATGCTGCGTATCATGGATTTTCAGGAGCCAGCCGTCCACTGCCAGCCACAGGCCCCGAAACACAAACAACAGCCTTTTTCTCTGGCAAACAAAATTCAGCTGCCCCGCTTCTGGATGGCAGATTGCAGGAACCACTTGGTACTAACAAACCAGCCCGACTTGGCACTGGTGCCACCTTGGGTCTGGGAACCATCCTGCGTATCGTGGATTCTAAGGAGCCAGCTGGCCACTCCCAGCCACAGGCCCCAAAACACACACAACGGCGCTTTTCCCTGGAAAACAAAACTCGCCTGCCAACTTTTTGATGGCAGATTGCAGGAGCCACTTGGTACTATCAAACCAGCCCAACTTGCCACTGGTGCCACCATGGGTCTGGTCACCATCCTGCGTATCGTGGATTCTAAGGAGCTAGCCGGTCACTCCCTGCCATAGGCCCCGAGACACAAACCGCGGCCCGTTTCCCTGGCAAACAAAAGTAAGCTGCCCCGCTTCTGGATGGCAGATTGCAGGAGCCACTTGGTACTATCAAACCAGCCCGACTTGGCACTGGTACCACCTTGGGTCTGGGAACCATCCTGCCTATCGTGGATTTTAAGGAGCCAGCCGGCTACTCCCCGCCACAGGCCCCCAACAAAAACCACGGCCCTTTTTTCTCGCAAACAAAACTTAGCTGCCTCACTTCTGGATGGCAGATTGCAGGAGTCACTTGGTGTAATCAAACCAGCCCGACTTGGCACTGGTGCCACCTTGGGTCTGGGAACCATCCTGCGTATCGTGGATTCTAAGGAGCCAGCCGGCCACTCCCAGCCACAGGCCCCCAAACAAAATCAACGGCGCTGTTCCCTGGAAAACAAAACACGCCTGCCAACTTTTTGATGGAGTTTGCAGGAGCCACTTGGTACTATCAAACCAGCCCAACTTGGCACTGGTGCCACCATGGGTCTGGTAAACATCCTGCGTATCGTGGATTCTTAGGAGCCAGCCGGCCACTCCTAGCCACAGGCCCCCAAACAAAAACCTAGGCCTATTTCTCTGGCAAACAAAAGTAAGCTGCCCCGCTTCTGGATGGCAGATTGCAGGAGACACTTGGGACTATCAAACCAGCCCAACTTGGCACTGGTGCCACCTTGGATCTGGGAACCATGCTGTGTATCGTGGATTTTCAGGGGCCAGCCGGCCACTCTCAGCCATATGCCCCCAAACAGAAACCTCGGCCCGTTTCTCTGGCAAACAAAACTCAACTGCCCCTCTTCTGGATGGCAAATTGCAAGATGAACTTGATACTAAAACCGCAGGCCGACTTGGTAGTGGTGACACCTTGGGCCTGGGAACCATCATGCGTATCGAGCATTTTAAGGAGCCAGCCGGCCACTCCCAGCAATATGCCCCCAAAAACAATCCACGGAATTTTTCTCTGGCAAACAAAAATCAGCTGCCCCGCTTCTGGATGGCAGATTGCAGGAGCCACTTTGACCCATCAAACCAGCCCGACTTGGCACTGGTGCCACCTTGCATCCTGGAACCATGCTGCCTAGCGTGGATTTTCAGGGGCCAGCCGGCCACTCTCAGCTATATGCCCCCAAACAAAACCCACGGCCCGTTTCCCTGGCAAACAAAAGTAAGCTGCCCCGCTTCTGGATGGCAGATTGCAGGAACCACTTGGTAGTATCAAACCAGCCCAACTTGGCACTGGTGCCACCTTGGGTCTGGGAACCATCCTGCGTATCGTGGATTCTAAGGAGCCAGCCGGCCACTCCCAGCCACAGGCCCCCAAATACAAACAACGGCGCTTTTCCCTGGAAAACAAAACTCGCCTGCCAACTTTTTGATGGCAGATTGCAGGAGCAACTTGGTACTATCAAACCAGCCCAACTTGGCACTGGTGCCACCATGGGTCTGGTAACCATCCTGCCTATTGTAGCTTTCCAGGAGCCAGCCGGTCACTCCCAGCCATAGGCCCCCAGTCACAAACCTCGGCCCGTTTCCCTGGCAAACAAAAGTAAGCTGCCCCGCTTCTGGATGGCAGATTGCAGGAGCCACTTGGTACTATCAAACCAGCCCAACTTGGCACTGGTGCCACCTTGGGTCTGGGAACCATGCTGCGTATCGCAGATTCTAAGGCGCCAGTCGGCCACTCCCAGCCACAAGACCCCAAACACAAACAACGGCGCTTTTCTCTGGCAAACAAAACTCAACTGCCCCTCTTCTGGATGGCAAATTGCAGGTCGCACTTGGTACTATCAAACCAGCACGACTTGGCACTGGTGCCACCTTGGGTCTGGGAACCATCCTGCGTATTGTGGATTGTCAGGAGGCAGCTGGACACTCTCGGCCACAGACCCCAATCAAAAACAACGGCCCGTTTCACAGGCAAACAAAACTCAGCTGCCCCGCTTCTGGATGGGAGATTGCAGGAGGCACTTGACACTGTGAAACCAGCCCCACTTGGCACTGGTGCCACCTTGGGTCTGGGAACCATGCTGCGTATCATGGATTTTCAGGAGCCAGCCGGCCACTCCCAGCCATAGGCCCCCAAACAAAAACCACAGCCTTTTTCTCTGGCAAACAAAATTCAGCTGCCCCGCTTCTGGATGGCAGATTGCAGGAGCCACTTGGGACTATCACACCAGCACAACATGGCACTGGTGCCACCTTGGATCTGGGAATCATCCTTCCTATCGTGGATTTTCAGGGGCCAGCCGGTCACTCTCAGCCATAGGCCCCAAACACAAACCACGGCCCTTTTCTCTGGAAAACAAAACTCAACTGCCCCTCTTCTGGATGGCAGATTGCAGGAGCCACTGGGTACTATGAAACTAGCCCTACTTGGCACTGGTGCCACCTTGGGTCTGGGAACCATGCTGCGTATCATGGATTTTCAGGAGCCAGCCGTCCACTGCCAGCCACAGGCCCCGAAACACAAACAACAGCCTTTTTCTCTGGCAAACAAAATTCAGCTGCCCCGCTTCTGGATGGCAGATTGCAGGAACCACTTGGTACTAACAAACCAGCCCGACTTGGCACTGGTGCCACCTTGGGTCTGGGAACCATCCTGCGTATCGTGGATTCTAAGGAGCCAGCTGGCCACTCCCAGCCACAGGCCCCAAAACACACACAACGGCGCTTTTCCCTGGAAAACAAAACTCGCCTGCCAACTTTTTGATGGCAGATTGCAGGAGCCACTTGGTACTATCAAACCAGCCCAACTTGCCACTGGTGCCACCATGGGTCTGGTCACCATCCTGCCTATCGTAGCTTTTCAGGAGCCAGCCGGTCACTCCCTGCCATAGGCCCCGAGACACAAAGCTCGGCCCGTTTCCCTGGCAAACAAAAGTAAGCTGCCCCGCTTCTGGATGGCAGATTGCAGGAGCCACTTGGTACTATCAAACCAGCCCGACTTGGCACTGGTACCACCTTGGGTCTGGGAACCATCCTGCCTATCGTGGATTTTAAGGAGCCAGCCGGCTACTCCCCGCCACAGGCCCCCAACAAAAACCACGGCCCTTTTTTCTGGCAAACAAAACTTAGCTGCCTCACTTATGGATGGCAGATTGCAGGAGCCACTTGGTGTAATCAAACCAGCCCGACTTGGCACTGGTGTCACCTTGGGTCTGGGAACCATCCTGCGTATCGTGGATTCTAAGGAGCCAGCCGGCCACTCCCAGCCACAGGCCCCCAAACAAAATCAACGGCGCTGTTCCCTGGAAAACAAAACACGCCTGCCAACTTTTTGATGGAGTTTGCAGGAGCCACTTGGTACTATCAAACCAGCCCAACTTGGCACTGGTGCCACCATGGGTCTGGTAAACATCCTGCGTATCGTGGATTCTTAGGCGCCAGCAGGCCACTCCTAGCCACAGGCCCCCAAACAAAAACCTAGGCCTATTTCTCTGGCAAACAAAAGTAAGCTGCCCCGCTTCTGGATGGCAGATTGCAGGAGACACTTGGGACTATCAAACCAGCCCAACTTGGCACTGGTGCCACCTTGGATCTGGGAACCATGTTGTGTATCGTGGATTTTCAGAGGCCAGCCGGCCACTCTCAGCCATATGTCCCCAAACAGAAACCTCGGCCCGTTTCTCTGGCAAACAAAACTCAACTGCCCCTCTTCTGGATGGCAAATTGCAGGATGAACTTGATACTAAAACCGCAGGCCGACTTGGTAGTGGTGACACCTTGGGCCTGGGAACCATCATGCGTATCGAGCATTTTAAGGAGCCAGCCGGCCACTCCCAGCAATATGCCCCCAAAAACAATCCACGGAATTTTTCTCTGGCAAACAAAAATCAGCTGCCCCGCTTCTGGATGGCAGATTGCAGGAGCCACTTTGACCCATCAAACCAGCCCGACTTGGCACTGGTGCCTCCTTGCATCCTGGAACCATGCTGCCTAGCGTGGATTTTCAGGGGCCAGCGGGCCACTCTCAGCTATATGCCCCCAAACAAAACCCACGGCCCGTTTCCCTGGCAAACAAAAGTAAGCTGCCCTGCTTCTGGATGGCAGATTGCAGGAACCACTTGGTAGTATCAAACCAGCCCGACTTGGCACTGGTGCCACCTTGGGTCTGGGAACCATCCTGCGTATCGTGGATTCTAAGGAGCCAGCCGGCCACTCCCAGCCACAGGCCCCCAAACACAAACAACGGCGCTTTTCCCTGGAAAACAAAACTCGCCTGCCAACTTTTTGATGGCAGATTGCAGGAGCAACTTGGTACTATCAAACCAGCCCAACTTGGCACTGGTGCCACCATGGGTCTGGTCACCATCCTGCCTATTGTAGCTTTCCAGGAGCCAGCCGGTCACTCCCAGCCATAGGCCCCCAAACACAAACCTCGGCCCGTTTCCCTGGCAAACAAAAGTAAGCTGCCCCGCTTCTGGATGGCAGATTGCAGGAGCCACTTGGTACTATCAAACCAGACCAACTTGGAACTGGTGCCACCTTGGGTCTGGGAACCATGCTGCGTATCGCAGATTCTAAGGCGCCAGTCGGCCACTCCCAGCCACAAGCCCCCAAACACAAACAACGGCGCTTTTCTCTGGCAAACAAAACTCAACTGCCCCTCTTCTGGATGGCAAATTGCAGGACGCACTTGGTACTATAAAAACAGCCCGACTTGGCACTGGTGCCACCTTGGGTCTGGGAACCATCCTGCGTATCGATCTTTTTAATGAGACAGCCGGCCACTCCCAGCCATATGCCCCCAAACACAACCCACGGCCCTTTCCTCTGGCAAACAAAACTCAGCTGCACCGCTTCTGGATGGCAGATTGCAGGAGCCACTTGGTACTATCAAACCAGCAAGACTTGGCACTGGTGCCACCTTGGGTCTGGTAACCATCCTGCATATTGTGGATTGTCAGGAGCCAGCTGAACATTCTCGGCCACAGACCCCAATCAAAAACAACGGCCCGTTTCACAGGCAAACAAAACTCAGCTGCCCCGCTTCTGGATGGGAGATTGCAGGAGGCACTTGACACTGTGAAACCAGCCCCACTTGGCACTGGTGCCACCTTGGGTCTGGGAACCATGCTGCGTATCATGGATTTTCAGGAGCCAGCCGGCCACTCCCAGCCATAGGCCCCCAAACAAAAACCACAGCCTTTTTCTCTGGCAAACAAAATTCAGCTGCCCCGCTTCTGGATGGCAGATTGCAGGAACCACCTGGTACTAACAAACCAGCCCGACTTGGCACTGGTGCCACCTTGGGTCTGGGAACCATCCTGCGTATCGTGGATTTTCAGGGGCCAGCCGGCCACTCTCAGCCATATGCCCCCAAACAGAAACCTCGGCCCGTTTCTCTGGCAAACAAAACTCAACTGCCCCTCTTCTGGATGGCAAATTGCAAGATGAACTTGATACTAAAACCGCAGGCCGACTTGGTAGTGGTGACACCTTGGGCCTGGGAACCATCATGCGTATCGAGCATTTTAAGGAGCCAGCCGGCCACTCCCAGCAATATGCCCCCAAAAACAATCCACGGAATTTTTCTCTGGCAAACAAAAATCAGCTGCCCCGCTTCTGGATGGCAGATTGCAGGAGCCACTTTGACCCATCAAACCAGCCCGACTTGGCACTGGTGCCTCCTTGCATCCTGGAACCATGCTGCCTAGCGTGGATTTTCAGGGGCCAGCCGGCCACTCTCAGCTATATGCCCCCAAACAAAACCCAGGGCCCGTTTCCCTGGCAAACAAAAGTAAGCTGCCCCGCTTCTGGATGGCAGATTGCAGGAACCACTTGGTAGTATCAAACCAGCCCGACTTGGCACTGGTGCCACCTTGGGTCTGGGAACCATCCTGCGTATTGTGGATTGTCAGGAGGCAGCTGGACACTCTCGGCCACAGACCCCAATCAAAAACAACGGCCCGTTTCACAGGCAAACAAAACTCAGCTGCCCCGCTTCTGGATGGGAGATTGCAGGAGGCACTTGACACTGTGAAACCAGCCCCACTTGGCACTGGTGCCACCTTGGGTCTGGGAACCATGCTGCGTATCATGGATTTTCAGGAGCCAGCCGGCCACTCCCAGCCATAGGCCCCCAAACAAAAACCACAGCCTTTTTCTCTGGCAAACAAAATTCAGCTGCCCCGCTTCTGGATGGCAGATTGCAGGAGCCACTTGGGACTATCACACCAGCACAACATGGCACTGGTGCCACCTTGGATCTGGGAATCATCCTTCCTATCGTGGATTTTCAGGGGCCAGCCGATCACTCTCAGCCATAGGCCCCAAACACAAACCACGGCCCTTTTCTCTGGAAAACAAAACTCAACTGCCCCTCTTCTGGATGGCAGATTGCAGGAGCCACTGGGTACTATGAAACTAGCCCTACTTGGCACTGGTGCCACCTTGGGTCTGGGAACCATGCTGCGTATCATGGATTTTCAGGAGCCAGCCGTCCACTGCCAGCCACAGGCCCCGAAACACAAACAACAGCCTTTTTCTCTGGCAAACAAAATTCAGCTGCCCCGCTTCTGGATGGCAGATTGCAGGAACCACTTGGTACTAACAAACCAGCCCGACTTGGCACTGGTGCCACCTTGGGTCTGGGAACCATCCTGCGTATCGTGGATTCTAAGGAGCCAGCTGGCCACTCCCAGCCACAGGCCCCAAAACACACACAACGGCGCTTTTCCCTGGAAAACAAAACTCGCCTGCCAACTTTTTGATGGCAGATTGCAGGAGCCACTTGGTACTATCAAACCAGCCCAACTTGCCACTGGTGCCACCATGGGTCTGGTCACCATCCTGCCTATCGTAGCTTTTCAGGAGCCAGCCGGTCACTCCCTGCCATAGGCCCCGAGACACAAAGCTCGGCCCGTTTCCCTGGCAAACAAAAGTAAGCTGCCCCGCTTCTGGATGGCAGATTGCAGGAGCCACTTGGTACTATCAAACCAGCCCGACTTGGCACTGGTACCACCTTGGGTCTGGGAACCATCCTGCCTATCGTGGATTTTAAGGAGCCAGCCGGCTACTCCCCGCCACAGGCCCCCAACAAAAACCACGGCCCTTTTTTCTGGCAAACAAAACTTAGCTGCCTCACTTATGGATGGCAGATTGCAGGAGCCACTTGGTGTAATCAAACCAGCCCGACTTGGCACTGGTGTCACCTTGGGTCTGGGAACCATCCTGCGTATCGTGGATTCTAAGGAGCCAGCCGGCCACTCCCAGCCACAGGCCCCCAAACAAAATCAACGGCGCTGTTCCCTGGAAAACAAAACACGCCTGCCAACTTTTTGATGGAGTTTGCAGGAGCCACTTGGTACTATCAAACCAGCCCAACTTGGCACTGGTGCCACCATGGGTCTGGTAAACATCCTGCGTATCGTGGATTCTTAGGCGCCAGCAGGCCACTCCTAGCCACAGGCCCCCAAACAAAAACCTAGGCCTATTTCTCTGGCAAACAAAAGTAAGCTGCCCCGCTTCTGGATGGCAGATTGCAGGAGACACTTGGGACTATCAAACCAGCCCAACTTGGCACTGGTGCCACCTTGGATCTGGGAACCATGTTGTGTATCGTGGATTTTCAGAGGCCAGCCGGCCACTCTCAGCCATATGTCCCCAAACAGAAACCTCGGCCCGTTTCTCTGGCAAACAAAACTCAACTGCCCCTCTTCTGGATGGCAAATTGCAGGATGAACTTGATACTAAAACCGCAGGCCGACTTGGTAGTGGTGACACCTTGGGCCTGGGAACCATCATGCGTATCGAGCATTTTAAGGAGCCAGCCGGCCACTCCCAGCAATATGCCCCCAAAAACAATCCACGGAATTTTTCTCTGGCAAACAAAAATCAGCTGCCCCGCTTCTGGATGGCAGATTGCAGGAGCCACTTTGCACCATCAAACCAGCCCGACTTGGCACTGGTGCCACCTTGCATCTGGGAACCATGCTGCCTAGCGTGGATTTTCAGGGGCCAGCGGGCCACTCTCAGCTATATGCCCCCAAACAAAACCCACGGCCCGTTTCCCTGGCAAACAAAAGTAAGCTGCCCTGCTTCTGGATGGCAGATTGCAGGAACCACTTGGTAGTATCAAACCAGCCCGACTTGGCACTGGTGCCACCTTGGGTCTGGGAACCATCCTGCGTATCGTGGATTCTAAGGAGCCAGCCGGCCACTCCCAGCCACAGGCCCCCAAACACAAACAACGGCGCTTTTCCCTGGAAAACAAAACTCGCCTGCCAACTTTTTGATGGCAGATTGCAGGAGCAACTTGGTACTATCAAACCAGCCCAACTTGGCACTGGTGCCACCATGGGTCTGGTCACCATCCTGCCTATTGTAGCTTTCCAGGAGCCAGCCGGTCACTCCCAGCCATAGGCCCCCAAACACAAACCTCGGCCCGTTTCCCTGGCAAACAAAAGTAAGCTGCCCCGCTTCTGGATGGCAGATTGCAGGAGCCACTTGGTACTATCAAACCAGACCAACTTGGAACTGGTGCCACCTTGGGTCTGGGAACCATGCTGCGTATCGCAGATTCTAAGGCGCCAGTCGGCCACTCCCAGCCACAAGCCCCCAAACACAAACAACGGCGCTTTTCTCTGGCAAACAAAACTCAACTGCCCCTCTTCTGGATGGCAAATTGCAGGACGCACTTGGTACTATAAAAACAGCCCGACTTGGCACTGGTGCCACCTTGGGTCTGGGAACCATCCTGCGTATCGATCTTTTTAATGAGACAGCCGGCCACTCCCAGCCATATGCCCCCAAACACAACCCACGGCCCTTTCCTCTGGCAAACAAAACTCAGCTGCACCGCTTCTGGATGGCAGATTGCAGGAGCCACTTGGTACTATCAAACCAGCAAGACTTGGCACTGGTGCCACCTTGGGTCTGGTAACCATCCTGCATATTGTGGATTGTCAGGAGCCAGCTGAACATTCTCGGCCACAGACCCCAATCAAAAACAACGGCCCGTTTCACAGGCAAACAAAACTCAGCTGCCCCGCTTCTGGATGGGAGATTGCAGGAGGCACTTGACACTGTGAAACCAGCCCCACTTGGCACTGGTGCCACCTTGGGTCTGGGAACCATGCTGCGTATCATGGATTTTCAGGAGCCAGCCGGCCACTCCCAGCCATAGGCCCCCAAACAAAAACCACAGCCTTTTTCTCTGGCAAACAAAATTCAGCTGCCCCACTTCTGGATGGCAGATTGCAGGAGCCACTTGGGACTATCACACCAGCACAACATGGCACTGCTGCCACCTTGGATCTGGGAACCATCCTTCCTATCGTGGATTTTCAGGGGCCAGCCGGTCACTCTCAGGCATAGGCCCCAAACACAAACCACGGCCCTTTTCTCTGGAAAACAAAACTCAACTGCCCCTCTTCTGGATGGCAGATTGCAGGAGCCACTGGGTACTATGAAACTAGCCCTACTTGGCACTGGTGCCACCTTGGGTCTGGGAACCATGCTGCGTATCATGGATTTTCAGGAGCCAGCCGTCCACTGCCAGCCACAGGCCCCGAAACACAAACAACAGCCTTTTTCTCTGGCAAACAAAATTCAGCTGCCCCGCTTCTGGATGGCAGATTGCAGGAACCACTTGGTACTAACAAACCAGACCGACTTGGCACTGGTGCCACCTTGGGTCTGGGAACCATCCTGCGTATCGTGGATTTTCAGGGGCCAGCCGGCCACTCTCAGCCATATGCCCCCAAACAGAAACCTCGGCCCGTTTCTCTGGCAAACAAAACTCAACTGCCCCTCTTCTGGATGGCAAATTGCAAGATGAACTTGATACTAAAACCGCAGGCCGACTTGGTAGTGGTGACACCTTGGGCCTGGGAACCATCATGCGTATCGAGCATTTTAAGGAGCCAGCCGGCCACTCCCAGCAATATGCCCCCAAAAACAATCCACGGAATTTTTCTCTGGCAAACAAAAATCAGCTGCCCCGCTTCTGGATGGCAGATTGCAGGAGCCACTTTGACCCATCAAACCAGCCCGACTTGGCACTGGTGCCTCCTTGCATCCTGGAACCATGCTGCCTAGCGTGGATTTTCAGGGGCCAGCCGGCCACTCTCAGCTATATGCCCCCAAACAAAACCCAGGGCCCGTTTCCCTGGCAAACAAAAGTAAGCTGCCCCGCTTCTGGATGGCAGATTGCAGGAACCACTTGGTAGTATCAAACCAGCCCGACTTGGCACTGGTGCCACCTTGGCTCTGGGAACCATCCTGCGTATCGTGGATTCTAAGGAGCCAGCCGGCCACTCCCAGCCACAGGCCCCCAAATACAAACAACGGCGCTTTTCCCTGGAAAACAAAACTCGCCTGCCAACTTTTTGATGGCAGATTGCAGGAGCAACTTGGTACTATCAAACCAGCCCAACTTGGCACTGGTGCCACCATGGGTCTGGTCACCATCCTGCCTATTGTAGCTTTCCAGGAGCCAGCCGGTCACTCCCAGCCATAGGCCCCCAGTCACAAACCTCGGCCCGTTTCCCTGGCAAACAAAAGTAAGCTGCCCCGCTTCTGGATGGCAGATTGCAGGAGCCACTTGGTACTATCAAACCAGCCCAACTTGGCACTGGTGCCACCTTGGGTCTGGGAACCATGCTGCGTATCGCAGATTCTAAGGCGCCAGTCGGCCACTCCCAGCCACAAGACCCCAAACACAAACAACGGCGCTTTTCTCTGGCAAACAAAACTCAACTGCCCCTCTTCTGGATGGCAAATTGCAGGTCGCACTTGGTACTATCAAACCAGCACGACTTGGCACTGGTGCCACCTTGGGTCTGGGAACCATGCTGCGTATTGTGGATTGTCAGGAGGCAGCTGGACACTCTCGGCCACAGACCCCAATCAAAAACAACGGCCCGTTTCACAGGCAAACAAAACTCAGCTGCCCCGCTTCTGGATGGGAGATTGCAGGAGGCACTTGACACTGTGAAACCAGCCCCACTTGGCACTGGTGCCACCTTGGGTCTGGGAACCATGCTGCGTATCATGGATTTTCAGGAGCCAGCCGGCCACTCCCAGCCATAGGCCCCCAAACAAAAACCACAGCCTTTTTCTCTGGCAAACAAAATTCAGCTGCCCCGCTTCTGGATGGCAGATTGCAGGAGCCACTTGGGACTATCACACCAGCACAACATGGCACTGGTGCCACCTTGGATCTGGGAATCATCCTTCCTTTCGTGGATTTTCAGGGGCCAGCCGGTCACTCTCAGCCATAGGCCCCAAACACAAACCACGGCCCTTTTCTCTGGAAAACAAAACTCAACTGCCCCTCTTCTGGATGGCAGATTGCAGGAGCCACTGGGTACTATGAAACCAGCCCTACTTGGCACTGGTGCCACCTTGGGTCTGGGAACCATGCTGCGTATCATGGATTTTCAGGAGCCAGCCGTCCACTGCCAGCCACAGGCCCCGAAACACAAACAACAGCCTTTTTCTCTGGCAAACAAAATTCAGCTGCCCCGCTTCTGGATGGCAGATTGCAGGAACCACTTGGTACTAACAAACCAGCCCGACTTGGCACTGGTGCCACCTTGGGTCTGGGAACCATCCTGCGTATCGTGGATTCTAAGGAGCCAGCTGGCCACTCCCAGCCACAGGCCCCAAAACACACACAACGGCGCTTTTCCCTGGAAAACAAAACTCGCCTGCCAACTTTTTGATGGCAGATTGCAGGAGCCACTTGGTACTATCAAACCAGCCCAACTTGCCACTGGTGCCACCATGGGTCTGGTCACCATCCTGCCTATCGTAGCTTTTCAGGAGCCAGCCGGTCACTCCCTGCCATAGGCCCCGAGACACAAAGCTCGGCCCGTTTCCCTGGCAAACAAAAGTAAGCTGCCCCGCTTCTGGATGGCAGATTGCAGGAGCCACTTGGTACTATCAAACCAGCCCGACTTGGCACTGGTACCACCTTGGGTCTGGGAACCATCCTGCCTATCGTGGATTTTAAGGAGCCAGCCGGCTACTCCCCGCCACAGGCCCCCAACAAAAACCACGGCCCTTTTTTCTGGCAAACAAAACTTAGCTGCCTCACTTATGGATGGCAGATTGCAGGAGCCACTTGGTGTAATCAAACCAGCCCGACTTGGCACTGGTGTCACCTTGGGTCTGGGAACCATCCTGCGTATCGTGGATTCTAAGGAGCCAGCCGGCCACTCCCAGCCACAGGCCCCCAAACAAAATCAACGGCGCTGTTCCCTGGAAAACAAAACACGCCTGCCAACTTTTTGATGGAGTTTGCAGGAGCCACTTGGTACTATCAAACCAGCCCAACTTGGCACTGGTGCCACCATGGGTCTGGTAAACATCCTGCGTATCGTGGATTCTTAGGAGCCAGCCGGCCACTCCTAGCCACAGGCCCCCAAACAAAAACCTAGGCCTATTTCTCTGGCAAACAAAAGTAAGCTGCCCCGCTTCTGGATGGCAGATTGCAGGAGACACTTGGGACTATCAAACCAGCCCAACTTGGCACTGGTGCCACCTTGGATCTGGGAACCATGTTGTGTATCGTGGATTTTCAGAGGCCAGCCGGCCACTCTCAGCCATATGTCCCCAAACAGAAACCTCGGCCCGTTTCTCTGGCAAACAAAACTCAACTGCCCCTCTTCTGGATGGCAAATTGCAGGATGAACTTGATACTAAAACCGCAGGCCGACTTGGTAGTGGTGACACCTTGGGCCTGGGAACCATAATGCGTATCGAGCATTTTAAGGAGCCAGCCGGCCACTCCCAGCAATATGCCCCCAAAAACAATCCACGGAATTTTTCTCTGGCAAACAAAAATCAGCTGCCCCGCTTCTGGATGGCAGATTGCAGGAGCCACTTTGCACCATCAAACCAGCCCGACTTGGCACTGGTGCCACCTTGCATCTGGGAACCATGCTGCCTAGCGTGGATTTTCAGGGGCCAGCGGGCCACTCTCAGCTATATGCCCCCAAACAAAACCCACGGCCCGTTTCCCTGGCAAACAAAAGTAAGCTGCCCTGCTTCTGGATGGCAGATTGCAGGAACCACTTGGTAGTATCAAACCAGCCCGACTTGGCACTGGTGCCACCTTGGGTCTGGGAACCATCCTGCGTATCGTGGATTCTAAGGAGCCAGCCGGCCACTCCCAGCCACAGGCCCCCAAACACAAACAACGGCGCTTTTCCCTGGAAAACAAAACTCGCCTGCCAACTTTTTGATGGCAGATTGCAGGAGCAACTTGGTACTATCAAACCAGCCCAACTTGGCACTGGTGCCACCATGGGTCTGGTCACCATCCTGCCTATTGTAGCTTTCCAGGAGCCAGCCGGTCACTCCCAGCCATAGGCCCCCAAACACAAACCTCGGCCCGTTTCCCTGGCAAACAAAAGTAAGCTGCCCCGCTTCTGGATGGCAGATTGCAGGAGCCACTTGGTACTATCAAACCAGCCCAACTTGGAACTGGTGCCACCTTGGGTCTGGGAACCATGCTGCGTATCGCAGATTCTAAGGCGCCAGTCGGCCACTCCCAGCCACAAGCCCCCAAACACAAACAACGGCGCTTTTCTCTGGCAAACAAAACTCAACTGCCCCTCTTCTGGATGGCAAATTGCAGGACGCACTTGGTACTATAAAAACAGCCCGACTTGGCACTGGTGCCACCTTGGGTCTGGGAACCATCCTGCGTATCGATCTTTTTAATGAGACAGCCGGCCACTCCCAGCCATATGCCCCCAAACACAACCCACGGCCCTTTCCTCTGGCAAACAAAACTCAGCTGCACCGCTTCTGGATGGCAGATTGCAGGAGCCACTTGGTACTATCAAACCAGCAAGACTTGGCACTGGTGCCACCTTGGGTCTGGGAACCATCCTGCATATTGTGGATTGTCAGGAGCCAGCTGAACATTCTCGGCCACAGACCCCAATCAAAAACAACGGCCCGTTTCACAGGCAAACAAAACTCAGCTGCCCCGCTTCTGGATGGGAGATTGCAGGAGGCACTTGACACTGTGAAACCAGCCCCACTTGGCACTGGTGCCACCTTGGGTCTGGGAACCATGCTGCGTATCATGGATTTTCAGGAGCCAGCCGGCCACTCCCAGCCATAGGCCCCCAAACAAAAACCACAGCCTTTTTCTCTGGCAAACAAAATTCAGCTGCCCCACTTCTGGATGGCAGATTGCAGGAGCCACTTGGGACTATCACACCAGCACAACATGGCACTGCTGCCACCTTGGATCTGGGAACCATCCTTCCTATCGTGGATTTTCAGGGGCCAGCCGGTCACTCTCAGCCATAGGCCCCAAACACAAACCACGGCCCTTTTCTCTGGAAAACAAAACTCAACTGCCCCTCTTCTGGATGGCAGATTGCAGGAGCCAGTGGGTACTATGAAACCAGCCCTACTTGGCACTGGTGCCACCTTGAGTCTGGGAACCATCCTGCGCATCGTGGATTCTAAGGAGCCAGCTGGCCACTCCCAGCCACAGGCCCCAAAATACACACAACGGCGCTTTTCCCTGGAAAACAAAACTCGCCTGCCAACTTTTTGATGGCAGATTGCAGGAGCCACTTGGTACTATCAAACCAGCCCAACTTGGCACTGGTGCCACCATGGGTCTGGTCACCATCCTGCCTATCGTAGCTTTTCAGGAGCCAGCCGGTCACTCCCAGCCATAGGCCCCCAGAAAAAAACCTCGGTCCGTTTCCCTGGAAAACAAAAGTAAGCTGCCCCGCTTCTGGATGGCAGATTGCAGGAGCCACTTGGTGCTATCAAACCAGCCCGACTTGGCACTGGTGCCACCTTGGGTCTGGGAACCATCCTGCGTATCCTGTGTTCTAAGGAGCCAGCCGGCCACTCCCAGCCACAGTCCCCCAAACAGAAACAACGGCGCTTTTCCCTGGAAAACAAAACTGACCTGCCAAGTTTTTGATGGCAGATTGCAGGAGACACTTGGTACTATCAAACCAGCCCGACTTGGCACTGGTACCACCTTGGGTCTGGGAACCATCCTGCCTATCGTGGATTTTAAGGAGCCAGCCGGCTACTCCCCGCCACAGGCCCCCAACAAAAACCACGGCCCTTTTTTCTGGCAAACAAAACTTAGCTGCCCCGCTTCTGCATGGCAGATTGCAGGAGCCACTTGGTGTAATCAAACCAGCCCGACTTGGCCCTGGTGTCACCTTGGGTCTGGGAACCATACTGCGTATCGTGGATTCTAAGGAGCCAGCCGGCCACTCCCAGCCACAGGCCCCCAAACAAAATCAACGGCGCTGTTCCCTGGAAAACAAAACACGCCTGCCAACTTTTTGATGGAGTTTGCAGGAGCCACTTGGTACTATCAAACCAGCCCAACTTGGCACTGGTGCCACCATGGGTCTGGTAAACATCCTGCGTATCGTGGATTCTTAGGAGCCAGCAGGCCACTCCTAGCCACAGGCCCCCAAACAAAAACCTAGGCCTATTTCTCTGGCAAACAAAAGTAAGCTGCCCCGCTTCTGGATGGCAGATTGCAGGAGACACTTGGGACTATCAAACCAGCCCAACTTGGCACTGGTGCCACCTTGGATCTGGGAACCATGTTGTGTATCGTGGATTTTCAGAGGCCAGCCGGCCACTCTCAGCCATATGTCCCCAAACAGAAACCTCGGCCCGTTTCTCTGGCAAACAAAACTCAACTGCCCCTCTTCTGGATGGCAAATTGCAGGATGAACTTGATACTAAAACCGCAGGCCGACTTGGTAGTGGTGACACCTTGGGCCTGGGAACCATAATGCGTATCGAGCATTTTAAGGAGCCAGCCGGCCACTCCCAGCAATATGCCCCCAAAAACAATCCACGGAATTTTTCTCTGGCAAACAAAAATCAGCTGCCCCGCTTCTGGATGGCAGATTGCAGGAGCCACTTTGCACCATCAAACCAGCCCGACTTGGCACTGGTGCCACCTTGCATCTGGGAACCATGCTGCCTAGCGTGGATTTTCAGGGGCCAGCGGGCCACTCTCAGCTATATGCCCCCAAACAAAACCCACGGCCCGTTTCCCTGGCAAACAAAAGTAAGCTGCCCTGCTTCTGGATGGCAGATTGCAGGAACCACTTGGTAGTATCAAACCAGCCCGACTTGGCACTGGTGCCACCTTGGGTCTGGGAACCATCCTGCGTATCGTGGATTCTAAGGAGCCAGCCGGCCACTCCCAGCCACAGGCCCCCAAACACAAACAACGGCGCTTTTCCCTGGAAAACAAAACTCGCCTGCCAACTTTTTGATGGCAGATTGCAGGAGCAACTTGGTACTATCAAACCAGCCCAACTTGGCACTGGTGCCACCATGGGTCTGGTCACCATCCTGCCTATTGTAGCTTTCCAGGAGCCAGCCGGTCACTCCCAGCCATAGGCCCCCAAACACAAACCTCGGCCCGTTTCCCTGGCAAACAAAAGTAAGCTGCCCCGCTTCTGGATGGCAGATTGCAGGAGCCACTTGGTACTATCAAACCAGCCCAACTTGGAACTGGTGCCACCTTGGGTCTGGGAACCATGCTGCGTATCGCAGATTCTAAGGCGCCAGTCGGCCACTCCCAGCCACAAGCCCCCAAACACAAACAACGGCGCTTTTCTCTGGCAAACAAAACTCAACTGCCCCTCTTCTGGATGGCAAATTGCAGGACGCACTTGGTACTATAAAAACAGCCCGACTTGGCACTGGTGCCACCTTGGGTCTGGGAACCATCCTGCGTATCGATCTTTTTAATGAGACAGCCGGCCACTCCCAGCCATATGCCCCCAAACACAACCCACGGCCCTTTCCTCTGGCAAACAAAACTCAGCTGCACCGCTTCTGGATGGCAGATTGCAGGAGCCACTTGGTACTATCAAACCAGCAAGACTTGGCACTGGTGCCACCTTGGGTCTGGGAACCATCCTGCATATTGTGGATTGTCAGGAGCCAGCTGAACATTCTCGGCCACAGACCCCAATCAAAAACAACGGCCCGTTTCACAGGCAAACAAAACTCAGCTGCCCCGCTTCTGGATGGGAGATTGCAGGAGGCACTTGACACTGTGAAACCAGCCCCACTTGGCACTGGTGCCACCTTGGGTCTGGGAACCATGCTGCGTATCATGGATTTTCAGGAGCCAGCCGGCCACTCCCAGCCATAGGCCCCCAAACAAAAACCACAGCCTTTTTCTCTGGCAAACAAAATTCAGCTGCCCCACTTCTGGATGGCAGATTGCAGGAGCCACTTGGGACTATCACACCAGCACAACATGGCACTGCTGCCACCTTGGATCTGGTCACCATCCTTCCTATCGTGGATTTTCAGGGGCCAGCCGGTCACTCTCAGCCATAGGCCCCAAACACAAACCACGGCCCTTTTCTCTGGAAAACAAAACTCAACTGCCCCTCTTCTGGATGGCAGATTGCAGGAGCCAGTGGGTACTATGAAACCAGCCCTACTTGGCACTGGTGCCACCTTGAGTCTGGGAACCATCCTGCGCATCGTGGATTCTAAGGAGCCAGCTGGCCACTCCCAGCCACAGGCCCCAAAATACACACAACGGCGCTTTTCCCTGGAAAACAAAACTCGCCTGCCAACTTTTTGATGGCAGATTGCAGGAGCCACTTGGTACTATCAAACCAGCCCAACTTGGCACTGGTGCCACCATGGGTCTGGTCACCATCCTGCCTATCGTAGCTTTTCAGGAGCCAGCCGGTCACTCCCAGCCATAGGCCCCCAGAAAAAAACCTCGGTCCGTTTCCCTGGAAAACAAAAGTAAGCTGCCCCGCTTCTGGATGGCAGATTGCAGGAGCCACTTGGTGCTATCAAACCAGCCCGACTTGGCACTGGTGCCACCTTGGGTCTGGGAACCATCCTGCGTATCCTGTGTTCTAAGGAGCCAGCCGGCCACTCCCAGCCACAGTCCCCCAAACAGAAACAACGGCGCTTTTCCCTGGAAAACAAAACTGACCTGCCAAGTTTTTGATGGCAGATTGCAGGAGACACTTGGTACTATCAAACCAGCCCAACTTGGCACTGGTGCCACCATGGGTCTGGTCACCATCCTGCCTATCGTAGCTTTTCAGGAGCCAGGCGGTCACTCCCAGCCATAGGCCCCCAGACACAAACCTCGGCCCGTTTCCCTGGCAAACAAAAGTAAGCTGCCCCGCTTCTGCATGGCAGATTGCAGGTGCTATTTAGTACTATCAAACCAGCCCAACTTGGCACTGGTGCCACCTCTGGTCTGGGAACCATCCTGCCTATCGTGGATTTTCAGGGGCCAGACGGCCACTATCAGCCATATGCCCCCAAAAACAAACCACGGCCCTTTTCTCTGGTAAACAAAACTCAACTGCCCCTCTTCTGGATGGCAAATTTTAGGACGCACTTTGTACTACGAAAACCGCCCGACTTGGCACTGGTGCCACCTTGGGTCAGGGAACCATCCTGCCTATCGTAGCTTTTCAGGAGCCAGCCGGCCACGCCCAGCCATAGGTCCCCAGACAAATACCTCGGCCCGTTTCCCTGGCAAACAAAAGTAAGCTGCCCCGCTTCTGGATGGCAGATTGCAGGAGCCACTTGGTACTATCAAACCAGGCCAACTTGACACTGGTGCCACCTTGGCTCTGGGAACCATGCTGCGTAACCCGGATTGTAAGACGACAGGCAGCCACTGCCAGCCACAGGCCTCCAAACAAAATCAACGGCGCTTTTCCCTGGAAAACAAAACTCGCCTGACAACTTTTAGATGGCAGATTGCAGGAGCCAGTTGGTACCATCAAACCAGCCCAACTTGGCACTGGTGCCACCTTGGGTCTGGGAACCATCCTGCCTATTGTTGCTTTTCAGGAGCCAGCCGGTCACTTCTAGCCCTAGGCCCCCAGTCATAAACCTCGGCCCGTTTCCCTGGCACACAAATGTAAGCTACCTCGCTTCAGGATAGCAGATTGCAGGAGCCACTTTTCACCATCAAACCAGCCCGACGTGGCACTGGTGCCACCTTGGGTCTGGGAACCATCCTGCGTATCGTGTGTTCTAAGGAGCCAGCCGGTCACTCCCAGCCACAGTCCCCCAAACACAAACAACGGCGCTTTTCCCTGGAAAACAAAACTGGCCTGCCAACTTTTTGATGGCAGATTGCAGGAGCCACTTGGTACTATCAAACCAGCCCAACTTGGCACTGGTGCCACCATGGGTCTGGTAACCATCCTGCCTATCGTAGCTTTTCAGGAGCCAGCCGGTCACTCCCAGCCATAGGCCCCCAGACACAAACCTCGGCCCGTTTCCCTGGCAAACAAAAGTAAGCTGCCCCGCTTCTGCATGGCAGATTGCAGGTGCTATTTAGTACTATCAAACCAGCCCGACTTGGCACTGGTGCCACCTCTGGTCTGGGAACCATCCTGCCTATCGTGGATTTTCAGGCGCCAGACGGCCACTATCAGCCATATGCCCCCAAAAACAAACCACGGCCCTTTTCTCTGGTAAACAAAACTCAACTGCCCCTCTTCTGGATGGCAAATTTTAGGACGCACTTTGTACTACGAATACCGCCCGACTTGGCACTGGTGCCACCTTGGGTCAGGGAACCATCCTGCCTATCGTAGCTTTTTAAGGAGCCAGCAGGCCACGCCCAGCCATATAGCCCCAAAAACAAACCACGGACCATTTCTCTTGGAAACAAAAATCCGCTGCCCCGCGTCAGGATGGCAGATTGCAGGAGCCACTTTGCACCATCAAACCACCCCGACTTGGCACTGGTGCCATCTTGGATCTGGGAACCATCCTGCCTATCGTAGCTTTTCAGGAGCCAGCCGGTTACTCCCAACCATAGGCCCCCAGACAGAAAGCTCTGCCCGTTTCCCTGGCAAACAAAAGTAAGCTACCCCGCTTCTGGATGGCAGATTGCAGGAGCCACTTGGGACTATCAAACCAGCCCAACTTGGCACTGGTGCCACCATGGGTCTGGTCACCATCCTGCCTATCGTAGCTTTTCAGGAGCCAGGCGGTCACTCCCAGCCATAGGCCCCCAGACAAATACCTCGGCCCGTTTCCCTGGCAAACAAATGTAAGCTGCCCCGCTTCTGGATGGCAGATTGCAGGAGCCACATGGTACTATCAAACAAGGCCAACATGGCACTGGTGCCACCTTGGCTCTGGGAACCATCCTGCCTATCGTGGATTTTCAGGCGCCAGCCGGCCACTCTCAGCCATATGCCCCCAAACACAAACCACGGCCCTTTTCTCTGGTAAACAAAACTCAACTGCCCCTCTTCTGGATGGCAAATTGCAGGACGCACTTGGTACTACGAAAACAGCCCGACTTGGCAGTGATGCCACCTTGGGTCAGGGAACCATCCTGCGTATCGATGTTTTTAAGGAGTCAGCCGGCAACGTCCAGCCATATACCCCCAAAAAAAACCCACGGAACTTTTCTCCAGCAAGAAAAAATCCGCTGCCCCGCGTCTGGATGGCAGATTGCAGGAGCTATTTAGTATTATCAAACCAGCCCGACTTGGCACTGGTGCCACCATGGGTCTGGTCACCATCCTGCCTATCGTAGCTTTTCAGGAGCCAGCCGGTCACTCTCAGCCATAGGCCCCAAACACAAACCTCGGCCCTTTTCTCTGGAAAACAAAACTCAACTGCCCCTCTTCTGGATGGCAGATTGCAGGAGCCACTAGGTACTATGAAACCAGCCCTACTTGGCACTGGTGCCACCTTGGGTCTGGGAACCATGCTGCGTATCATGGATTTTCAGGAGCCAGCCGTCCACTGCCAGCCACAGGCCCCGAAACACAAACAACAGCCTTTTTCTCTGGCAAAAAAAATTCAGCTGCCCCGCTTCTGGATGGCAGATTGCAGGAACCACTTGGTACTAACAAACCAGCCCGACTTGGCACTGGTGCCACCTTGGGTCTGGGAACCATCCTGCGTATCGTGGATTCTAAGGAGCCAGCTGGCCACTCCCAGCCACAGGCCCCAAAACACACACAACGGCGCTTTTCCCTGGAAAACAAAACTCGCCTGCCAACTTTTTGATGGCAGATTGCAGGAGCCACTTGGTACTATCAAACCAGCCCAACTTGGCACTGGTGCCACCATGGGTCTGGTCACCATCCTGCCTATCGTAGCTTTTCAGGAGCCAGCCGGTCACTCCCAGCCATAGGCCCCCAGACACAAACCTCGGCCTGTTTCCCTGGCACACAAAAGTAAGCTACCGCACTTCTGGATGGCAGATTGCAGGAGCCACTTTGCACCATCAAACCAGCCCAACTTGGCACTGGTGCCACCTTGGCTCTGGGAACCATTCTGCGTAACCCGGATTCTAAGACGACAGGCAGCCACTGCCAGCCACAGGCCTCCAAACAAAATCAACGGCGCTTTTCCCTGGAAAAGAAAACTCGCCTGCCAGCTTTTTGATGGCAGATTGCAGGAGCCACTTGGTACTATCAAATCATCCCAACTGGGCACTGGTGCCATTATGGGTCTGGGAACCATCCTGCCAATTGTACCATTTCAGGAGGCAGCCGGTCACTCCCAGCCATAGGCCCCCATCACAAACCTCGGACCGTTTCCCTGGCAAACAAAATTAAGCTGCCCCGATTCTGGATGGCAGATTGCAGGAGCCACTTGGTAGTGTCAAAACAGCCCGACTTGGCACTGGTGCCACCTTGGGTCTGGGAACCATCCTGCGTATCGTGGATTCTAAGCAGCCACCCGGCCACTCCGTGCCACAGGCGCCCAAACACAAACAACGGCGCTTTTCCCTTGAAAACAAAACTCGCCTGCCAACATTTTGATGGCAGATTGCAGGAGCCACTTGGTACTATCAAACCAGCCCAACTTGGCACTGGTGCCACCATGGGTCTGGTCACCATCCTGCCTATCGTAGCTTTTCAGGAGCCAGCCGGTCACTCCCAGCCATAAACCCCCAGACACAAACCTCGGCCCGTTTCCCTGGAAAACAAAAGGAAGCACCCCCGATTCTGGATGGCAGATTGCAGGAGCCACTTGGTAGTATCAAATTAGCCCAACTTGGCACTGGTGCCATCATGGGTCTGGTAAACATCCTGCCTATCTTAGCTTTTCAGGAGCCGGCCTGTCACTCCCTGCCATAGGCCCCCAGAGAAATACCTCGGCCCGTTTCCCTGGCAAACAAAAGTAAGCTGCCCCTCTTCTGGATGGCAGATTGCAGGAACCACTTGCTACTATCAAACCAGCCCAACTTGGCACTGGTGCCACCTTGGCTCTGGGAACCATGCTGCGTAACGTAGATTCTAAGAGGACAGGCGGACACTCCCAGCCACAGGCCTCTAAACAAAAACAACGGCGCGTTACCCTGGAAAACTAAACTCGCCTGCCAACTTTTTGATGGCAGATTGCAGGAGCCACTTGGTACTATCAAACCAGCCCAACTTGGCACTGGTGCCACCATGGGTCTGGTCACCATCCTGCCTATCGTAGCTTTTCAGGAGCCAGCCGGTCACTCCCAGCCATAGGCCCCCAGACAAATACCTCGGCCCGTTTCCCTGGCAAACAAAAGTAAGCTGCCCCGCTTCTGGATGGCAGATTGCAGGAGCCACATGGTACTATCAAACCAGGCCAACATGGCACTGGTGCCACCTTGGCTCTGGGAACCATCCTGCCTATCGTGGATTTTCAGGCGCCAGCCGGCCACTCTCAGCCATATGCCCCAAAACACAAACCACGGCCCTTTTCTCTGGTAAACAAAACTCAACTGCCCCTCTTCTGGATGGCAAATTGCAGGAGCCACTTGGTACTACGAAAACAGCCCGACTTGGCAGTGATGCCACCTTGGGTCAGGGAACCATCCTGCGTATCGATGTTTTTAAGGAGTCAGCCGGCAACGTCCAGCCATATACCCCCAAAAACACCCACGGAACTTTTCTCCAGCAAGCAAAAATCCGCTGCCCCGCGTCTGGATGGCAGATTGCAGGAGCTATTTAGTATTATCAAACCAGCCCGACTTGGCACTGGTGCCACCATCGGTCTGGTCACCATCCTGCCTATCGTAGCTTTTCAGGAGCCAGCCGGTCACTCTCAGCCATAGGCCCCAAACACAAACCACGGCCCTTTTCTCTGGAAAACAAAATTCAACTGCCCCTCTTCTGGATGGCAGATTGCAGGAGCTACTGGGTACTATGAAACCAGCCCGACTTGGCACTGGTGCCACCTTGGGTCTGGGAACCATGCTGCGTATCATGGATTTTCAGGAGCCAGCCGTCCACTGCCAGCCACAGGCCCCGAAACACAAACAACAGCCTTTTTCTCTGGCAAACAAAATTCAGCTGCCCCGCTTCTGGATGGCAGATTGCAGGAACCACTTGGTACTAACAAACCAGCCCGACTTGGCACTGGTGCCACCTTGGGTCTGGGAACCATCCTGCGTATCGTGGATTCTAAGGAGCCAGCTGGCCACTCCCAGCCACAGGCCCCAAAACACACACAACGGCGCTTTTCACTGGAAAACAAAACTCGCCTGCCAACTTTTTGATGGCAGATTGCAGGAGCCACTTGGTACTATCAAACCAGCCCAACTTGGCACTGGTGCCACCATGGGTCTGGTCACCATCCTGCCTATCGTAGCTTTTCAGGAGCCAGCCGGTCACTCCCAGCCATAGGCCCCCAGACACAAAGCTCGGACCGTTTCCCTGGCAAACAAAAGTAAGCTGCCCCGCTTCTGGATGGCAGATTGCAGGATCCACTTGTTATTATCAAACCAGCCCGACTTCGTACTGGTGCCACCTCTGGTCTGGGTACCATCCTGGGTATCGTGGATCCTAAGGAGCCAGCCGGCCACTCCCAGCCACAGGCCCCCAAACAAAAACAACGGCGATTTTCCCTGGAAAACAAAACTCGCCTGACAACTTTTTGATGGCAGATTGCAGGAACCACTTGGTACTATTAAACCAGCCCAACTTGGCACTGGTGCCACCTTGGGTCTGGGAACCATGCTGCGTATTGTGGATTCTAAGGAGCCAGCCGGCCACTCCAGCCACAGGCCCGCAGACACAAACAACGGCGCTTTTCCCTGGAAAACAAAACTCGCCTGACAACATTTTGATGGCAGATTGCAGGAGCCACTTGGTACTATGAAATCAGCCGAACATGGCACTGGTGCCACCATGGGTCTGGTCACCATCCTGCCTATCGTAGCTTTTCAGGAGCCAGCCGGTCACTCCCAGCCATAGGCCCCCAGACACAAAGCTCGGCCCGTTTCCCTGGCAAACAGAAGTAAGCTGCCCCGCTTCTGGATGGTAGATTGCAGGAACCATTTGCTACAATCAAACCAGCCCAACTTGGCACTGGTGCCACCTCAGGTCTGGGAACCATCCTGCGTATTTTGGATTCTAAGGAGCCAGCCGGCCACTCCCAGCCACAGGCCCCAAACACAAACAACGGCGCTTTTCCCTGGAAAACAAAACTCGCCTGCCAGCTTTTTGATGGCAGATTGCAGGAGCCACTTGGTACTATCAAACCAGCCCAACTTGGCACTGGTGCCACCATGGGTCTGGTCACCATCCTGCCTATCGTAGTTTCTCAGGAGCCAGCCGGTCACTCCCTGCCATAGGCCCCCAGACAAAACCTCGGCCCGTTTCCCTGGCAAACAAAAGTAAGCTGCCCCGCTTCTGGATGGCAGATTGCAGGACGCACTTGGTAGTATCCAACCAGCCCAACTTGGCACTGGTGCCACCTCAGGTCTGGGAACCATGCTGCGTATCGTGGATTCTAATTAGCCATCCGGCCACTCCCAGCCAGAGGCCCCCAAACAAAAACAACGGCGCTTTTCCCTGGATAACAAACTCGCCTGCCAACTTTTTGATGGCAGATTGCAGGAGCCACTTGGTACTATCAAACCAGCCCAACTTGGCACTGGTGCCACCATGGGTCTGGTCACCATCCTGCCTATCGTAGCTTTTCAGGAGACAGCCGGTCACTCCCAGCCATAGGCCCCCAGACAAAAACCTCGGCCCTTTTCCCTGGCAAACAAAAGTAAGTTAACCCGCTTCTGGATGGCAGATTGCAGGAGCCACTTTTCACCATCAAACTAGCCCGACTTGCCACTGGTGTCACCTCTGGTCTGGGAACCATCCTGCCTGTCGTGGATTCTAATTAGCCAGCCGGCCACTCCCAGCCACAGGCCCCCAAACACAAACAACGTCGCTTTTCCCTGGGAAACAAAACTCGCCTGCCAAGTTTTTGATGGCAGATTGCAGGAGCCACTTGGTACTATCAAACCAGCCAAACTTGACACTGGTGCCACCATGGGTCTGGTCACAATCCTGCCTATCGTAGCCTTTCAGGAGCCAGCCGGTCACTCCCAGCCATAGGCCCCCAGACACAAACCTCGGCCCGTTTCCCTGGCAAACAAAAGTAAGCTGCCCCGCTTCTGGATGGCAGATTGCAGGAAACACTTGGTACTATCAAACCAGCCCAACTTGGGACTGGTGCCACCTTGGGTCTGGGAACCATCCTGCGTATCGTGGATTCTAAGGAGCCAGCCGGCCACTCCCAGCCACAGGCCCCCAAACACAAACAACGACGCTTTTCCCTGGAAAACAAAACTCGCCTGCCAACTTTTTGATGGCAGATTGCAGGAACCACTTGGTACTATCAAACCAGCCCAACTTGGCACTGGTGCCACCTTGGGTCTGGGAACCATGCTGCGTATCGTGGATTCTAAGGAGCCAGCCGGCCACTCCAGCCACAGGCCCGCAGACAAAAACAACGGCGCTTTTCCCTGGAAAACAAAACTCGCCTGCCGACTTTTTGATGGCAGATTGCAGGAGCCACTTGGTACTATGAAATCAGCCGAACATGGCACTGGTGCCACCATGGGTCTGGTCACCATCCTGCCTATCGTAGCTTTTCAGGAGCCAGCCGGTCACTCCCAGCCATAGGCCCCCTGACACAAAGCTCGGCCCGTTTCCCTGGCAAACAAAAGTAAGCTGCCCCGCTTCTGGATGGCAGATTGCAGGACGCACTTGGTACTATAAAACCAGCCCGACTTGGCACTGGTGCCACCTCAGGTCTGGGAACCATCCTGCGTATCGTGGATTCTAAGGAGCCAGCCGGCCACTCCCAGCCACAGGCCCCCAAACACAAACAACGGCGCTTTTCCCTGGAAAACAAAACTCGCCTGCCGACATTTTGATGGCAGATTGCAGGAGCCACTTGGTACTATCAAACCAGCCCAACTTGGCACTGGTGCCACCATGGGTCTGGTCACCATCCTGCCTATCGTAGCTTTTCAGGAGCCAGCCGGTAACTCCCAGCCATAGGCCCCGAGACACAAAGCTCGGACCGTTTCCCTGGCAAACAAAAGTAAGTTATCCCGCTTCTGGATGGCAGATTGCAGGAGCCACTTTGCACCATCATACTAGCCCGACTTGGCACTGGTGCCACCTTGGGTCTGGGAACCATCCTGCGTATCGTGGATTCTAAGCAGCCAGCCGGCCACTCCCAGCCACAGGCCCCCAAACACAAACAACGGCGCTTTTCCCTGGAAAATAAAAACTCGCCTGCCAAATTTTGACGGCAGATTGCAGGAGCCACTTGGTACTATCAAACCAGCCCAACTTGGGACTGGTGCCACCATGGGTCTGGTCACCATCCTGCCTATCGTAGCTTTTCAGGAGCCAGCCGGTCACTCCCAGCCATAGGCCCCCAGACAAAAACCTCGGCCCGTTTCCCTGGCAAACAAAAGTAAGCTGCCCTGCTTCTGGATGGCAGATTGCAGGAACCACTTGGTACTATCAAACCAGCAAAACTTGGCACTGGTGCCACCTTGGGTCTGGATACCATGCTGCGTATCGTGGATTCTAAGGAGCCAGCCGGCCACTCCCAGCCACAGGCCCCCAAACACAAACAACGGCGCTTTTCCCTGGAAAACAAAACTCTCCTGCCAACTTTTTGATGGCAGATTGCAGGAGCCACTTGGTTTTATCAAATCAGCCCAACTTGGCACTGGTGCCACCATGGGTCTGGTCACCATCCTGCCTATCTTAGCTTTTCAGGAGCCAGCCGGTCACTCCCCGCCATAGGCCCCCAGACAAAAAGCTCGGCCCGTTTCCCTGGCAAACAAAAGTAAGCTACCCCGCTTCTGGATGGCAGATTGCAGGAGCCACTTTGCACCATCAAACTAGCCCGTCTTGGCACTGGTGCCACCTCTGGTCTGGGAACCATCCTGCGTATCGTGGATTCTAATTAGCCAGCCGGCCACTCCCTACCACAGGCCCCCAAACACAAACAACGGCGCTTTTCCCTGGAAAACAAAACTCGCCTACCAACTATTTGATGGCAGATTACAGGAGCCACTTGGTACTATCAAACCAGCCCAACTTGGCACTGGTGCCACCATGGGTCTGGTCACCATCCTGCCTATCGTAACTTTTCAGGAGCCAGCCGGTCACTCCCAGCCATAGGTCCCCAGTCACAAACCTCGGCCCCTTTCCCTGGCAAACAAAAGTAAGCTGCCCCGCTTCTGGATGGCAGATTGCAGGAGCCACTTGGTACTATCAAACCAGCCCGACTTGGCACTGGTGCCACCTCTGGTCTGGGACCCATCCTGCGTATCGTGGATTCTAAGGAGCCAGTCGGCCACTCCCAGCCACAGGCCCCCAAACACAAACAACGGCCCGTTTCCGTGGCAAACAAAAGTAAGCTGCCCCGTTTCTGGATGGCAGATTGCAGGAACCACTTGGCAGTATCAAACCAGCACAACTTGGCACTGGTGGCACCTCTTGTCTGGTAACCATGCTGCGTATCGTGGTTTCTAAGGAGCCAACCGGGCACTCCCAACCACAGGTCCCCAAACACAAACAATGGCGCTTTTCCCTGGAAAACAAAACTCGCCTGCCAACTTTTTGATGGCAGATTGCAGGAGCCACTTGGTACTATCAAACCAGCCCAACTTGGCACTGGTGCCACCATGGGTCTGGTCACCATCCTGCCTATCGTAGCTTTTCAGGAGCCAGCCGGTCACTCCCAGCCATAGGCCCCGAGACAGAAAGCCCGGCCCGTTTCCCTGGCAAACAAAAGTAAGCTGCCCCGCTTCTGGATGGCAGATTGCAGGAGCCACTTTGTACTATCAAACCAGCCCGACTTGGCACTGGTGCCACCTCTGGTCTGGGAACCATGCTGCGTATCGTGGATTTTAAGGAGCCAGTCGGCCACTCCCAGCCATACGCCTCCAAACACAAACAACGGTCCATTTCCCTGGCAAACAAAAGTAAGCTGCCCCGCTTCTGGATGTCAGATTGCAGGAACCACTTGTTGCCAAGTTGGGGTGGTTTGATAGTACCAAGTGGCTCCTGCAATCTGCCATCAAAAAGTTGGCAAGCGAGTTTTGTTTTCCAGGGAAAAGCGCCGTTGTTTGTGTTTGGGGGCCTGTGGCTGGGAGTGGCCAGCTGTCTCCTTAGAATCCACGATACGCAGGATGGGTCCCAGACCAGAGGTGGCACCAGTGCCAAGTCGGGCTGGTTTGATGGTGCAAAGTGACTCCTGCAATCTGCCATCCAGAAGCGGGGTAGCTTACTTTTGTGTGCCAGGGAAACGGGTAGAGCTTTGTGTCTGGGGGCCTATGGCTGGGAGTGACCGGCTGGCTCCTTAAAAAGATCGATACGCAGGATTGTTCCCTGACCCAAGGTGGCATCACTGCCAAGTCGGGCTGTTTTCGTAGTACCAAGTGCGTCCTGCAATTTGCCATCCAGAAGAGGGGCAGTTGAGTTTTGTTTGCCAGAGCAAAGGGCCGTGGTATGTGTTTGGGGGCATATGGCTGAGAGTGGCCGGCTGGCCCCTGAAAATCCACGATAGGCAGGATGGTTCCCAGAGCCAAGGTGGCACCAGTGCCATGTTGGCCTGGTTTGATAGTACCATGTGGCTGCTGTAATCTGCCATCCAGAAGCGGGACAGCTTACTTTTGTTTGCCAGGGAAACGGGCCGGGATATTTGTCTGGGGGCCTATGGCTGGGAGTGACTGGCTGGCTCCTGAAAAGCTACGATAGGCAGGATGGTGACCAGACCCATGGTGGCACCAGTACCAAGTTGGGCTGGTTTGATAGTGCCAAGTGGCTCCTGCAATATGCCATCAAAAATTTGGCAGGCGAGTTTTGTTTTCCAGGGAAAAGCGCCGTTGTTTGTGTTTGGGGGCCTGTGGCTCAGAGTGGCCGGGTGGCTGCTTAGAATCCACGATACGCAGCATGGTTCCCAGACCCAAGGTGGCAACAGTGCCAAGTCGGGCTGGTTTGACACTACCAAGTGGCTCCTGCAATCTGCCATCCAGAATCGGGGTAGCTTACTTTTGTTTGCCAGGGAAACGGGCCGAAATATTTGTCTGGGGGCCTATGGCTGGGAGTGACCGGCTGGCTCCTGAAATGCTACAATAGGCAGGATGGTTCCCAGACCCATAGTGGCACCAGTGCCAAGTTGGGCTGGTTTGATAGTACCAAGTGGCTCCTGCAATCTGCCATCAAATGTTTGGCAGGCGAGTTTTGTTTTCCAGGGAAAAGCACCGTTGTGTGTGTTTTGGGGCCTGTGGCTGGGAGTGGCCAGCTGGCTCCTTAGAATCCACGATACGCAGGATGGTTCCCAGACCCAAGGTGGCACCAGTGCCAAGTCGGGCTGGGTTGTTAGTACCAAGTGGTTCCTGCAATCTGCCATCCAGAAGCGGGGCAGCTGAATTTTGTTTGCCAGAGAAAAAGGCTGTTGTTTGTGTTTCGGGGCCTGTGGCTGGCAGTGGACGGCTGGCTCCTGAAAATCCATGATACGCAGCATGGTTCCCAGACCCAAGGTGGCACCAGTGCCAAGTCGGGCTGGTTTGATACTACCAAGTGCGTCCTGCAATCTGCCATCCAGAAGCGAGGCAGCTTAATTTTGTTTGCCAGGGAAACGGGCCGTGGGTTTTGTATGGGGGCCTATGGCTGAGAGTGGCCGGCTGGCTCCTGAAAATCCACGCTAGGCAGCATGGTTCCCAGATGCAAGGTGGCACCAGTGCCAAGTCGGGCTGGTTTGATGGTGCAAAGTGGCTCCTGCAATCTGCCATCCAGAAGCGGGGCAGCTGATTTTTGTTTGCCAGAGAAAAATTCCGTGGATTGTTTTTGGGGGCATATTGCTGGGAGTGGCCGGCTGGCTCCTTAAAATGCTCGATACGCATGATGGTTCCCAGGCCCAAGGTGTCACCACTACCAAGTCGGCCTGCGGTTTTAGTATCAAGTTCATCCTGCAATTTGCCATCCAGAAGAGGGGCAGTTGAGTTTTGTTTGCCAGAGAAACGGGCCGAGGTTTCTGTTTGGGGACATATGGCTGAGAGTGGCCGGCTGGCCCCTGAATATCCACGATACACAGCATGGTTCCCAGATCCAAGGTGGCACCAGTGCCAAGTTGGGCTGGTTTGATAGTCCCAAGTGTCTCCTGCAATCTGCCATCCAGAAGCGGGGCAGCTTACTTTTGTTTGCCAGAGAAATAGGCCTAGGTTTTTGTCTGGGGGCCTGTGGCTAGGAGTGGCCGGCTGGCTCCTTAGAATCCACGATACGCAGGATGTTTCCCAGACCCAAGGTGGCACCAGTGCCAAGTCGGGCTGGTTTGATAGTACCAAGTGGCTCCTGCAAACTCCATCAAAATGTTGGCAGACGTGTTTTGTTTTCCAGGCAACAGCGCCGTTGATTTTGTTTGGGGACCTGTGGCTGGGAGTGGCCGGCTGGCTCCTTAGAATCCACGATACGCAGGATGGTTCCCAGACCCAAGGTGGCACCAGTGCCAAGTCGGGCTGGTTTGATTACACCAAGTGGCTCCTGCAATCTGCCATCCAGAAGTGAGGCAGCTAAGTTTTGTTTGCCAGAAAAAAGGGCCGTGGTTTTTGTTGGGGGCCTGTGGCTGGGAGTAGCCGGCTGGCTCCTTAAAATCCACGATAGGCTGGATGGTTCCCAGACCCAAGGTGGCACTAGTGCCAAGTCGGGCTGGTTTGATAGTACCAAGTGGCTCCTGCAATCTGCCATCCAGAAGCGGTGCAGTTGAGTTTTGTTTGCCAGAGAAAAGGGCCGTGGGTTGTGTTTGGGGGCATATGGCTGGGAGTGGCCGGCTGTCTCATTAAAAAGATCGATACGCAGGATGGTTCCCAGACCCAAGGTGGCACCAGTGCCAAGTCGGGCTGTTTTTATAGTACCAAGTGCGTCCTGCAATTTGCCATCCAGAAGAGGGGCAGTGGAGTTTTGTTTGCCAGAGAATAGCGCCGTTGTTTGTGTTTGGGGGCTTGTGGCTGGGCGTGGCCGACTGGCGCCTTAGAATCTGTGTTACGCAGCATGGTTCCCAGACCAGAGGTGGCACCAGTGCCAAGTTGGGCTGGTTTGATAGTACCAAGTGGCTCCTGCAATCTGCCATCCAGAAGCGGGGCAGCTTACTTTTGTTTGCCAGGGAAACGGGCCGAGGTTTGTGACTGGGGACCTATGGCTGGGAGTGACCGGCTGGCTCCTGAAAAGCTACGATAGGCAGGATGGTGACCAGACCCATGGTGGCACCAGTGCCAAGTTGGGCTGGTTTGATAGTACCAAGTGTCTCCTGCAATCTGCCATCAAAAAGTTGTCAGGCGAGTTTTGTTTTCCAGGGAAAAGCGCCGTTGTTTGTATTTGGGGGCCTGTGGCTGGGAGTGGCCGGCTGGCTCCTTTGAACCCACGATACGCAGGATGGTTCCCAGACCCAAGGTGGCACCAGTGCCAAGTCGGGCTGGTTTGATACTACCAAGTGCGTCCTGCAATCTGCCATCCAGAAGCGGGGCAGCTTAATTTTGTTTGCCAGGGAAACGGGCCGTGGGTTTTGTTTGGGGGCCTATGGCTGAGAGTGGCCGGCTGGCTCCTGAAAATCCACGCTAGGCAGCATGGTTCCCAGATGCAAGGTGGCACCAGTGCCAAGTCTGGCTGGTTTGATGGTGCAAAGTGGCTCCTGCAATCTGCCATCCAGAAGCGGGGCAGCTGATTTTTGTTTGCCAGAGAAAAATTCCGTGGATTGTTTTTGGGGGCATATTGCTGGGAGTGGCCGGCTGGCTCCTTAAAATGCTCGATACGCATGATGGTTCCCAGGTCCAAGGTGTCACCACTACCAAGTCGGCCTGCGGTTTTAGTATCAAGTTCATCCTGCAATTTGCCATCCAGAAGAGGGGCAGTTGAGTTTTGTTTGCCAGAGAAACGGGCCGAGGTTTCTGTTTGGGGACATATGGCTGAGAGTGGCCGGCTGGCCCCTGAATATCCACGATACACAGCATGGTTCCCAGATCCAAGGTGGCACCAGTGCCAAGTTGGGCTGGTTTGATAGTACCAAGTGTCTCCTGCAATCTGCCATCCAGAAGCGGGGCAGCTTACTTTTGTTTGCCAGAGAAATAGGCCTAGGTTTTTGTCTGGGGGCCTGTGGCTAGGAGTGGCCGGCTGGCTCCTAAGAATCCACGATACGCAGGATGTTTCCCAGACCCAAGGTGGCACCAGTGCCAAGTCGGGCTGGTTTGATAGTACCAAGTGGCTCCTGCAAACTCCATCAAAAAGTTGGCAGGCGTGTTTTGTTTTCCAGGGAACAGCGCCGTTGATTTTGTTTGGGGGCCTGTGGCTGGGAGTGGCCGGCTGGCTTCTTAGAATCCACGATACGCAGGATGGTTCCCAGACCCAAGGTGGCACCAGTGCCAAGTCGGGCTGGTTTGATTACACCAAGTGGCTCCTGCAATCTGCCATCCAGAAGTGAGGCAGCTAAGTTTTGTTTGCCAGAAAAAAGGGCCGTGGTTTTTGTTGGGGGCCTGTGGCTGGGAGTGGCCGGCTGGCTCCTTAGAATCCACCATACGCAGGATGGTTCCCAGACCCAAGGTGGCACCAGTGCCAAGTCGGGCTGGTTTGATAGTACCAAGTGGCTCCTGCAATCTGCCATCCAGAAGCGGTGCAGTTGAGTTTTGTTTGCCAGAGAAAAGGGCCGTGGGTTGTGTTTGGGGGCATATGGCTGGGAGTGGCCGGCTGTCTCATTAAAAAGATCGATACGCAGGATGGTTCCCAGACCCAAGGTGGCACCAGTGCCAAGTCGGGCTGTTTTTATAGTACCAAGTGCGTCCTGCAATTTGCCATCCAGAAGAGGGGCAGTGGAGTTTTGTTTGCCAGAGAATAGCGCCGTTGTTTGTGTTTGGGAGCTTGTGGCTGGGAGTGGCCGACTGGCGCCGTAGAATCTGTGTTACGCAGCATGGTTCCCAGACCAGAGGTGGCACCAGTGCCAAGTTGGGCTGGTTTGATAGTACCAAGTGGCTCCTGCAATCTGCCATCCAGAAGCGGGGCAGCTTACTTTTGTTTGCCAGGGAAACGGGCCGAGGTTTGTGACTGGGGACCTATGGCTGGGAGTGACCGGCTGGCTCCTGAAAAGCTACGATAGGCAGGATGGTGACCAGACCCATGGTGGCACCAGTGCCAAGTTGGGCTGGTTTGATAGTACCAAGTGGCTCTGGCAATCTGCCATCAAATAGTTGTCAGGCGAGTTTTGTTTTCCAGGGAAAAGCGCCGTTGTTTGTATTTGGGGCCTGTGGCTGGGAGTGGCCGGCTGGCTCCTTTGAACCCACAATACGCAGGATGGTTCCCAGACCCAAGGTGGCACCAGTGCCAAGTCGGGCTGGTTTGATACTACCAAGTGCGTCCTGCAATCTGCCATCCAGAAGCGGGGCAGCTTAATTTTGTTTGCCAGGGAAACGGGCCGTGGGTTTTGTTTGGGGGCCTATGGCTGAGAGTGGCCGGCTGGCTCCTGAAAATCCACGCTAGGCAGCATGGTTCCCAGATGCAAGGTGGCACCAGTGCCAAGTCGGGCTGGTTTGATGGTGCAAAGTGGCTCCTGCAATCTGCCATCCAGAAGCGGGGCAGCAGATTTTTGTTTGCCAGAGAAAAATTCCGTGGATTGTTTTTGGGGGCATATTGCTGGGAGTGGCCGGCTGGCTCCTTAAAATGCTCGATACGCATGATGGTTCCCAGGCCCAAGGTGTCACCACTACCAAGTCGGCCTGCGGTTTTAGTATCAAGTTCATCCTGCAATTTGCCATCCAGAAGAGGGGCAGTTGAGTTTTGTTTGCCAGAGAAACGGGCCGAGGTTTCTGTTTGGGGACATATGGCTGAGAGTGGCCGGCTGGCCCCTGAATATCCACGATACACAGCATGGTTCCCAGATCCAAGGTGGCACCAGTGCCAAGTTGGGCTGGTTTGATAGTACCAAGTGTCTCCTGCAATCTGCCATCCAGAAGCGGGGCAGCTTACTTTTGTTTGCCAGAGAAATAGGCCTAGGTTTTTGTCTGGGGGCCTGTGGCTAGGAGTGGCCGGCTGGCTCCTAAGAATCCACGATACGCAGGATGTTTCCCAGACCCAAGGTGGCACCAGTGCCAAGTCGGGCTGGTTTGATAGTACCAAGTGGCTCCTGCAAACTCCATCAAAAAGTTGGCAGGCGTGTTTTGTTTTCCAGGGAACAGCGCCGTTGATTTTGTTTGGGGACCTGTGGCTGGGAGTGGCCGGCTGGCTCCTTAGAATCCACAATACGCAGGATGGTTCCCAGACCCAAGGTGGCACCAGTGCCAAGTCGGGCTGGTTTGATTACACCAAGTGGCTCCTGCAATCTGCCATCCAGAAGTGAGGCAGCTAAGTTTTGTTTGCCAGAAAAAAGGGCCGTGGTTTTTGTTGGGGGCCTGTGGCTGGGAGTGGCCGGCTGGCTCCTTAGAATCCACCATACGCAGGATGGTTCCCAGACCCAAGGTGGCACCAGTGCCAAGTCGGGCTGGTTTGATAGTCCCAAGTGGCTCCTGCAAACTGCCATCCAGAAGCGGGGCAGCTGAGTTTTGTTTGCCAGGGAAATGGGCCGTTGTTTGTGTTTGGGGGCCTGTGGCTGGGAGTGTTCGGCTGGTTCCTGAATATGTACGATACGCAGGATGGTTCCCAGACCCAAGGTGGCACCAGTGCCAAGTCGGGCTGGTTTGATGGTGCAAAGTGGCTCCTGCAATCTGCCCTCCAGACGCGGGGCAGCGGATTTTTGTTTCCATGAGAAATGGTCCGTGGTTTGTTTTTGGGGGTATATGGCTGGGCCTGGCCGGCTGGCTCCTTAAAAAGCTCGATATGCAGGATGGTTCCCTGACACAAGGTGGCACCAGTGCCACGTCGGGCGGTTTTCGTAGTACAAAGTGCGTCCTAAAATTTGCCATCCAGAAGAGGGGCAGTTGAGTTTTGTTTGCCAGAGAAAAGGGCCGTGGTTTGTTTTTGGGGGCATATGGCTGAGAGTGGCTGGCTGGCCCCTGAAAATCCACGATACACAGGATGGTTCCCAGATCCAAGGTGGCACCTGTGCCAAGTCGGGCTGATTTGATAGTACTAAGTAGCTCCTGCAATCTGCCATCCAGAAGCGGGGCAGCTTACTTTTGTTTGCCAGGGAAACGGGCCGAGGTTTGTGTTTGCGGGCCTATGGCTGAGAGTGACCGGCTGGCTCCTGAAAAGCTACAATAGGCAGGATGGTGACCAGACCCATGGTGGCACCAGTGCCAAGTTGGGCTGGTTTGATAGTACCAAGTGGTTCCTGCAATCTGCCATCCAGAAGCAGGGCAGCTGAGTTTTGTTTGCCAGAGAAAAGGGCCTTGGTTTGTGTTTGGGGGCATATGGCTGGGTGTGGCCAGCTGGCTCCTTAAAATGCACGATATGCAACATGGCTCCCAGACCCAAGGTGGCACCAGTGCCAAGTTGGGCTGGTTTGATAGTACCAAGTGGCTCCTGCAATCTTCCATGATCACGTGGAGAAATACTTTCTGGTTTCAGCCTCATGCTCTTTCTTCTCTCCCTCAACTTCTCTATCACCTCTCATCTGGTTCACATGCGCTGTCTTCAAGGTCCACAGGCTACTTTTCACAGAATCTTCTGGCCTGATGAAGTAAGAATGATGAATAGAACAGAGCTGGGATCTATTTTCCAGTTTGGATAAAATGCATTCTGCACACAAATCCAAGGAGAACGTGCTGCCCCGATGCCCAGAAAATCTTTCACTCCTGCTAGTGTTCTACGTCAACCGCAACTTAGTCTGAAAGAAAAGCTTTTTCTCTGAGAGCATCTGAGAGGTTTGCATGAAGCACTGATATCTGACATATGCAATTTTGAATAGGAGAGGAAAAAGAAAATGGCAAGGAGTTTTTAATTTTAGTGGTTTCAATTTTAATTTCCGTGCACTTTTTCAAAACTTGTCAGCTCAAATGCCCATCAACATCTTTTAGTCATCTGTAAGTCAGTATTCATATAAAATGTGCTTCAAATCCAAAGAATTTCAAATTTGCACTCCAAGCTTCTATGCCTAGATTTATGATTTCCTACACATATTAGATGAAAGGAAGGCCTTTTTTACTGTGGGAGTGCTGGAACACTGGAACAGGTTGCCCAGAGAAGTTGTGGGTGTCCCATCCCTGAAAGTATTCAAGGTCACCTTGGACGGGGCTTGGAGCAGCAACAAAGGAGAAGCTTGATGGTAGAGAAACAAAGTTGGACTATAGAAGAAACTCGGATTGAAGTATAGGATCAAGTTTTCTCTCAGCTCTTGGGGTAAATTCAAAGTTGTACAAAATGACATTTATCTGTGCTATTCACTACTGTAACAGAAAGTTTCATGAAAACTGTACAGAAGATAGTAAATTTTAAAAGAGATAAGAATTACAGCATAAAATCCATGGGATAGGTTACAACATGAGACACTCTCTAAGAGAAAATCTCTTTGTTTCAGCACTTCATCGGGGTAAGATTTCATGAAGTGCCAAAGAAGGCGGCAAAATATCATTCGGGACATTATTTACTGGAATTCAGCCTGGCCATTAGTAGGAACTGCCTTTGAACATATCATGTAGATATACCACACACACTTTCCCTTCACTGAAAAATTACTGTTTACAACAAATAAGCAATTGACGATCAAAATTGATTGAAAGCATCTTAAACATGTCAAGTATTTCATTGTAGATGATCTGTGATCCAAATGCTTCTTCCACCTTCGAGAGGGACAGAAGAATTCTTCCATATCATGATGGTTTAAAATTGTATCAACCAATGTTTTCTGCTGAAAAGATATCATCTATTTTTTTCTATTTTTGGAAGAAAATATTCCTAGACATACAACAGGTGAGAACTAAGTAATTTTAAAGAAACAAATGAAATGAAAATATTCTGTAAATAGAATGAAATGAAAAGCTGTGTTTTAAATAGGAGCTAAATATTAAACAGAATTTTTGTACCAGGCATTTGAATTACTGCACCAGCTCTTTTGCCCATCAAGAGAGGCATTTAGCATTTCAGTCTTTTCCAAGGTGTTCATGATCTGCTATGCTGATCTCTGTGTGTGCCTAGGTGTGTGTGGAGGGGGGGGCATATGAAGGGGAGTGTGTATGTTTGCTTTACAATTGTTGTGGCAGATTCATGCCTCAGCTCCACATTTTGTTTTAAAAAGGTCACACCGAGTGGATATGAAGTTTACTATCAACAAGAGATCGATTCCCAAATCATCCATTTGACTCTCCCTTATAAATCATGTGCTTTGTTGCATATTTTATCAAATATACTTTCAAGCCAGATGGAGGAAGGAGGATGTGGGAATCCCTCCACCATCTTGCAACTTTTATGTAAGTAGGTTTTCAAGAAAATCATCATTTCTCTTTTAAATATGTCTGGAACAGGCATGATGGTAGTGTCAACCTGTTGGAGTTTTTGTTGCTGGAAGAAGTTGTACAAAAGGATTGGTTTTTACATTGACCAGTTACTGAATCAAGCGCAGGAATACATTGGAAATTTAGCTGGGGGTTCCTTTTCCCAGCAGACTACTTCTAGAACGAGCTTGTACACTGAAGCTGACTCTTTTGCTCTCTTTTTGTTTCTTTCCTATTTTCTTGGCTTCTTTGCCACTATCTAGACAATTTTGGAACTTTGTTCCCAACTAAAATGGTTTCAATAGTCTGATTGTGATCATACATTTTTACAAGGAATTTTTAAAATCTTTCCTCGAGTCCAGAAAGTCAAGGACTTAGATCTTTTTCTTCCCTTATCAATATTGCCATGAAATTGATAAATAAAGACCAACTCTTTATTTTTGTTTTTAACCCACGTAGATAATTCCCATCCATTAATCCATTTTGTGGACCAATAGCTGCCATTCTGATGGAAGCTGTCACTTCTTAACAATAGGCATTCTGTGACTATGTTGACTGCACTTTGGGTGAAGATCCTAACTGGTCTTAGATATACATAGGGAGAAATTTGCTCAGCCAGTGTCAGTCTTAAGCATGCGTATCAGAAGATCTTTCTAGAGCTGGGAATTTTCCCATGAAAGGGATTCAGTTAGGGAAGAGACACTTGTGCCAGAGTTTTACATTCTTCTTGAACACTGCTTAAGGAACTTAGATGCCATGTCCATTTGGATCTCTGTCTGCACAGAACTTTGTCATGCCAGCGCTTTGAAATGCATCTTGAAGAGAATTCACTAGCACAGAATGAAAGAGAGTGGAAGGGGTTGGTGGGGCTAACCAGGCCCAACCCCCCTGCCTAAACCAGGATACCTAGAGCCTCTTGCCCAGGATTCTATCTGGGTGTACTTTTAATGTCTTCAAAGATCCAGGCTCCACAATCTTTCTGGGCAGTCTGTGCCGTGGTTCAGTCACCCTGACAGTAAAGAAACATTTACTGATGTTCAAAGGCAATCTCCTGTATTTCAGTGTGTGCCCACTGCCTCTTGTCTTTTCCCTCAGCATCACTGAAAAGACACTGATTCCCTCCCCTTTGCACTATTGCTTCCATATGTATGTGTGATGCCATGTAGAGGTATGTCAAAAACCTCCCTGAAGCCCAGGCAGATAATATTCCCTTCATCTACCAGTCAAGTTGATTCATCAGAGGAGTTTAAAGTGATGTTCAGCATGAAATTCCCCTGAAAAATCATGCTAACTACATTATTTGGTCATCTGTCATGTGCCTGGCAAGGATTTCCAGGAAGAGCTGCTTCATCAACTTCCTGGGGATAAAAAAGAGGCTGGCTGGTTTGTACTATGGCGAGTCCTCTTAATTGCCTTTTTTGAAGATGGGTGTCATTTGCTAACATCCACTCTTTAGCTCCTCTTCTCATCTACACCTCGGCAAAAAGCTTTTCCACTATGTCTGGCTAGGAAAAACTGTGCCAGCACAGAAAACATCTCCCATCGTGTTCTAGAAGTTGCACGGATGTCTGCCAAGTGTTTGGCAGGAAGAAAAGAAAAGTTGTCCAAAACAGCTTCCAATCGAATGTTCCTGTGATTGGAAAAGTCAGGAGAGTGCAAAGGTACTGTTTTCTATCAGTTGGCAAAGTGCGCACACAATCCCAGTGTTGTACAGCTTGCTTCTTCACCTTCCCGAAGCTGCCGCTCTCGCCGGCTGCCGGAGCCCAAGAAGCGGCTTCTTCGCGCAAAGACGATTGTGCCGCTCACAGTGCTCTCCTTAGCGCGGCTTCTGCCGAAAGACGCCCGGCAGCGGCTCTTACCTCCGGAGAGCATCCTACCTTCGTCTTTAGCTCCTCTTCTCATCTACACCTCGGCAAAACGCTTTTCCACTATGTCTGGCTAGGAAAAACTGTGCCAGCACAGAAAACATCTCCCATCGTGTTCTCGAAGTTGCACGGATGTCTGCCAAGTGTTTGGCAGGAAGAAAAGAAAAGTTGTCCAAAACAGCTTCCAATCGAATGTTCCTGTGATTGGAAAAGTCAGGAGAGTGCAAAGGTACTGTTTTCTATCAGTTGGCAAGGTGCGCACACAATCCCAGTGTTGTACAGCTTGCTTCTTCACCTTCCCGAAGCTGCCGCTCTCGCCGGCTGCCGGAGCCCAAGAAGCAGCTTCTTCGCGCAAAGACGATTGTGCCGCTCACAGTGCTCTCCTTAGCGCGGCTTCTGCCGAAAGACGCCCGGCAGCGGCTCTTACCTCCGGAGAGCATCCTACCTTCGTCTTTCGCGTCTTTTGTAGTCTACATCTTAGCAAAACGCTTCTCCACTATGTCTGGCTAGGAAAAACTGTGCCAGCACAGAAAACATCTCCCATCGTGTTCTAGAAGTTGCACGGATGTCTGCCAAGTGTTTGGCAGGAAGAAAAGAAAAGTTGTCCAAAACAGCTTCCAATCGAATGTTCCTGTGATTGGAAAAGTCAGGAGAGTGCAAAGGTACTGTTTTCTATCAGTTGGCAAGGTGCGCACACAATCCCAGTGTTGTACAGCTTGCTTCTTCACCTTCCCGAAGCTGCCGCTCTCGCCGGCTGCCGGAGCCCAAGAAGCGGCTTCTTCGCGCAAAGACGATTGTGCCGCTCACAGTGCTCTCCTTAGCGCGGCTTCTGCCGAAAGACGCCCGGCAGCGGCTCTTACCTCCGGAGAGCATCCTACCTTCGTCTTTCGCGTCTTTTGTAGTCTACATCTTAGCAAAACGCTTTTCCACTATGTCTGGCTAGGAAAAACTGTGCCAGCACAGAAAACATCTCCCATCGTGTTCTAGAAGTTGCACGGATGTCTGCCAAGTGTTTGGCAGGAAGAAAAGAAAAGTTGTCCAAAACAGCTTCCAATCGAATGTTCCTGTGATTGGAAAAGTCAGGAGAGTGCAAAGGTACTGTTTTCTATCAGTTGGCAAGGTGCGCACACAATCCCAGTGTTGTACAGCTTGCTTCTTCACCTTCCCGAAGCTGCCGCTCTCGCCGGCTGCCGGAGCCCAAGAAGCGGCTTCTTCGCGCAAAGACGATTGTGCCGCTCACAGTGCTCTCCTTAGCGCGGCTTCTGCCGAAAGACGCCCGGCAGCGGCTCTTACCTCCGGAGAGCATCCTACCTTCGTCTTTCGCGTCTTTTGTAGTCTACATCTTAGCAAAACGCTTTTCCACTATGTCTGGCTAGGAAAAACTGTGCCAGCACAGAAAACATCTCCCATCGTGTTCTAGAAGTTGCACGGATGTCTGCCAAGTGTTTGGCAGGAAGAAAAGAAAAGTTGTCCAAAACAGCTTCCAATCGAATGTTCCTGTGATTGGAAAAGTCAGGAGAGTGCAAAGGTACTGTTTTCTATCAGTTGGCAAGGTGCGCACACAATCCCAGTGTTGTACAGCTTGCTTCTTCACCTTCCCGAAGCTGCCGCTCTCGCCGGCTGCCGGAGCCCAAGAAGCGGCTTCTTCGCGCAAAGACGATTGTGCCGCTCACAGTGCTCTCCTTAGCGCGGCTTCTGCCGAAAGACGCCCGGCAGCGGCTCTTACCTCCGGAGAGCATCCTACCTTCGTCTTTCGCGTCTTTTGTAGTCTACATCTTAGCAAAACGCTTTTCCACTATGTCTGGCTAGGAAAAACTGTGCCAGCACAGAAAACATCTCCCATCGTGTTCTAGAAGTTGCACGGATGTCTGCCAAGTGTTTGGCAGGAAGAAAAGAAAAGTTGTCCAAAACAGCTTCCAATCGAATGTTCCTGTGATTGGAAAAGTCAGGAGAGTGCAAAGGTACTGTTTTCTATCAGTTGGCAAGGTGCGCACACAATCCCAGTGTTGTACAGCTTGCTTCTTCACCTTCCCGAAGCTGCCGCTCTCGCCGGCTGCCGGAGCCCAAGAAGCGGCTTCTTCGCGCAAAGACGATTGTGCCGCTCACAGTGCTCTCCTTAGCGCGGCTTCTGCCGAAAGACGCCCGGCAGCGGCTCTTACCTCCGGAGAGCATCCTACCTTCGTCTTTCGCGTCTTATGTAGTCTACACCTCGGCAAAAAGCTTTTCCACTATGTCTGGCTAGGAAAAACTGTGCCAGCACAGAAAACATCTCCCATCGTGTTCTAGAAGTTGCACGGATGTCTGCCAAGTGTTTGGCAGGAAGAAAAGAAAAGTTGTCCAAAACAGCTTCCAATCGAATGTTCCTGTGATTGGAAAAGTCAGGAGAGTGCAAAGGTACTGTTTTCTATCAGTTGGCAAGGTGCGCACACAATCCCAGTGTTGTACAGCTTGCTTCTTCACCTTCCCGAAGCTGCCGCTCTCGCCGGCTGCCGGAGCCCAAGAAGCGGCTTCTTCGCGCAAAGACGATTGTGCCGCTCACAGGGCTCTCCTTAGCGCGGCTTCTGCCGAAAGACGCCCGGCAGCGGCTCTTAACTCCGGAGAGCATCCTACCTTCGTCTTTCGCGTCTTATGTAGTCTACATCTTAGCAAAACGCTTTTCCACTATGTCTGGCTAGGAAAAACCGTGCCAGCCCAGAAAACATCTCCCATCGTTTTCTAGAAGTTGCAGATATGTCTGCCAAGTGTTTGGCAGGAAGAAAAGAAAAGTTGTCCAAAACAGCTTCCAATCGAATGTTCCTGTGATTGGAAGAGTCAGGAGAGTGCAAAGGTACTGTTTTCTATCAGTTGGCAAGGTGCGCACACAATCCCAGTGTTGTACAGCTTGCTTCTTCACTTTCCCGAAGCTGCCACTCTCAGGAGGTAAGAGCCGCTGCCTTCTTTCGGCAGAAGCCGCGCTAAGGGGAGCACTGTGAGCGGCACAATCGTCTTTGCGCGAAGAAGCCGCTTCTTGGGCTCCGGGAGCCGGCGAGAGCGGCAGCTTCGGGAAGGTGAAGAAGCAAGCTGTACAACACTGGGATTGTGTGCGCACCTTGCCAACTGATAGAAAACAGTACCTTTGCACTCTCCTGACTTTTCCAATCACAGGAACATTCGATTGGAAGCTGTTTTGGACAACTTTTCTTTTCTTCCTGCCAAACACTTGGCAGACATCCGTGCAACTTCTAGAACACGATGGGAGATGTTTTCTGTGCTGGCACAGTTTTTCCTAGCCAGACATAGTGGAAAAGCGTTTTGCTAAGATGTAGACTACAAAAGACGCGAAAGACGAAGGTAGGATGCTCTCCGGAGGTAAGAGCCGCTGCCGGGCGTCTTTCAGCAGAAGCCGCGCTAAGGAGAGCACTGTGAGCGGCACAATCGTCTTTGCGCGAAGAAGCCGCTTCTTGGGCTCCGGCAGCCGGCGAGAGCGGCAGCTTCGGGAAGGTGAAGAAGCAAGCTGTACAACACTGGGATTGTGTGCGCACCTTGCCAACTGATAGAAAACAGTACCTTTGCACTCTCCTGACTTTTCCAATCACAGGAACATTCGATTGGAAGCTGTTTTGGACAACTTTTCTTTTCTTCCTGCCAAACACTTGGCAGACATCCGTGCAACTTCTAGAACACGATGGGAGATGTTTTCTGTGCTGGCACAGTTTTTCCTAGCCAGACATAGTGGAAAAGCGTTTTGCTAAGATGTAGACTACAAAAGACGCGAAAGACGAAGGTAGGATGCTCTCCGGAGGTAAGAGCCGCTGCCGGGCGTCTTTCGGCAGAAGCCGCGCTAAGGAGAGCCCTGTGAGCGGCACAATCGTCTTTGCGCGAAGAAGCCGCTTCTTGGGCTCCGGCAGCCGGCGAGAGCGGCAGCTTCGGGAAGGTGAAGAAGCAAGCTGTACAACACTGGGATTGTGTGCGCACCTTGCCAACTGATAGAAAACAGTACCTTTGCACTCTCCTGACTTTTCCAATCACAGGAACATTCGATTGGAAGCTGTTTTGGACAACTTTTCTTTTCTTCCTGCCAAACACTTGGCAGACATCCGTGCAACTTCTAGAACACGATGGGAGATGTTTTCTGTGCTGGCACAGTTTTTCCTAGCCAGACATAGTGGAAAAGCTTTTTGCCGAGGTGTAGACTACATAAGACGCGAAAGACGAAGGTAGGATGCTCTCCGGAGGTAAGAGCCGCTGCCGGGCGTCTTTCGGCAGAAGCCGCGCTAAGGAGAGCCCTGTGAGCGGCACAATCGTCTCTGCGCGAAGAAGCCGCTTCTTCGGTTCCGGGAGCCGGCGAGAGCGGCAGCTTCGGGAAGGTGAAGAAGCAAGCTGTACAACACTGGGATTGTGTGCGCACCTTGCCAACTGATAGAAAACAGTACCTTTGCACTCTCCTGACTTTTCCAATCACAGGAACATTCGATTGGAAGCTGTTTTGGACAACTTTTCTTTTCTTCCTGCCAAACACTTGGCAGACATCCGTGCAACTTCTAGAACACGATGGGAGATGTTTTCTGTGCTGGCACAGTTTTTCCTAGCCAGACATAGTGGAAAAGCGTTTTGCTAAGATGTAGACTACAAAAGACGCGAAAGACGAAGGTAGGATGCTCTCCGGAGGTAAGAGCCGCTGCCGGGCGTCTTTCGGCAGAAGCCGCGCTAAGGAGAGCACTGTGAGCGGCACAATCGTCTTTGCGCGAAGAAGCCGCTTCTTGGGCTCCGGCAGCCGGCGAGAGCGGCAGCTTCGGGAAGGTGAAGAAGCAAGCTGTACAACACTGGGATTGTGTGCGCACCTTGCCAACTGATAGAAAACAGTACCTTTGCACTCTCCTGACTTTTCCAATCACAGGAACATTCGATTGGAAGCTGTTTTGGACAACTTTTCTTTTCTTCCTGCCAAACACTTGGCAGACATCCGTGCAACTTCTAGAACACGATGGGAGATGTTTTCTGTGCTGGCACAGTTTTTCCTAGCCAGACATAGTGGAAAAGCGTTTTGCCGAGGTGTAGATGAGAAGAGGAGCTAAAGACGAAGGTAGGATGCTCTCCGGAGGTAAGAGCCGCTGCCGGGCGTCTTTCGGCAGAAGCCGCGCTAAGGAGAGCACTGTGAGCGGCACAATCGTCTTTGCGCGAAGAAGCCGCTTCTTGGGCTCCGGCAGCCGGCGAGAGCGGCAGCTTCGGGAAGGTGAAGAAGCAAGCTGTACAACACTGGGATTGTGTGCGCACCTTGCCAACTGATAGAAAACAGTACCTTTGCACTCTCCTGACTTTTCCAATCACAGGAACATTCGATTGGAAGCTGTTTTGGACAACTTTTCTTTTCTTCCTGCCAAACACTTGGCAGACATCCGTGCAACTTCTAGAACACGATGGGAGATGTTTTCTGTGCTGGCACAGTTTTTCCTAGCCAGACATAGTGGAAAAGCGTTTTGCCGAGGTGTAGATGAGAAGAGGAGCTAAAGAGTGGATGTTAGCAAATGACACCCATCTTCAAAAAAGGCAATTAAGAGGACTCGCCATAGTACAAACCAGCCAGCCTCTTTTTTATCCCCAGGAAGTTGATGAAGCAGCTCTTCCTGGAAATCCTTGCCAGGCACATGACAGATGACCAAATAATGTAGTTAGCATGATTTTTCAGGGGAATTTCATGCTGAACATCACTTTAAACTCCTCTGATGAATCAACTTGACTGGTAGATGAAGGGAATATTTTCTGCCTGGGCTTCAGGGAGGTTTTTGACATACCTCTACATGGCATCACACATACATATGGAAGCAATAGTGCAAAGGGGAGGGAATCAGTGTCTTTTCAGTGATGCTGAGGGAAAAGACAAGAGGCAGTGGGCACACACTGAAATACAGGAGATTGCCTTTGAACATCAGTAAATGTTTCTTTACTGTCAGGGTGACTGAACCACGGCACAGACTGCCCAGAAAGATTGTGGAGCCTGGATCTTTGAAGACATTAAAAGTACACCCAGATAGAATCCTGGGCAAGAGGCTCTAGGTATCCTGGTTTAGGCAGGGGGGTTGGGCCTGGTTAGCCCCACCAACCCCTTCCACTCTCTTTCATTCTGTGCTAGTGAATTCTCTTCAAGATGCATTTCAAAGCGCTGGCATGACAAAGTTCTGTGCAGACAGAGATCCAAATGGACATGGCATCTAAGTTCCTTAAGCAGTGTTCAAGAAGAATGTAAAACTCTGGCACAAGTGTCTCTTCCCTAACTGAATCCCTTTCATGGGAAAATTCCCAGCTCTAGAAAGATCTTCTGATACGCATGCTTAAGACTGACACTGGCTGAGCAAATTTCTCCCTATGTATATCTAAGACCAGTTAGGATCTTCACCCAAAGTGCAGTCAACATAGTCACAGAATGCCTATTGTTAAGAAGTGACAGCTTCCATCAGAATGGCAGCTATTGGTCCACAAAATGGATTAATGGATGGGAATTATCTACGTGGGTTAAAAACAAAAATAAAGAGTTGGTCTTTATTTATCAATTTCATGGCAATATTGATAAGGGAAGAAAAAGATCTAAGTCCTTGACTTTCTGGACTCGAGGAAAGATTTTAAAAATTCCTTGTAAAAATGTATGATCACAATCAGACTATTGAAACCATTTTAGTTGGGAACAAAGTTCCAAAATTGTCTAGATAGTGGCAAAGAAGCCAAGAAAATAGGAAAGAAACAAAAAGAGAGCAAAAGAGTCAGCTTCAGTGTACAAGCTCGTTCTAGAAGTAGTCTGCTGGGAAAAGGAACCCCCAGCTAAATTTCCAATGTATTCCTGCGCTTGATTCAGTAACTGGTCAATGTAAAAACCAATCCTTTTGTACAACTTCTTCCAGCAACAAAAACTCCAACAGGTTGACACTACCATCATGCCTGTTCCAGACATATTTAAAAGAGAAATGATGATTTTCTTGAAAACCTACTTACATAAAAGTTGCAAGATGGTGGAGGGATTCCCACATCCTCCTTCCTCCATCTGGCTTGAAAGTATATTTGATAAAATATGCAACAAAGCACATGATTTATAAGGGAGAGTCAAATGGATGATTTGGGAATCGATCTCTTGTTGATAGTAAACTTCATATCCACTCGGTGTGACCTTTTTAAAACAAAATGTGGAGCTGAGGCATGAATCTGCCACAACAATTGTAAAGCAAACATACACACTCCCCTTCATATGCCCCCCCCTCCACACACACCTAGGCACACACAGAGATCAGCATAGCAGATCATGAACACCTTGGAAAAGACTGAAATGCTAAATGCCTCTCTTGATGGGCAAAAGAGCTGGTGCAGTAATTCAAATGCCTGGTACAAAAATTCTGTTTAATATTTAGCTCCTATTTAAAACACAGCTTTTCATTTCATTCTATTTACAGAATATTTTCATTTCATTTGTTTCTTTAAAATTACTTAGTTCTCACCTGTTGTATGTCTAGGAATATTTTCTTCCAAAAATAGAAAAAAATAGATGATATCTTTTCAGCAGAAAACATTGGTTGATACAATTTTAAACCATCATGATATGGAAGAATTCTTCTGTCCCTCTCGAAGGTGGAAGAAGCATTTGGATCACAGATCATCTACAATGAAATACTTGACATGTTTAAGATGCTTTCAATCAATTTTGATCGTCAATTGCTTATTTGTTGTAAACAGTAATTTTTCAGTGAAGGGAAAGTGTGTGTGGTATATCTACATGATATGTTCAAAGGCAGTTCCTACTAATGGCCAGGCTGAATTCCAGTAAATAATGTCCCGAATGATATTTTGCCGCCTTCTTTGGCACTTCATGAAATCTTACCCCGATGAAGTGCTGAAACAAAGAGATTTTCTCTTAGAGAGTGTCTCATGTTGTAACCTATCCCATGGATTTTATGCTGTAATTCTTATCTCTTTTAAAATTTACTATCTTCTGTACAGTTTTCATGAAACTTTCTGTTACAGTAGTGAATAGCACAGATAAATGTCATTTTGTACAACTTTGAATTTACCCCAAGAGCTGAGAGAAAACTTGATCCTATACTTCAATCCGAGTTTCTTCTATAGTCCGACTTTGTTTCTCTACCATCAAGCTTCTCCTTTGTTGCTGCTCCAAGCCCCGTCCAAGGTGACCTTGAATACTTTCAGGGATGGGACACCCACAACTTCTCTGGGCAACCTGTTCCAGTGTTCCAGCACTCCCACAGTAAAAAAGGCCTTCCTTTCATCTAATATGTGTAGGAAATCATAAATCTAGGCATAGAAGCTTGGAGTGCAAATTTGAAATTCTTTGGATTTGAAGCACATTTTATATGAATACTGACTTACAGATGACTAAAAGATGTTGATGGGCATTTGAGCTGACAAGTTTTGAAAAAGTGCACGGAAATTAAAATTGAAACCACTAAAATTAAAAACTCCTTGCCATTTTCTTTTTCCTCTCCTATTCAAAATTGCATATGTCAGATATCAGTGCTTCATGCAAACCTCTCAGATGCTCTCAGAGAAAAAGCTTTTCTTTCAGACTAAGTTGCGGTTGACGTAGAACACTAGCAGGAGTGAAAGATTTTCTGGGCATCGGGGCAGCCCGTTCTCCTTGGATTTGTGTGCAGAATGCATTTTATCCAAACTGGAAAATAGATCCCAGCTCTGTTCTATTCATCATTCTTACTTCATCAGGCCAGAAGATTCTGTGAAAAGTAGCCTGTGGACCTTGAAGACAGCGCATGTGAACCAGATGAGAGGTGATAGAGAAGTTGAGGGAGAGAAGAAAGAGCATGAGGCTGAAACCAGAAAGTATTTCTCCACGTGATCATGGAAGATTGCAGGAGCCACTTGGTACTATCAAACCAGCCCAACTTGGCACTGGTGCCACCTTGGGTCTGGGAGCCATGTTGCATATCGTGCATTTTAAGGAGCCAGCTGGCCACACCCAGCCATATGCCCCCAAACACAAACCAAGGCCCTTTTCTCTGGCAAACAAAACTCAGCTGCCCTGCTTCTGGATGGCAGATTGCAGGAACCACTTGGTACTATCAAACCAGCCCAACTTGGCACTGGTGCCACCATGGGTCTGGTCACCATCCTGCCTATTGTAGCTTTTCAGGAGCCAGCCGGTCACTCTCAGCCATAGGCCCCCAAACACAAACCTCGGCCCGTTTCCCTGGCAAACAAAAGTAAGCTGCCCCGCTTCTGGATGGCAGATTGCAGGAGCTACTTAGTACTATCAAATCAGCCCGACTTGGCACAGGTGCCACCTTGGATCTGGGAACCATCCGGTGTATCGTGGATTTTCAGGGGCCACCCAGCCACTCTCAGCCATATGCCCCCAAAAACAAACCACGGACCTTTTCTCTGGCAAACAAAACTCAACTGCCCCTCTTCTGGATGGCAAATTTTAGGACGCACTTTGTACTACGAAAACCGCCCGACGTGGCACTGGTGCCACCTTGTGTCAGGGAACCATCCTGCATATCGAGCATTTTAAGGAGCCAGCCGGCCAGGCCCAGCCATATACCCCCAAAAACAAACCACGGACCATTTCTCATGGAAACAAAAATCCGCTGCCCCGCGTCTGGATGGCAGATTGCAGGAGCCACTTTGCACCATCAAACCAGCCCGACTTGGCACTGGTGCCACCTTGGGTCTGGGAACAATCCTGCGTATCGTACATATTCAGGAACCAGCCGAACACTCCCAGCCACAGGCCCCCAAACACAAACAACGGCCCATTTCCCTGGCAAACAAAACTCAGCTGCCCCGCTTCTGGATGGCAGTTTGCAGGAGCCACTTGGGACTATCAAACCAGCCCGACTTGGCACTGGTGCCACCTTGGGTCTGGGAACCATCCTGCGTATGGTGGATTCTAAGGAGCCAGCCGGCCACTCCCAGCCACAGGCCCCCAACAAAAACCACGGCCCTTTTTTCTGGCAAACAAAACTTAGCTGCCTCACTTCTGGATGGCAGATTGCAGGAGCCACTTGGTGTAATCAAACCAGCCCGACTTGGCACTGGTGCCACCTTGGGTCTGGGAACCATCCTGCGTATTGTGGATTCTAAGGAGCCAGCCGGCCACTCCCAGCCACAGGTCCCCAAACAAAATCAACGGCGCTGTTCCCTGGAAAACAAAACACGCCTGCCAACTTTTTGATGGAGTTTGCAGGAGCCACTTGGTACTATCAAACCAGCCCGACTTGGCACTGGTGCCACCTTGGGTCTGGGAAACATCCTGCGTATCGTGGATTCTTAGGAGCCAGCCGGCCACTCCTAGCCACAGGCCCCCAGACAAAAACCTAGGCCTATTTCTCTGGCAAACAAAAGTAAGCTGCCCCGCTTCTGGATGGCAGATTGCAGGAGACACTTGGGACTATCAAACCAGCCCAACTTGGCACTGGTGCCACCTTGGATCTGGGAACCATGCTGTGTATCGTGGATATTCAGGGGCCAGCCGGCCACTCTCAGCCATATGTCCCCAAACAGAAACCTCGGCCCGTTTCTCTGGCAAACAAAACTCAACTGCCCCTCTTCTGGATGGCAAATTGCAGGATGAACTTGATACTAAAACCGCAGGCCGACTTGGTAGTGGTGACACCTTGGGCCTGGGAACCATCATGCGTATCGAGCATTTTAAGGAGCCAGCCGGCCACTCCCAGCAATATGCCCCCAAAAACAATCCACGGAATTTTTCTCTGGCAAACAAAAATCAGCTGCCCCGCTTCTGGATGGCAGATTGCAGGAGCCACTTTGCACCATCAAACCAGCCCGACTTGGCACTGGTGCCACCTTGCATCTGGGAACCATGCTGCCTAGCGTGGATTTTCAGGAGCCAGCCGGCCACTCTCAGCCATAGGCCCCCAAACAAAACCCACGGCCCGTTTCCCTGGCAAACAAAATTAAGCTGCCCCGCTTCTGGATGGCAGATTGCAGGACGCACTTGGTAGTATCAAACCAGCCCGACTTGGCACTGGTGCCACCTTGGGTCTGGGAACCATCCTGCGTATTGTGGGTTCAAAGGAGCCAGCCGGCCACTCCCAGCCACAGGCCCCCAAATACAAACAACGGCGCTTTTCCCCGGAAAACAAAACTCGCCTGACAACTTTTTGATGGCAGATTGCCAGAGCCACTTGGTACTATCAAACCAGCCCAACTTGGCACTGGTGCCACCATGGGTCTGGTCACCATCCTGCCTATCGTAGCTTTTCAGGAGCCAGCCGGTCACTCCCAGCCATAGGTCCCCAGTCACAAACCTCGGCCCGTTTCCCTGGCAAACAAAAGTAAGCTGCCCCGCTTCTGGATGGCAGATTGCAGGAGCCACTTGGTACTATCAAACCAGCCCAACTTGGCACTGGTGCCACCTCTGGTCTGGGAACCATGCTGCGTAACACAGATTCTACGGCGCCAGTCGGCCACTCCCAGCCACAAGCTCCCAAACACAAACAACGGCGCTATTCTCTGGCAAACAAAACTCCACTGCCCCTCTTCTGGATGGCAAATTGCAGGACGCACTTGGTACTATAAAAACAGCCCGACTTGGCACTGGTGCCACCTTGGGTCTGGGAACCATCCTGCGTATCGATCTTTTTAATGAGACAGCCGGCCACTCCCAGCCATATGCCCCCAAACACAACCCACGGCCCTTTTCTCTGGCAAACAAAACTCAACTGCACCGCTTCTGGATGGCAGATTGCAGGAGCCACTTGGTACTATCAAACCAGCCCGACTTGGCACTGGTGCCACCTTGGGTCTGGGAACCATCCTGCGTATGGTGGATTCTAAGGAGCCAGCCGGCCACTCCCAGCCACAGGCCCCCAACAAAAACCACGGCCCTTTTTTCTGGCAAACAAAACTTAGCTGCCTCACTTCTGGATGGCAGATTGCAGGAGCCACTTGGTGTAATCAAACCAGCCCGACTTGGCCCTGGTGCCACCTTGGGTCTGGGAACCATCCTGCGTATCGTGGATTCTAAGGAGCCAGCCGGCCACTCCCAGCCACAGGCCCCCAAACAAAATCAACGGCGCTGTTCCCTGGAAAACAAAACACGCCTGCCAACTTTTTGATGAAGTTTGCAGGAGCCACTTGGTACTATCAAACCAGCCCGACTTGGCACTGGTGCCACCTTGGGTCTGGGAAACATCCTGCGTATCGTGGATTCTTAGGAGCCAGCCGGCCACTCCTAGCCACAGGCCCCCAGACAAAAACCTAGGCCTATTTCTCTGGCAAACAAAAGTAAGCTGCCCCGCTTCTGGATGGCAGATTGCAGGAGACACTTGGTACTATCAAACCAGCCCAACTTGGCACTGGTGCCACCTTGGATCTGGGAACCATGCTGTGTATCGTGGATATTCAGGGGCCAGCCGGCCACTCTCAGCCATATGTCCCCAAACAGAAACCTCGGCCCGTTTCTCTGGCAAACAAAACTCAACTGCCCCTCTTCTGGATGGCAAATTGCAGGATGAACTTGATACTAAAACCGCAGGCCGACTTGGTAGTGGTGACACCTTGGACCTGGGAACCATCATGCGTATCGAGCATTTTAAGGAGCCAGCCGGCCACTCCCAGCAATATGCCCCCAAAAACAATCCACGGAATTTTTCTCTGGCAAACAAAAATCAGCTGCCCCGCTTCTGGATGGCAGATTGCAGGAGCCACTTTGCACCATCAAACCAGCCCGACTTGGCACTGGTGCCACCTTGCATCTGGGAACCATGCTGCCTAGCGTGGATTTTCAGGAGCCAGCCGGCCACTCTCAGCCATAGGCCCCCAAACAAAACCCACGGCCCGTTTCCCTGGCAAACAAAATTAAGCTGCCCCGCTTCTGGATGGCAGATTGCAGGACGCACTTGGTAGTATCAAACCAGCCCGACTTGGCACTGGTGCCACCTTGGGTCTGGGAACCATCCTGCGTATCGTGGGTTCAAAGGAGCCAGCCGGCCACTCCCAGCCACAGGCCCCCAAATACAAACAACGGCGCTTTTCCCTGGAAAACAAAACTCGCCTGACAACTATTTGATGGCAGATTGCAGGAGACACTTGGTACTATCAAACCAGCCCAACTTGGCACTGGTGCCACCATGGGTCTGGTCACCCTCCTGCCTATCGTAGCTTTTCAGGAGCCAGCCGGTCACTCCCAGCCATAGGTCCCCAGTCACAAACCTCGGCCCGTTTCCCTGGCAAACAAAAGTAAGCTGCCCCACTTCTGGATGGCAGATTGCAGGAGCCACTTGGTACTATCAAACCAGCCCAACTTGGCACTGGTGCCACCTCTGGTCTGGGAACCATGCTGCGTAACACAGATTCTAAGGCGCCAGTCGGCCACTCCCAGCCACAAGCCCCCAAACACAAACAACGGCGCTATTCTCTGGCAAACAAAACTCCACTGCCCCTCTTCTGGATGGCAAATTGCAGGACGCACTTGGTACTATAAAAACAGCCCGACTTGGCACTGGTGCCACCTTGGGTCTGGGAACCATCCTGCGTATCGATCTTTTTAATGAGACAGCCGGCCACTCCCAGCCATATGCCCCCAAACACAACCCACGGCCCTTTTCTCTGGCAAACAAAACTCAACTGCACCGCTTCTGGATGGCAGATTGCAGGAGCCACTTGGTACTATCAAACCAGCCCGACTTGGCACTAGTGCCACCTTGGGTCTGGGAACCATCCAGCCTATCGTGGATTTTAAGGAGCCAGCCGGCTACTCCCAGCCACAGGCCCCCAACAAAAACCACGGCCCTTTTTTCTGGCAAACAAAACTTAGCTGCCTCACTTCTGGATGGCAGATTGCAGGAGCCACTTGGTGTAATCAAACCAGCCCGACTTGGCACTGGTGCCACCTTGGGTCTGGGAACCATCCTGCGTATCGTGGATTCTAAGGAGCCAGCCGGCCACTCCCAGCCACAGGTCCCCAAACAAAATCAACGGCGCTGTTCCCTGGAAAACAAAACACGTCTGCCAACATTTTGATGGAGTTTGCAGGAGCCACTTGGTACTATCAAACCAGCCCGACTTGGCACTGGTGCCACCTTGGGTCTGGGAAACATCCTGCGTATCGTGGATTCTAAGGAGCCAGCCGGCCACTCCTAGCCACAGGCCCCCAGACAAAAACCTAGGCCTATTTCTCTGGCAAACAAAAGTAAGCTGCCCCGCTTCTGGATGGCAGATTGCAGGAGACACTTGGGACTATCAAACCAGCCCAACTTGGCACTGGTGCCACCTTGGATCTGGGAACCATGCTGTGTATCGTGGATATTCAGGGGCCAGCCGGCCACTCTCAGCCATATGTCCCCAAACAGAAACCTCGGCCCGTTTCTCTGGCAAACAAAACTCAACTGCCCCTCTTCTGGATGGCAAATTGCAGGATGAACTTGATACTAAAACCGCAGGCCGACTTGGTAGTGGTGACACCTTGGGCCTGGGAACCATCATGCGTATCGAGCATTTTAAGGAGCCAGCCGGCCACTCCCAGCAATATGCCCCCAAAAACAATCCACGGAATTTTTCTCTGGCAAACAAAAATCAGCTGCCCCGCTTCTGGATGGCAGATTGCAGGAGCCACTTTGCACCATCAAACCAGCCCGACTTGGCACTGGTGCCACCTTGCATCTGGGAACCATGCTGCCTAGCGTGGATTTTCAGGAGCCAGCCGGCCACTCTCAGCCATAGGCCCCCATACAAAACCCACGGCCCGTTTCCCTGGCAAACAAAATTAAGCTGCCTCGCTTCTGGATGGCAGATTGCAGGACGCACTTGGTAGTATCAAACCAGCCCGACTTGGCACTGGTGCCACCTTGGGTCTGGGAACCATGCTGCGTATCATGGATTTTAAGGAGCCAGCCGTCCACTGCCAGCCACAGGCCCCGAAACACAAACAACAGCCTTTTTCTCTGGCAAACAAAATTCAGCTGCCCCGCTTCTGGATGGCAGATTGCAGGAACCACTTGGTACTAACAACCCAGCCCGACTTGGCACTGGTGCCACCTTGGGTCTGGGAACCATCCTGCGTATCGTGGATTCTAAGGAGCCAGCTGGCCACTCCCAGCCACAGGCCCCAAAACACACACAACGGTGCTTTTCCCTGGAAAACAAAACTCGCCTGCCAAACATTTGATGGCAGATTGCAGGAGCCACTTGGTACTATCAAACCAGCCCAACTTGGCACTGGTGCCACCATGGGTCTGGTCACCATCCTGCCTATCGTAGCTTTTCAGGTGCCAGCCAGCCACCCCCAGCCAGAGGCCCCTAGACAAATATTTCGGCCCGTTTCCCTGGGAAACAAAAGTAAGCTACCCCGCTTCTGGATGGCAGATTGCAGGAGCCACTTTGCACCATCAAACCAGCCCAACTTGGCACTGGTGCCACCTCTGGTCTGGGAACCATCCTGCGTATCGTGGGTTCTAAGGAGCCAGCTCGCCACTCCCAGCCACAGGCCCCCAAACACAAACAACGGCGCTTTTCCCTGGAAAACAAAACTCGCCTGCCAACTTTTTGATGGCAGATTGCCGGAGCCACTTGGTACTATCAAACCAGCCCAACTTGGCACTGGTGCCACCATGGGTCTGGTCACCATCCTGCCTATCGTAGCTTTTCAGGAGCCAGCCGGTCACTCCCAGCCATAGGCCCCCAGACACAAACCTCGGCCCGTTTCCCTGGCAAACAAAAGTAAGCTGCCCCGCTTCGGCATGGCAGATTGCAGGAGCTATTTAGTACTATCAAACCAGCCCGACTTGGCACTGGTGACACCTCTGGTCTGGGAACCATCCTGCCTATCGTGGATTTTCAGGGGCCAGCCGGCCACTCTCAGCCATATGCCCCCAAAAACAAACCACGGCCCTTTTCTCTGGCAAACAAAACTCAACTGCCCCTCTTCTGGATGGCAAATTTTAGGACGCACTTTGTACTACGAAAACCGCCCGACGTGGCACTGGTGCCACCTTGTGTCAGGGAACCATCCTGCATATCGAGCTTTTTAAGGAGCCAGCCGGCCACGCCCAGCCATATACCCCCAAAAACAAACCACGGACCATTTCTCATGGAAACAAAAATCCGCTGTCCCGCGTCTGGATGGCAGATTGCAGGAGCCACTTTGCACCATCAAACCAGCCCGACTTGGCACTGGTGCCACCTTGGGTCTGGGAACAATCCTGCATATCGTGGATTCTAAGGAGCCAGCCGGCCACTCCCAGCCACAGGCCCCCAAACACAAACAACGGCGCTTTTCCCTGGAAAACAAAACTCGCCTGCCAGATTTTGATGGCAGATTGCAGGAGCCACTTGGTACTATCAAATCATCCCAACTTGGCACTGGTGCCACTATGGGTCTGGGAACCATCCTGCCTATTGTAGCATTTCAGGAGCCAGCCGGTCACTCCCAGCCATAGGCCCCCAGACACAAACCTCGGACCGTTTCCCTGGCAAACAAAATTAAGCTGCCCCGATTCTGGATGGCAGATTGCAGGAGCCACTTGGTGCTATCAAACCAGCCCGACTTGGCACTGGTGCCACCTTGGGTCTGGGAACCATCCTGCGTATCGTGGATTCTAAGCAGCCACCCGGCCACTCTGAGCCACAGTCCCCCAAACACAAACAACGGCGCTTTTCCCTGG